>NC_088838.1:21815872-22415872 GCF_904066995.2 Poecilia reticulata | reverse complement strand
GGGAAAGATTAATTATTGAATTTATCACACAATTTCAAACATCAATGGTGCTACCACAACGATACAGATGTCACTCTAAAGTTGATGAAAAGACAAGAAGAAAAAGTGAGTACATAGTCTATTGGTTTAGAGATTGAAATTGTTAAAAGGGCTTGAGAGTTCGTTATATAGGTCAGCTTCACTACAGTTTAGATTTGCCCAACTATATAGGATTCTACATGCACAGTTGCTCCATGGGCTCTACACATTCAGCATATCCTGAATGTACAATAAATTGTTTGTATTCCTGATTGGGAGCTCTGAAAATTTGACTTTTGAGAACAAAGAGAAGGCAACCATCACTGGAAATGCAAATGGGCAATAGAAAACCCCTTTGTGTGCAAATATATATATTTTTCCGATTTTTTCTCTGAAATGACTATTTTTCTGTTTCTTTCTTTCTTTTTGTCATTTTTACATGGCATGCCGCAGGCCATGCCGCAGGCCATGCCGCCCTGAGGGGAGAGCCACATCACTCATATCAAACTGACTACTGCTAAAAATACCTACTAAAGGATACCTCAAGTACGACCAGTGGTACTTAGCCACAGTTTTATAACCAAAGGGTATCGGGCCTCCCCTTGAACCACTGTAATCTGAGGCTCAACAACCATAATGGTTAAGGCAGTGAGGGGTGGGGAGTTAAAAACTTCACTTCTGACATTCCTCAGCTCTCCTCCGACGCACAGGTCCGGGACTTCTCCTCTGACTTGAGATCTCCTCCAGTGGAAACGCTTCCCTCCTCCTGCAACGGACCGCTGTGCAGAAACTTGACCGCACCGAGAGGTTCCGCTCTCGGAGAACCCCGCCGTCCCCACCCCCTGAAGTCGGAGATGCACACACGAGGTCCATCCACCTGGGTGGTCTCTCTACTTTAGTGAGCTGTTGCTAAGCAGCTAATAATAGTCGTGTTTGCTGAGTAATTTTTGCCCTTCTGGAACCAATCAGATGCAAGAAAGTCCTGCGATCTGACAGCCCCAGAGGCGGGATCTAGAGACTTTTTTTTTTCTCACCCCTCCTCCTTTCTCTGCCTCCAAACGGAGAGAGGTCTTTTTCTCCCTCTTCTATTGAATCTCAGAGTTGGCCGTGACGCGCGGCCCAGGGGAAGACCACATAGACCTCAGCAGAATGCTGCGACCATCGAGCTTTCATACGCGACCACTTGTGTGTGGGAATCCCTTTGCGCGCCTCGCTTTCTGAGAGAAACTTTCTGTTTTTTTTTTTGTCGTTTTCTTTTCTTTTTTCCCCCCTTTTTCAAATTCTTTTTTTAAGAGACAAGGTGAAAGCGGTGAGAGCGGCGGAGACCTCCGGATCACGAAATGTTGGGATGGAAGGCGCAGACTTTGACTCGCCGTCTCCAACAGGAGTATGAAGTCCCACTTCACGGGTGTGAGGTCTCCACGAGTGAAACTCTGTCGCCTCGGGATATCGCTACACGCTTTCGGGGAAATACTATAAAGTGGGAAACGGTAACCACCTCGCAGTCCCCGCAACATGGCCTCGGCTGCTAATGCGCCCTTCGAGCAGGAAAACAGAGACCCCGATCGGCCGAGGATAACGCGGAGGAACAGGGGGGACTATACCCGCGGCACACCGCTGGATTTGGAGTATTTGCAGCGGCCGAGTTACTGCGATGCGGGCTTCGCTCTGGAGCAAATATCAGAGGTGCTTATGTCTCATGTTTCACTACAGGAGAGCTGCGTGGTGCCTGTTTCATTGTATTTACCGGGGGTCGGGGTCGGGGTCGGGGAGGGGGGGGGTAAAGTGGCCAAACTTTATGTCCAGTCGCTACTAGGTAACATGACGTGCTTGAAAGCATGGACGTGAGAAGGGGAAAAAAATGTGCTTATTTTTATTTCAAACGCATGTGAAACAAGCTTCTTGTTGTGTTTATCAATACAGAAACTACTGCATCCAAACTAATAACGCACATGGCAAAAACATCGCATCTTATCCTATTAAACATTGAAAAGACAGCTGTACATATATTTTTTCTGACAGGTATCTCAACTTGGATGAGTCTTCTGAAAATCCATGTGGCTGTTCTCTTCCGTTCACAAATATTGCCAGTAACCCCCCCCCCCCCCACACACACACACACACGCACGCACCCGCACACACACACGTCCTCTCTCTCTCTCTCTCTCTTGTGTTGGCTTCTCCACTCCCCATGCAGACCGGAACACACGGCCAGCTCCACAGGGAGAAGGGTTGTCTGCCTGTCTGTGTGCGTGCGTGTGTGTGTGTGTGTGTGTGTCTGTGTGTGTGTGTGAACGTGTGTGGTGGTATTTGTGGGTTTTAACCACATGCACTCTTCAGGGTATTTAATATCACCTATTGATGTGTGGGGCGTGCAACGGTGGAAGTGAAAGCCACCCCAGGGACAGTTCATAGACTGCTTCCCTTTAGAATACAATAGTCTCTGTGCAGTGGGATATCTGCCATGTGTTTATAACTGAAGTTTCAAGCTCTCAGATATAAAACTCCTGTTGAGTTTTTCTTTTAAAGGCATAAATAAATGGCTAAAGAGATTAAGTCAAAACCCCACAGACTTATTATAAGTTGACAGTAGAGCTGCATGATACATCTAATCACAAAATCAGTATGTTCAATATTGGAATCACAAAAGTTTCTGGAATCATTATTTGGAAACTATATTCTTATAGCCATGCATTGACCTTCACTCAGAAGTCTACTTCCATTCAGAACCAGTAAATAGATAATTTTGTATCCAATACATAAATAATGATCAAGTACTTCTTTTTCTTTGTTCTAGTGAAGTATATTTAAAAACTTTGGAGAAATATAATCAGTTATTAAGGATAGTCCACGTTTGTACAATACAATAGGTTATTACCCCTGAGCAGACCAAAAATCATGTCCTGTTAGTAGATATTATTTATTGGAGTCAACCATTTCTGTATAGTAGGACACCAGTTTGTACGTAATTGCAGATCTTCATGAAATGATTGAGGCCAAGCTGACGGTTCTTTCCCATCATTTACCTCCATCGACATCCAGCTGGAAACCAGTTTCAAACTGTTCAGTTTCACTCTATCCATAGCTTATTATTGCAGCTGTGAAATGACAGCACTCTATGTACAACCAATATGTGTATGTTTGGGTATGATGGGTCAATAAAGAGATTTATTGTTTAGAAATCCATTCACGTGCATTATCAAATTGAATCCTAATGACTAAAGATGTGCTGATCAATGGATCAGAAATCAGATTATGCCGACGTGTGGTTGCCGTTCGTATGTTTGCCTCAGAAAAATTGAGGTAATCAATTTTTCATTGATCGCCTCCGATCTGTGATCAGCAGGTCAGATACCAAAATATTATATCTGAAACTGATCTTTCTTTTCTGCTTCTATATGTTAAAGTTCTAAGAAAAAAAATAACACATCTGTATTGGCCTGGAAAAGTCTGATTGGTGCATCTTTACTCAACATTAACTCCCCCTCAGATGTGTTTTTGTGGGTAAAATTTGTTACTTTATGCACATCATGTGTGTAAATAACCTCTTTTTCTGTATTCCAATGGCTTTGATCTGGTCAGGTAAGTGTAATCGGTTTGCTTTCATTGGCAGTAATTTCATTCTTTTGTCTTATCACAGGGGAAGGCGACTGGGAGGAAAGCACCTCTGTGGCTGAGAGCGAAGTTCCAGAGATTTTTATTCAGACTCGGCTGTTACATACAAAAGAACTGTGGAAAGTTTTTGGTTGTGGGCCTTATGATTTTTGGAGCTTTTGCCGTGGGTTTAAGGGCAGCTAATCTGGAAACGGATGTGGAGAAACTCTGGGTGGAAGGTAAGACGATGTTTGGCTATGGGCTTTTTTGTTAAGTCGCACAGTTTCTTGAGTGTATGTACGAAAATCACCAGCTATAAAGACTTTTAAGGAGAATTGTTTAAAGTTTGTGTCTTGGAAAGTGGCCGAGCGAAACTGTGTTGGATTTGCAAGAGGTAACAATAACGTCACCCGTGAAGAAGGTTGTAATTAGGCTCATAAGCAGCCCTTGGAGTTGAGGAAATTTTTGTCAAAGCCGCCATTTTGTGAGTGTGTGTATGTGTTGGTGTGTGTGAGAGCCAGCCCCCAGCAGTTGAAGGCTCAGAGGCTGTGTGTGTGGTCCTGTTTTGGACAGCTCTCAACTTTCCAAAAAGATTTGTTTCTGGCTGCAGGGAAATAGCAAAGCACGGACAGGAGCTATGGTGGAAGTGTCACTCAGTTTTCTTCTTGTTTTCTTATAGAGAATTTAGGCAAATGAAGAAATTTAAAAGAGGGAAAGAGAGTGTATGCATGGGTGGTTCTTTGGGGGTAAAGGCATGAGGCTGAGTTTTTTTCTCCCTCTTTGATCTGCATTCCTGTACATATGGCTCAAGTTGGCTGTTCCACTCATGAATGAAAAGACAGAATCTGCTATTTGGAACTGAACTGTATATTTGAATAAATGAATTAATATTTTTTTGCATACATTTTTGTACCTTTATACTATTCTTTCATTCCTTTTTTATGTGAAAACAATCCACGTTTTTTAAGCTTAAGCGTCAAAGCGGACGGACTCCCAACCTCTTCCCCTGGGCTTGCAGACCTAGCCCATCCTTGCGTGCTGCTGCAGGGGTCTGGCAGACAGTGGTCTTCTAATGCATTGCGCAGGCGCAGTTGGATCACGTTTTGTGCAGAAAGTAGCCTCTTCAAACACACATTCCTGATTGTACTCAGAGGATCACACAGTTTTCACATGCCAGAACCACGATCAGGAGGACCGGGGCGAGAAGGCGTTACAGGAAATGCAGAATGTTATGGCGGAGTGATAGAAAATGTATTTTAGCTGTTAGGATAAATCTGTTCAGTCTTTCTGGCATTTCAATGTTTTTTTTTTAGGCAAAATAAACATTTGCTATCATTTTTAAAAATTAATAATTTTAATTATCATATTTTATTATCATATTTTCTTTGTATGGTTCTATGTTTCTATTTAATACAATTGTAAACCAGTTTTGTTTATTGACTTATATGTGATATGACAGATTATGACCCCTGATAAAACCAACATAACTATGATCGACCTCCTACTGGAGTCTAATAATAGTATTTTTCTATTATAGACTGTGAGCAGACTAAAGAAAATAACTCTAATTTAGCAGATACTAAAGTATATGTTGAAAGTCCATTTGGTGGAAATGAATATTCCTTTCTTAGTCCCACAGTGTGGGAATTCTCTTTTTACGACAATACAGTAACAAAATATTACACAGTGAATATAAAAATATCTAAAAACAGTACAAGCAACTGCATATTACTAAAGTACCTGTAAACAACATAAAAGCGACTGAAACTATAAAGGTCACTAGTTGACCAAGTACCCAGTTTTCTTGGTTTATTCTGTACACTCAGGGTGACATATATGTTTAAAATGATAAAAGGACTTATTTAGATTCTTTAAACAAAAACCTATAGAAACAAAAATGGAAAGCTGAAATTCACTACTAATGCAACTCCAGACAACTTATTGATCTACAGTTTTGTGTTGCTCCGCTATGACTGTTGCTAAATGAGATTTTGCCTGCAAATTAATCTTATTTTGGCACTATTGGTGTACTTTCCATATTTTTCAGTAGTCAGAATCTGATCTGTTTGCATATTATAAGGCGTTTTAAACTTAATGGATATATTTGGTGGAAATGTTGCTGAATAGTAAAAATGTTATAGTTTGAACATTAGTAGCATGAAAAACTGTGTTCCTTTGCAGTTTACTACTTTGGCAGTTTTTGTTGTTTTATGGATGTTTCTAATGCAAAAGGAAATCACCTGTCATAACAACTAAAACATTTTAAAGTTCCTTTTACAACCAAAAATTTAAAGTAATTTTCTAAATTCATACCTGTAGTTTGCTGCACTGAATTGTGGGAAAATAAGTTAAATTTAACAGATATTATTTACCCCCAGGACTATGCTTAGTTATTTTGATTTGAACAGGAGTCGTAGTTTATTGTATTTCACTACATTTGACAGGTACTGGGAATCAGAAATAGAAATTTTCATTCAATTACCTATTTTTTAAAGTTATCATAGACAATATCATCACAATTACTCATCCGAGCATAATAATGATAAACTCTAATTGTTGTTGTTTATAAATCCCCAAAAATTCCAGCGTGGTTGAGTTTGTGACGTCTGGGATTTGAACCATTTCTCATCATTATTTTCATGAGAACATCAAAAAAATGTGTTTCAAAGTACGATTTTTAATTGATTCTATGTACACCTTTTATCTGGGAACATGCACCGCTGAATTACACTGTTCGAATGAAGGAGCCAGTTTAATAAGGTGATTTTTTTTTAAGAATATTTTTTGGACCCCTGGTTTTTCAGGCTTTAGTATTTGCAGATTCACCTACTTGTGGATTATTTTTGTAGAGCATATCTGAAATATTTTAAAGAAAATGCAGCTTTGGATGGTGAGGTACCTAGATGCAATGATACTTAACAAGCTATTGGCTGGCATTTGCAAAGCGGCCAATCCAGGAGTGTCATTCTTTGTTCTTGGTGCTGATTGGCTGTGCCCCCCCTACCACCCCCACTGGGGAATGGATATGAAATATTGCCGATATTAGCTTCTTTAATAGTACTAATTGATGTGTATTAGGGTATATTTTGTGTTTGAACTATTAAAATTGGCAAGTACAATTGTTTGAAAATGGGTCTCAGGTATTTGCAGATTTGAGCTATTCGCAGGCTCTGTGTTCTCTAACACTGTCTGAATGTACACCGTGCATCAATTGTACCTTTTGCCTAAAAAGGCAATCACAGCAAATGCCCAAAATATGATAAAATTTTGAGCTCATATGGATTACCTTAATTAGAATCACAATCAATAGAAAAAGGGTATGACAGACATTTTTCAGAATATACCGTACAACTAAATTAACTTCTGAGTAAGATTTAAGCATTTTGTAGTTACTTATTGTAATAAACAAATGGACTCTTAGTGGTTAGGTACGTTGATACAAAGCGGTTTGTTTATGCATATGAAACAAAAAGAGCCAAGGAAAACAATTTTGTACTTATTCTTACAATAGTCTGGTAGCAATGACCAGTATGGCTAATAAAAATGATTTAATGTCATACATTTAGATGCATTTTTTTTTGCAACAATTCAATCACTGCACACAGTCAAAAATCTGACACTAACAATTGCTGTCATAAAAAATAACCCTTATTCATGACCAAATTGGCTTCTTCACTACAACTTTTACTGTGTTTTGATGCAAATAAGCAACTGTGATATGACTGCATTCCATCATGTTTTCTGAAGCACGCTTAACATTTATTGTTGTTCTTAAGACAACCACAAAAAAAAATTGTTGAAACTGCAAACCCAACCAAACAGTCTGATCTTTATAAAATCAAGCTAATTTCAAGTGAAACAGGTACTGGTAGTAAAGGGATCTCTAGGAAACATTAGTGAAAATGCACACACACTTGGATTACAAAAAGGGACCTTCTCACACACATACACTGACAAGGAGACAGTGCTTTGGTGGTTTCCTTGGTCCCGGTGCATGAGGGGTTCCAGATGCTGGTAGGGAGAGATCTGTTTGTTTAGATTAGACTGCACAGCTGAGGGATAGATTAGTTCTGCCTGGACCGCGGAGCCCTGTGCTGGGCCGTGCTGGGGGAACTGGCCCATCATCCGAAAAGAAAAAGAGGCGAGAGGAGAAGAGGACAGACCAGCTGTTTATGTTTCATCTGAAACTGCCCTCCGCAGGCGACCCATGGACGACCCCGCCTAGGGAAGCTGTGTGGCCCACAGACGCACATACGCTACAATACTGTTGGAACTCTGCATGATTTCATTTGGGGTTCATTCTTGCCTGCTTTCTTGGTTGTAGCCAGAATCCCCCAGCCGTCCACCATCAACTGCATACAGCACTTGTCTTGGGTGTTTATTCTACGTGTTGTCACGTGCAAAAGCATTAGCAGGGGTTGTCTCTTCTCACTGCACTCTCTCTGCACTGTTTATAAATGCTCAGACACAGGAAGTTCTGTTTATTAGACAAAGTGACAGAGAGAAATTGGGAGTGAGACACATACTCGTGCAAAGGGGTGATTGTCTCCTTATACACCCTGAACTGTGAGAAAACATGGAGGGGCCGGTATTTTTTTTCTTTAAAGGTTGCCCCTATGTGGCCTTTATTTGACAGTTGTCAGATAGGAAAGCAGGCTGTCAGAGAGGGAGAAGACATGTGGCAAAGGTCATCAGGCCAGAACTTGAACCTGCGACAGCCTAAGACCTCCATACGTGGGTCACGGTTTACCCCTGTGCCAACGCCGCAGCCGGTATTTTATCTTTCAAGCAATAAGGAATTGGTTGTAGGTATGGGATAGTAAAAAATCCTCAACAAGAAGCACTGTATTTAGAAATACTTGAAACAAAAAATACTCTAGCTGCATTTAATTGAAACACTAAGACAGGAGTTATTCCTATGACTATATAAAGATGTGATTATTACCGTTAGATTATTTTCATTTATAAAGTTCAAAGTCTGGTATTTTGTTTTTGATCCATATAAAGAATAAATAACCAAAGTTTACCACTGCAAGTGCAAGAATATTTATACCATGCAAAATAATATTCTTTATACATTTTGTCAATGTCAAATGTATTTATATAGCACTTTAAAAACAGGTTTAAAACTGCACCAAAGTGCTGTACAAAAATGATAATAAAATAAGTAGATGAAAAGAAATAGAAAAATAATACAAGAAAAATCTATGTATAATATCAAAAATAATAAGAGTACTGTATTTTTTGGGCTATAAGCCGCTACTTTTTTCCCGCACTTTGAACCGGTATGCTTATACCGGACTTACAGCCCTGTATGCTTATAGCATAAGCTTATAGCCCGGTGCGGTTTTTCTGTGGATTTTTCTTCAACCGCCAGGGGGCTCTTTAGCAGGAAGTGAATAATTGGAAGTCAAAATTGGAAATCAAAGAAGAAAGTGCTGCTTTTCATTTACAACAAGCACATGTAATGCTAGCAGCCATATACATGAATACTGCTAGCGGCAGGCACGACTGAGAAATGTTTTTAAACTCATACCCCCTCATCATGGAAACCACACAGGAGAAGTTCATGTGATGCCGCTTTTAAGTTGAAGGCTATCGATAGCCGCTGCATACAAGCTCTGCGTGAACGAATCCATGGTTCGGCGTTGGAGACGGAGGGCTGCGAGAGAGGCGGAGATGCCAGCGGCTTATAGCCTGGTGAGACTTATAGACAGACATACGTTTCCAGATTTTTGTTTTTTTTTTTACTTTGTGGGTGCGGCATATAGTGAGGTGAACAATATAAGTGCAATTAGCTAATTAGACTTCCAGCGTAACTCGGAGTCTAATGAGCTAATATTAGCTGACTAATTAGTTGGTCTAGCCTGCAGCTGGCTTCTTGACTGTCGCACGACCAATATTTTATCTAAAGTTGAATGGTGGATTATGCTCCTTCAGTTTTCACAGCCTGATAATCTGAAGTAATTATTACATGTTTTTATGCTATATAATTTCTTATGCAAAAATGTAAAACAAAAATACATTTTATTAATTTAAAGTAAATGCTTATCATTATTGCTGCTAATTTAAATGCTATTTTTGTAACTCATATTCAGTATGAGTTACAATATTGCTGTTAATATTATCTTTATTGTAATTTTGGTATTACATTTTAAAAATCTAAAATACATTTCAGTGAATATTGTGCAAAATATACATTTGTTCTGCCCTTTATACCATAATACAAGCATAAAAAGCTCATCAGTAGTAATTAGTTGGTTAATTGGTCAAGCTATCTACTGTGGTACCCAAACTCCGGCTGTTTTGGAACATTGTAAGAGTGATGGATAATCCTACTTTGAATTTGATCTTCTTCTATGCATGAGATTAATTTTGTTGTTTTCTTTCAGATTGTTGACCGGCAGTTATAGGTTTGGGTGGGGCAGGATTATATCAGGCTACCCTCCATAAAGCTGGAAAAAACCCTGGTCTCTCCGGGTCTTTCTCTGACATCCCATCAATAGGACTTTAAAATATAGAAACTATGCTACAGAACAATTCTGACGTTTTGGACTTATAACTTACTTAAACTGCGATATACCGGTAACGGACTCATGTCTTCCTGGTAGTGATATTTTAAGTCCACTTTGAAAAAAGTGATTTAGGTCAGAATGCTTCCACACTGCTGAGAAGCTCTGTGTTTATTTTCACTGTGCCACTCACAGGAAATGATTAGCTCCAGCAGGAAGTTGTAGTATTGTGATGTCCTATCTTGATCTCCCCCACACACAAACATTGCTTGGAGTCAACTTTGGAGAAAATGCCTCATGGCGAGTGTTCAACTCAAGATGCACCCTCGATTTCAAATCAGTGTAATGATTAACTGTCAGAGAAAAGAGACATGGATTGGAGGAACACGAAGGCTTTATTGTTCTTCCTGGCCACAAATAGCAAATTATGGTATCTCTCAGAGTATCAAGAGGCCAAGGCCAAATTGTAAAGAAAATAAAACCATTGCCTGCCTCTCATTAAAAAGATATCAAACAAACATTGGCCTGCTGTACTACTGAAGTCCCCCGCACCTTTGACTTTGAAATGGGAGAGCGCCTCAATTTGCTGATTGGCAAAGAGAAGTAGCAAGAAGTGGGTAAAAAGTTTACAAGCTCTTGGCATAGATTGAACTTGATGAAACAGATGAGCTGGAGTTGTTCTTGGCGCTAGTGAAGGTCATTGCATTCACGGAAATGTCCCAATTCAAGCTGAAACGACTTCACACTGCCCAGATTTATGGTGTGGACTTGAGGGCACAGAGTCATGAATTGTAGTCTCATGGCTACGGGCTGACGAGAGGCCCCGGGGTCCCGCAGCACTTTCTTTGGGTGCATAAGTGCAGAGGCCAGGGGCCACGGGCATGGACTCCAGAGACCCTGAGGTCATCTCGTTGAGGCCCCGCTATTTAAAACCTCACCTGATACTCACCCTGTGGCCTGGGTGCAGAGTGAAGACTCACAGCAGAGGGGGTTGCAGGGCGGGAGCTGCAAGAAATGCAGCAGAAGTCGCAGCTGTCACCAAGGCACTGAAGTGAAGAGGTCCATCTTTTGAACCTGACTGTTAGAAGGGAGTCTGAAAAGGCATTTATTTTATTTTTGTGTGAAAAGAACTGTCCAGCAGAGGGCAGTAAATCTGAGGTATAATCTTTGAACTGATGTTTATGAGCACCCTAACTGAAAATAAATTATAGTTTCCCAGATTTTAATGGTTCCAAGCAGATTTCTTTGTATGATATACGGTGTGTGTGACCAGTGTTTTAAATTCAGAGAATATACAGTCATAAGACACTTTTATGTACACCTTGTTTGTCCTGGATTGGACCTCCACAGATGCTTTATTCTTTGTCCCATAGATTCAGCAAGGTGTCAGAAACATACTTCAGGGATTTTGGCCCTGCACATCTATTATCAAAAACACTTGTTGTACCGTATCACCTCAGTTTGTTTGAGCTTTGATGATGGTAGAGGCCATTGTAGTACAGTGTCATGTTCAACAAACCTGTTTGAGATCATTTTGAATTGTGATATTCTGTTTTAACTTGATGAAATAGCCATGAAGTAGGCATCTGTTCATAAAAGAATAGATGTGGTCAGTAACAATACTACAATGCTGGGGTTAACTGTTGTGATTTAAGTAATGCTGATTTAGTTCCAAGGGGTTGCAAGTGTAATAAGAATATCCCATTAACCATTACACTACTACTACCAGACTGAGCTTCTGATCAAGGTAGGATGGATTCCTTGTTTCATGTTGGTCTATGCCAAATTCAGATTCTCTGCCATCTGAGCAGAGAATCCAATGATTCCTAATTGCCTAATCCAATGAGATTTCTACTCATTGGATTAGGCAAAATGTTTTCAATTTGTTATTGTCTAGTCTGTGTTTGAAGCAGCATCAGTTTCCTGTTCTTTTCTGACAGAAAGGGCATCAGCTGTGGTCATCTGCTGGTTCAGCTCATCTGCTTCAGTGTTGCATGTGTTCTGCAGTCCTTGGTTTGCACAAGTGGTTATTAGGGCTACTGTTGGTCTGTCTTTCATCTTAAGCAAGTCTTGGATAACCACTGGGTAGTTTCTCTTTTTCAGATTGTTTTTTTTTTTTTGTAAACCTGAGAGACAGTTGTGTGTGAAAATAAGCACTTTATGAAATAATTGTACCAGCTTTTTCTGAACCAACAACCATTAGACACTTAAAACCCACGATCTGTTCAAACTTAAGCAAATCGCCTCAGCCATTCTTTAATGCCTAAAAGCATTGAGTTGCTGTCATGTGATTGACTCATTATTGTGTGTGGTAACAAGAAATTAAACCACATTACTAATAATTTGACTGATGTGTGTAATTAAAGTGGGTATTTTGCTGAACTGCAAAAAAAAAAGTCACTGTAAACATTTTGCACTTTCACAAATTGGTCCTTTTGCTTTTTTTGGTCATGTTCATACCTGTTCTAGGTCTGCCTGGATTAAGACTATTCATACACGCCATTGCAGTCAATGATTTTAAAAGATGCCTTTATAAACTGCTCGTAGTCCTGGTTATGTGACGCCAGTAAATATTTTGTTTCAGCAGGAAATTGCTGATGGATAAATTTTGGTTTGAGTACGAGTTGTAATCAGTCATTTTTCCTTATTTTGACTTCTCCAAATAGGGATCAAAACCCCAGTTCATGAAAAAAAGATGCAATATACAAAATTATCCATCCATTTTCTTGCACCCTTGTCCCTTAGTGGGGTCGGGAGGGCTGCTTGTGCTTATCTCCAGCTAATGTTCCGGGCGAGAGGCAGGGTCACCCTGGACAGGTCGCCAGTCTGTCAAAGGGGAACACAGAGGCACACAGGACAAACAACCATGCACACACTCACCCACACTTGGGGACAATTTAGACAGAGCAATTAACCTGACAGTCATGTTTTTGGACTGTGGGAGGAAACCGGAGTACCCGGAGAAAACCCACGCATGCACAGGGAGAACATGCAAACTCCATGCATCGAACCCAGAACCTTCTTGCTGCAAGGCAACAGCTCTACCAACTGCGCCACTGGCAGCTCTATACAAAATTATATTGAAATAAATTATATGTGAGATGGCAGTATTTCATTATTATTTATCCACATAATCAATCAATACACTTAATAATGAGGACACATCCACTTCCTTTGTGCTCCGCTTTTGTGCATGCTGTGATTAACAGCAGAGCCGACCAAGTTGGTGGTTGTTTTGGTGGGAATGGTAGTGAGAAAGACTGCAGTTTTAATGTTAAGTGCTTGCAGAGAAACTCCTCGTGGAGAAAGATGAAGAGGAGGGGGGAGCGCCTCCCAGAATGTGGCGTCTTCAGCTGAGACGATTGTGGTTTTGCATGGTTGAATTATTCAGCTTTTGATGTGCATAAAAGCAGTGATACATGCATGGATGCATGTGCACAAACACACGCGCACACACGCACACACACACACACACACACACACACACACACACACACACACACACACACACACACGCACACACACACACAGACATTCTAAAACTGTTGTTGCACGCAGAGAGGCTTTGAGGTTCTGGTTCTGTGAATGACGAGGTGGTTGACCAGTGCAGGCTAATTAGACGTCCCTTTTTGTGTGAGTGTTTTTTTTTCCTTTTTATCTCTTTCTTCTTCCTGTCGTGCATGTTATATTTTTTTCTCCCCCCACTGCAGTATTTTTTTCTTCTGAAGCTTTCATTCAAGAACCGCAAGCACTGAGAACACAAAAAAGTGTGCCCACACCCAATATTTTTCCCAGTTAGCTGAGAAGTCACAGTAGGCGCCTATCGTTCTCGTGTCATCTGTTTTGCTCTTGCACGGTAGTTCTTCAGCTGCGCGCTCAGATGCTCATACAAACTGCACTCAATTAAGTGTGTGTTTATCAGTTAGCCACAAACAGGATTAAACCCTTGGTGTAAGGAATAACATTCCTGCGTGGGTTGTGTTAAACATTACGAGTTGATGAAAAGTGCAGGCGGATTGGTGAGGGACGTGGTGTTGGAGGAACATTGAGCCTATGGTTCTGTAAGCAGAGTTTTGCAGGGATGTTTTCTCAAGTTGGCTCCCCGGTATTTGAAAGCCCTACCTGGCCGAAAGTTAAAGTGCATTGCCATTTCGAGTTGTGAAGTTATCCGTGTGTGTGTGTGCGTGTGTATGCTTGTGTGTGTGTGCGCGCATGCTGCAAATGAGAGCACACTCCCATTCACAAACAACTTCCTGAGATGCCTCCAAGTGCTCTGTTTACATTCTGCATTCTTTCAGGCGCTCTTATTCAAAAACCAGAGCCCTGCAAATGACCGACCACATGAGACTGTGTAGAAAGTTACCACCATGCCCCCCAACTTTACCTCCTTCTTTTACTCCTCTATTCCTCTTTCCCCACTGCTAGAAAGGACTCTCTCTTTTACTCAAGCGTCTTTTTTTCTCCCTCCTCTTCTGCCTCTCCCCCCTCCCTGGCTGGAGAGAGTGGCCTCAGAATGCCAGATGTATTACAGAGTGAGCCACGGCAATGTAAACACTCAGCCCTGCCATGAGAGCAGGGTGGTCTGGCCTCCCTCCTTCCCTACCCTCCTTCTCCCTTCCTCTCTTCCCTCCCTCACAGTGCTGGCTGCCAGGAGGGTGGAGAAGTACAAAACAGGAGAGGGAGCACATTTGTGTGTGTGTGCGTGTGTGTGTGTGTGTGCGCGCGCGTGTGTGTGTGTGTGTGCGCGCGTGCTCTGGAGTAGAGAGAAAGAAGTATAGTAGCAGTAGTGTGTTTGTGTTTTGGCCACGGAATCTGCCGTAGACTTAGAGAGATTGGAGTGTGGATTGATTCATCTCAGGCTGCAGTGTGGAGAATTTTATTGCAAACATATCCAAAGTGTGTCTTCATGTATGTATGTGTGCTAGTCGCTGGAATTTTATGCAGCCCCTCTGGCTTACCGCAGTTACATACATAGCTTTATAGTTCATTGCAATTCCTGCAACACGTCGTCACAGAATCTGGCAGTAACAGCAAAGTACCACACAAGCACATGCAAGGCATGAAAAGAGAGTAAATATTTTCTGTCAGATGATTGAGGAGTTTGCAGTTTAAATTTGAGTCTGTATTAGAACAATAAAAATGGCAGCAAATGTATGTTTCGGTTTGGTTAGATTTTTAAAGGTAAATGTCATGGAGAGCTGACTAAATACTCCTTTACCATGTTGTAAAATTGCAGTTTTGGATGTTTTGTACCTAAAAGAGCTTGCGAAATTTTGAGTCTGCTTTGACTGCTGATGGAAGGTTATTTTCGGCTTCTACTGACAGAAATGGGATTATGTTTCTCCAATAAATAACATTCACCAAAAGGAGGTCACTTAGAGTTGTTTTAGTTTGATTTAGTATCATAATCTATTATGTTTTAATAGGAGTCAAATGGCAAAACTGGGATCAGAACCTAACTTATTGGAAACAGGATGTAATAAATAGTCTTATGAAAACAAAACAGGTAAATTAAACTATATGTAAGATTTAGACTTTTTCATGATTGTTTTCATAGTACCCAACTACAAAAAATGAATTTACTAAACTAGCGTGCAATAGCTTGAGGAAATATTTTGTAATTGGCATTAAATGGATAGGAAAGGAGCAAAATATGAATATGTAGATAAAATAAATTGGGACACTCTATAAAACCTTTTAGGCTTTTTTAAACATACTTGAACATATTGTTATGTAAAATATTTTTTAGAATACCTTTTAAATAAGAATATAATATTTTACCAAAAATATGCTAATTTTGTTCTTGAAGCTAAATATTGACTCCTTTACTGTTATTCCCATTTAAAATAGCTAAAATAACATACCACATCGTATCAGCAGCATGTGATTAAAACACCCTAACAAGTATGCAAGCCACCAATACAATTAAAAACAAAAAATGCAATAGAACAGAATGGGATTAGTAATAAAACTGATGTTGAATTCACACATATTCATATGATCTAATTTCAATCTTCCAGCTCGTGCCATTCAGACCGGGCATTTAAATGCGTCCTGAGTGATGACATGGATCTTAAAGTAAATCGAAGTAAACAGAGAGAGAAGACAAGTTAGACAAAATAATGGCGATTTCCTTCTGATATTTTTACATAATCGCCATTGTACTGCAACAGAATGTTTATGTGCAAAGAGACGGAGGAAGGTAAGGCGGAAGAGAGAGGGGGCTGCATTATTACATACATCATTTACATTTTCATCAAATAACCTAATTAATTATGAGTGTTTTTTTTCTCAGATTGAGTGAATACAGCAAGAAATACAACTAAGACAACTCCAAACTACTACATTACAGCCAACTGTGCCAAAATCAGAAAAAATAAAGCACATTATACTCACTCAGTTGTGGAGTATTTAGACAAAATCCACCCTCCTGTCTTTACGCAGGACACACTTCAGTGACCGTCGTAGAAACCTCATCTGTACATCCTTTTCTATACACTGTTCTTTGTTGTATCCTTAGCAAATTCTAGGGATTTTATCTGCAATGCTCCAGAAGCTTTAAGTGTCACCGCTCAAGGCTGAGACTCCACGGTTTTTACGATGTCCAGTTGTTCAGAAAAGATTGTTCAGATTGCTGGCAATGTGTTTTAGATGTGTTTGCTAGCAAAACTTTGGGGTGACAGATTCACTCTGACCATCTAATCAGATCACTGTAGGCCTTCAAAAGCAGATGGTGTGAGGTGAATCTGAAAGCTGATTGGCTAAAATAACCGTTCCACTTCTATATTGTTTACTGAACATAGGTCTACTTTGCCGAATCTGAAGGCCCTGCACAGATAATTTAGGCTGCCCCTGGCAACAAATAGATACTGAAATCTGATTGGATGGAACAGGATGTAATAAATAGTCTTATGAAAATAATACACAGGTAAATTAAACTATTTACAAAAAAAACAGGAGAAGGCCTTCTGGGTCCTGACTGCCCAGCCCTGGAAAATAGTAACCCATCTTTGATGAACCAAGTACTTGAGATCATTTTACTGCATCAGAAATTTTGTTAAACTGAACAGGTTAAGTAACACAATGCTATCCGCCATTGTTTTTGTTATCTGAACATGCAAATGTAGAATAAACCCTGCGCATGCTGCACATGTGCACTTTCACACCTGTTGAGTACTTTACACCTCTACGGGGGGGTTCACAAAAAGGACCACTCTTAGACATGGTTTCAAAAAGTCATAGACTCAGATCACTGGAGATGTGTAAATGCATGGCTGGATCACAACAAATGGTTTCACTTAAAACGAGCTAACCATTATAAAATCCACCATAAATTCTGCTGACAATGATCAAAAAAATACCAATGACTGTCTGAAAACTATGGATATCAGGAGCAGAGTCAAAGCCCAGAACTTGATTGTTGGTTGTCATGAAAGATGCTGTATATGCAAAGATGTTTCCCAAGGGTTTAGGCTGTCAGCAAGAAGACAGAAACAGTATTCAGGCAAGTGTTATTAGGTATAGGGGACTTGATCCTCACATAATTACCATTAAACTATGTTCTAAACAGGCACTATTAATGCCATTTTCTTAAATGTTTTTCTTTTTTTATTTTTTAGTTAAAGTTATTCGACCAAAGCAACCTGTTAGTTGAACATCAGCAAATGGTTGGATATATAAGAAATTTAAAGATTAGCCAGGATGCAATGACTACAGAGGTCATTTGTGCAGCTTACAGATGATTTATGCATAATAAAGAAGACGGAATCAAGTTGCATTTATGGCAGACATTACTGGTCTGCAAAACTCCAAAGAAAATGAAGAGCTTCAGAAACTTTACATCACAAGGAAGCTTTTTGGCTAATTTGAAGGAAAGTATAAACGAATTGGAGATTGTTTAACCCTACTGCACTGTGCTGGTTTATGTCAGCCAGGGTGACAGGACTATGGAATATTGAATTGCTCTCAGGATAATTTTTGCTCTTCCTCTCGCTTTCTTTTTGCTTCTGCCTCTGCCTTTTTCTCCGCACTCAGGAATGTGTGATTTTGGGATACCTGCAATCATGGGCCATCTTTACAGGAAATGACAAAGAGATGGCTGGCTGAGATTGGCTGCTCAGGCTCATGTCACGGTCTGTTATGACTGGGCAGTGGGCCAATCACAAGATTGTAAATCCAGCAAGGGGGAGGCAGTGAAAGCTTACCTGATTTCAAATTTACAGGCATTGACAGGATATGTGTCCTCCCCCCATCCATCTGCATGGTTTTAAGTCATATAGTTTAACTGCTGAGGATGAACAATGTTAACACCTTGAAATGACGGCTGCGTCCATTTCTCGTTTAGGTATGAAGGTGTATCCCTTTTACTTGCAACATTTACTTCACAAATGCATGCACATGTTGCAAAAACAGACATTTTACTGTCAGTGTTTTCTTCTACATCTACCTTATAGTCTTTCTGCTGCCTTGTGAATCTATTGGTGTTGAAAGGGATTTTTTGGGGGGGCAGAGGGGAAATGGGATTTGGGGGGTTGGTAGAGGAGATTGGGGATTTGAATGAAGGCAACAACGTGGAAGAATCTGCCCATTGAGGACTGTGTGAATGTACACCTCGGGCCCAGGAGAAGCTGCATTGGGAGCCAGCCGACTGCTAAATACACCCATTTTAGGAGTTGCAAGGGCCGGACAGGTGATTAGCATAATCGGGGGTGAGGGTATCCATAGATATGGTAATGCTTCATTTAGGGGGGTGCAGCGGTTGGCAGCTGGAGTGTCACATTTGTGTCAGGGGGTCGGGCTGTTTTGGGCACATATCAGCTTTCTACTCTACTCTTTAATTATTTTTTCTGTCGCTCTTTTCTGTCATTCTCTCTGTTTTTTGATCATTTTACAGAACCCTCTTTCTAACTTATGTGGAAACCTACTCCTGTCTAAATGCTAACAGGGCACAGGGAGAGCACAAGGGGAAAGAGCATGAGAGGGAAAGAGGGGGGGCTTGTCATGGGTCAGATAGGGTCTCTGCTCTCAGTAAGGCCTTTCATCACATATTTATGGCTGTATGCACACCTGCATTCACAACTACTATGTATGCTGCTTCTAAGAAACTACTACAGCTGTTGTTGCTCTTGTTTTTTATTCTTCTAGTGAGAGTGCAAGTTGGAATTGGTCACTTTTTTTGGTTTGCTTGTGTTGACTTAAGAAGTACTGACATTCATGGTAAAAATGATTTTAAAAAAGGTGATGGATGGATGAATGGATAGACGGAAGGTAGGGCTGCCCAGTATTAGAAAATCATGCAGTGGCAATAACACTGGTAAATATTGTGATGATGATATGAAATGTAATATGTTCTTTTTTTCTTCTTCTCTGTGTCCAGTATAATCATCTGCTGTCCTGAAAATTTGTTCAACTGGTTAAATATTACTTTAGCATGGAAAAATTAATGTTCATAACACTTTGGTTATATTGGCCAACAATGATGGCACTCCAAACAATCCTTTGCAATATGAATAATGCCCAGACTGATATTGCGATGATGATATTTTCTACAGGCTTAATGGATGGAAGGAGATAGAAAGAAGGAAGGTAGTAAGGAAGAAATAATGGATGGATGTGAGAGTGATGACTTCTAACTTGACTTTAAAGATCTAACTGATAAGAAGAAAGCTAACTGAGAATTTTGAGAGAGTGGAGTTGGGACAGATCAAGCTAAAAAGTTCTCTGCTTCTGTTCACTAATCTATTTCTTAGTACATGACTATTTATACTGGCTTGTTTAACAAGGTCGGGATTAACCCAGTTTGTGGTCTTTACAGACACCATTCTCTATCTTATTTCTTGTCATGGCCGTGTCACTTGAGTCGCAGTATAACAGAGAAAAAGACTTATGGGTATGTTGTTTTGCTCAGTGACATTAAATAAGTGTGATCAATTTGTTTGTAAAGTGAATGTAAGCTTACAATTGAAGAATTTTACTAATTCAGTCATGCTGAGCCTCGGGGTGATGGTCACAGGAGGACACATTGTTGCAAACTTGAACATTGTGGGTTTGCGATGACAAACTGAACTTGTTTTTTTGAGTTGTTTTGAGTTGTTTGAAATTACTAAAAGAAAAGCGACTTTGTGCCTTATTGTGCTGTTTTCTTTGTTGACATCACTGTCATACAGTTTAAACTGTATCTACCAAAGATTTGGTTCACATAACCTGCCTGCAACGATAATCATCTTCTTTTCTGCAGTTGAAATTTAGATTCACATATACCCACTCTTAAGAGATTAAATCGCTCTCTTTGTCTGTTTTCAGTGTAGAAACCAGGGATTAAAGTAGTTTAAAAAAATTTTTAGGTTATTTTTACCTTGGTTGAAAAGTGTTTTTTGTTCATCCCTTGAGCGGTAGCTGTAGCTTTGGGTATGGGACATTTCTTTGCTGTTTGCAGGAAGGTGACCCGGGTTTTTCTTTTTTTGGGGTGGGGGGGGCGTTCCCTACACCACAGGGGGTTCTTGCTGAGATGGGGCCTAATCCAGCTAATCCATTCTCTGCATACATGCACACGTGTGCACACACACTTACTAATGTGTGCTTGGCCACATGCATGTACACTGAATACACTCATACATCTTGGATGCTCTGTCAGTTGAACATCTGCTTAACGCAGATAAGAATTTTTTTTAACCATTTTACCTTTTCTCTGTCATATCTAATATTTCTCCAACGTGCACATCACACGCATTAGTTTAAGGACGTGGTTGCTGTTGTTTTCCTTGAAAGTGTGAGCTACTTCCGTTTTCTGCGTGAGAGATGTCTGTGGGATGGGGCTCTGGTGCTGTGTGTCCTGCATGAAAAAAAGAGAAAGTTGGCAAGCAGAAAAGGGGGCTGGGCTGGCTTTGACAGAGGGGCCGGGCTGATTGCCATCATGATCTGGCCAATCACAGGGTAGAGCTGAATAAAGCAAAGAGAGAGAAAATGAGAGTAGGAATGGGAGGAGGGAGTCCAGAGCTGAAAGGACGAAGGGGGTGATGTCAGTTCCTTAGAAACCTACGTCCTCTCCTTTCATAGCCCACTGCCCCCCACTCCAACACTTGGAGAATAGGGGAGCCCAGGGGTTAATGTTATGCAACATGTTCAATACCCACACTGAAGGCTCTGCCACAGGGGCATACACAAGCCTCTTCTCTTCTCTCAGTAATTTTCTCAGTGATGTAGAGAGTTTTGAGTGGAATCGTGTTGTGTGGACAAATTGGTCATTTCAAACTTATATGTTGATTAATATATTGTTTTAACATTGGTCAAAAACCAAACGGTACAGCTCTATCACATGTTTCTTCAACCCTTATTAGTATTTGTGGCATAAGTGTATGTGAAATCTGGAATGGGCAAAGTTTCAGAGTTACTCTTCAAGTTTGCACTGTGTACAAAGTTTGACAAAAGATAATCTAAAGTGTACAAAAATGTATCAAGTAAAAACAAATCCTTGTTAGAACTGAAGAATCAGCATACAGTACAACAAAAGGGACAAACTTAGTTTTTCCCCTAATGATGGGGTTTGATGCAATGTCCAACTTCAATCACTAGGTGGTGTTTCAATCCATATATGTTTTTGTACTTGATCCTTCATCTTTGCCCGTTTAAAACAAATGAATATAAAATGCTTACATTTGAGGATGTTTATCATGGATTGCATTAACTGTCTTTTTCTGAGAGATCAAATCCAGGAGTGAAATACAAACACACTTCCTCTAGCAAAAATCTAGATTCTTACAAATTTTCTTATCTTTTGATATTCCCAACATGTTTATTGTGCATCATGACTAACTGGAATATCCTAACGTAGAATGGGGGAGTTGAAGTCAACACAACAATATTACAGCTTAGGAGATTGTCATGAATCCATATTAACAATAATCTGTAAGGGGCAACAAAGGATTGGGAAAACAAAGTGATATATTAGAAATCAAAGACACTCTCTGCAGCAGAGTCTGCTAAGATGTCATATCATACTTACAATAATAACTTCTACACTGAAGATAGTTGCTGTTAGTTCAATCTGAATAAATATAAACGTTTTAGTTGCAACCATGATTACTGAGTTAAGCTGGTTAACGGTTCTTTGTATGTCTCTTGGAAAAATTGCCTTCACTTTACCAACCACTACCAACTGGTTCAACCCAGCTCTTTTTATTAAATCACCCAGCTGTGTTCTCACAATTTTTCTTCCAAAAACATGGACACATTTTTACTATAAAAACTGTATGCTGAGCTCTCATCTGGAGCATACTGGTTTCTTGTTAAGGCGAAATGTGCTGTTTGCTGCAGATCGTATAGCAGTCCAGAGTGTTGAAGCAGCAGTGTATTTTCATGTTAAAGAAGAAAAACACATCAGGAAAAAAAATAGTGCTGTTAAAGCAAGTCAGTGACACTTTGTTTTGGTCACAGCAGCTGAACTTGGATCTGAACACCTTCAAGTTATCAACACAAGCTGGGGTCACCCAGTTTTCCTTGGAGGAGGAATATGGGAATATGTGTCATTGAAGAAACACAGCTGTGTGTACACACACTCGTATGCACACCCCTGCACGTACGCAGCACTGTGTGCACACACACACTCACACTTTTTCCTGGTCCAGCTGGGGTGTTAATTTCACCCCACGGCTATGTGAGTGTTGACCCCAAAACTTTGCAACCTTGTGAAGTGAGGAATTCTTGAAGCTCAAGGCTGTAATGTGCAGTTTCCTGTAGAAGAAGACTACATTCCTTTGACTTGTCCCTTCCTTTACTGCTCGCTCGCTGTAAACTCGAGGGTTTTTGGGTGGCTGTCCGCAACTTGGAAAGCATTCCGGCCAGACAGTGAGTTCTTTCTAAGCACAGCCCTCCCATCTTTTTCCAATTAGATCTTTCTTCATGTTCTCGCACACGGAGAGGCAGGGTGAAAATAGATGTGCTTCCTTCCTTGTATCAGTGTTATCTTTCTTCCTTCTGGCAGTGCACTTACACCGAGCCTGAGGCTAGCTTTGCGTCCGAGTGCTGAGTGCATTGGACAAGTTGACTTGTTAGTGCACTGTCGGTGCACATCGGGTCCTAATCAGTTCCATGCATGCTTCTTTGAAGGCAGTTGCTGGTGTAACATAGCTGTGTAGCTGGCCTAGTACTGGAAAGCATGTCGCTCTAGTTAGGCTCGGCCTGCTATTAATGATGAGTATTATAAACATGCTTTCAGACAGGATCAGATGGGAATGCTGTTTGGGTCCAGAAAAGAAGAAATCAAGTGTGTTTTCCTAATGCCCCAAGACATGGCCCCCTCCCTCCCGTTCCATTGGTCTGACTGGGTGGTCCGGCCCAGCAGAACAGGCCTGCTTATGTTCAACTTTAATGCCATTACAATGGAGTAAAAACATTCAATCCATGCCTACTGTTGCACGAATTGAGCCGAATTGTTAAATTGGATTAAGGCATAATAAAATGTTACAGATTTTTCACACGTCCAACACTCTTACTGGGAATTGTTCATGTTTTGTGTGTTTGTGGGTGTGTGAGTGTGTTCAAGACATTGAAAGAAGACAACTATGAATTACTTGAGCTTTCACTGAGTATTTAGTTTCTGATGATGGAAGGGGTGCAAATCTACCTCTCATAAATCTGGCACACTGAAATTGAAGTTGTGCACAGTCACACACTCGGTATTAAAAGCGCTCCTACAGCGATTAAAACGTGATGGTTTTGGTGATTTTTACTTCATTTTTTTGTCTTTCTTCAGTTCTTTTCATCACTTTTAAAGCAAATAGCACAATCTGAATCTTTTTGCCACTGACTATGTATGTTATAATGCTATTCACTCCTACTTAAATTGCATTAAAACAAGCTATTTACACTGTAGAATAATTAGTTTTTACTTTGAAATTAAATGACTAGATTATCGTTCTAAAGTCAGTTTCAAGTATTGTTTCTTTTTTACTTTGAAGTTTATAAATACAAATATTCCTTGGAATGCATTGATATGAACATTTGGGACAGTATCAAAAAGAATTGCAAAATCCTAAATGTTGTACAGAAAAGTTTTTTTTTATTTGTTTATTTTACTGCAGTTAGTCGTCACAATCCTTTTTAGAGGACACAGATAATGAAGGGAAGACTATCATAAAAGCACTGCTACTACACACTATATATTTGTACACAAACAAAATTGGCCTGATATTGATTGAAAGGTTTAAAAAAACTGTTGCTCTGGAAAGTAAAATTTATTACTACTATATTCATATTTCAAAATAGAAATTTGTTTTAGGACTCTGTTGCAGGGGCATCCGAACTTTTTGTCACAAATCTTTCGAGCCAAAAGTACTCACCGGACAAAAAAACTCAAATCAAGTTAATAAAGTATCCAGATTTTTAAATTATTATTATTTTTTTCTAAATTAATGTTTTTTTTTATTGTAGATGCAAAACTTAAAAGTAATTTTGCATGTTTGCTGTAGCAAGAGGAAGTCATGTAGTCTTCAGCTTCTTTTGGACCTGATTGAACAAATTTATTTGCTGTAATAAGAACAGGATTTGAGTCACTTTCTCTCCAACGCTTGCTATAATTATACAAGTCTAATAAAAAATAAAACCAGTTTTTTTGGGGTTTTTTTTAGTAAAGAGCCATGGATGAATGTGGTTCTACATTTTGTTAGAGCCAGGTTATAAAAAGAGAAATACTCTTGTTAAGATTTTCTATTGTAAGAAAATTATGTTGGTAATAATTTTACCCTAGTTAAAATTAAAAAGTATCCATCTGCATCAACCACCTGTTCTGCAGGCAAAGTTTGCATCATTCTTGAACTGCAGTTGGGGGCCAAACAAAATCAAGCGAACTTCCACAAATGGCCCACAAGCCACACTTTGGACACCCCTGCTCTATTGCAATTTGAACAAATTTGTTAATTTCTCTCATTTTTAGATTTGTGTTTAAATGTATGCTTTGATGAAACATTTAAGACCTTGACAGAAGAGTGGAGGGTTTTACTCCCCCCCCCATTTTTGTCATAATGTTAAGAAAAAACATTATGCTAATAAGCACAACTGATTTTGAGGGGGGTGAAGTCATTGCACTTCATGGAGCAAAGTTTTAACAGACTTTGAAGAGCAACCACAGACTTCTGTATATCTCTGTTTATGGGGAATGAATTGTTTGACATATTCTAGTCTGGTCATCTTTTATTTTTCTATTCATCATCCTAAGGTTCCTGTTTTGCTTTGTCTTATGCATATGTATAAGTTGAACAGTGTCAAAAGAGCACACTTTTCTGTTTACTTGGTATTTGATACAGCTCATTTAATTTTTTAAAATTTACATTTTTTTATATTCATCATATGAAAAATTTAGCCCTTGATGTTATTGTAAGACTGCCCTCTTGCTAAAAGAGAAATATGTGGGTTTTAAGAAAATGGCCACTTATCAAGGAATTATAAGTCAATCGATAAAAATCAATGAACCTTAGATCAACTCATTAATTGATAACTTGTACCCCTACTTGCTAAAATTGCCCAGTGTATCTTGCCACACCATGGGTTGAAATTGATACTCACTGTTTTTTTCCATCATTTTATTGTCAAGTTTGGTAAGCCAGTGAAAATTTTAGCCTCGATTTACTGTTCTTAGCTAGCAGGATGGGCGCACGGTATGGACTTGTTTCGCTGTAGCCCATCTGACATGTTGTGCATTCAGAGATCCAATTCAGCAAATCTCTTATTTGAGCTAACTCGCCTTTCTATCATGTCAAACAAATCTGCAATTTCTTCTTTGACGTCCACAAGCTGTTCACCAGAAAAAAAAGCACGTTTTTGACGGCTAGATGAATCAATTACCAAAATTGCTGTTCTTGTGTGGCATTCCTGCTCTGCAGTGTTCAGGATCTATCGGAAGTGGTCCAAAGAAGTAGCATTGGTGACCTGTGTAAATACACCCACCGCGCACTTCTAAGTTAAAGTCCTCGATTAAAGACACTAGAGACGAAACAAATGACCTCACTCTTCAATTTAAATAAGCTAATGCATATCATTAAGTTTATATGCTTGTGAATTATAAAGAGTTTGATTAACTTATTAGATATTACATTCAAATATACATGAGATGTGTTCAAATATTTGCACATTGGGGTAAAAAAAAGACACCTTAATGACTGAATTCTTCTTTGTCCAGTTGGTGGGCGTGTTAACCAAGAACTGAAGTACACACGACAGAAGATGGGGGAGGAGGCCATGTTTAACCCTCAGCTGATGATCCAGACACCGCGGGAGGAGGGAGCCAACATACTAACGGTGGAGGCCCTTCTACAGCACCTGGAGTCTGCTCTCCGAGCCAGCAGAGTTCATGTTTACCTTTATAACAGGTAACTAATGTTTTCTGTCCTTTTCTCAGATGTTTGTGATAAGGCAGTATTACATTAAATCCTGTTATGTTAAAAGTCCATGTCATTTTCCCTCAAAGCCTGCCCTGGTGGAAAAAAAAGCAAAAACTGAATGCATATCTAATTTCTGTTTGTTTCAGACAATGGAAATTGGAACACTTATGCTTCAAATCAGGGGAACTAGTCACAGAAACACATTTTATGAATCAGGTGAGACAATAATTTGTTTTTACATTTACTCCCCAACTTTGACACCAACCTGTCATTTGGTGTGAATTCTGCTTTGTGTTTATCCAATCAGATTATAGAAAAGCTTCATCCCTGCCTCATCATCACCCCTTTGGACTGTTTCTGGGAAGGAGCGAAACTCCACTCTGGAATGGTCTATCTCCCGTAAGTACCACATTTCGACTTATCAAAACTGATAAAAAATTATTTTAGAAAATTCCAGCCTTGCACTGCAACGTTTTATCTGCTCGACTATATCCTGACAAGCACACGGAGGGCCCACTGAAATCCTAATTAGGCACACATAATCGCTTTTCTCTTTGTCAGGTCAGTTGACAAACCGATTAAAACTATGTTTGGGGACATCTCTGAGAACTGAGCTTCTCTGCACTATTTTATAATGTTAGCTCAGCTTAAACTACACCAGGACGCTTTCCTCTGCATCTTCTTTTTGCCTCTGGTAGAAGAGGCTACTTTAGCACACTGAGCCCATCTGAAGAGACACCACAGAAGAGCAAGAGTGTGTGCATGTGTGTCCTGAACTCGTCCCCTCTGAAGGCTCTATTGTAGTGGTCTCTGGCATGCGTATCGCTGGCAATGGTTTTTCTCCAGCCCTGGGCCTCACGCCATTGTCTGGCCGTTCTGTTGCTAATAGCCTGCTGCTACAGTAATACTGAGCAGACCTTTACCTCTGCATGGGTTTGTCCACGCAGTAAGTGTGTGCCTTCGCCGGTGGTGCATCCATGTGTCTTGTACATGTGTGAAAAGCATACCAGTTTGGGTTGCCGTCATCAATGGATGTGTACATCCCTCTGTGTGTGCGTTGCCTATTTGTTTAGGATAGTAAATAAGGCTTTTTACTATGTTCTGGTTGGGAGGTTGGGAATAATAACCCAAGCCTGGTTAAGCACGTACAATGTAGTCTGAATGAGAGATTCAAAAAAAGAGAGATTGGAATGTGTGAGGAAAGGAGAGAATGGAGAAACAAGATCTAGGATGGAGCAGGAAATTACTTGTTGCACGATGGGAAATGGTTACCTAGCACGGAAATGATTTACTGCACTCAAAAGTTTTAACATTGTAAAGTTTATAGTTAGTTTGCAATAAAATTTGAAAAAAAAAAAAAAAAGAAGCTCTTACCCTTTCCTTTCTTAAAAGAAATAGGTTTTCTTCATACAGTGGTTGGGAGAAGAGATGCTAACATTTGCTTTTGAACTTTGCAGAGGTGAGAACCCTATGCAATGGACCAATTTTGACCCCAAGGAGTTTCTTGAAAAGTTACGAAGAGCACACATTCCTGTGGACAGCTTCGAGGACATGTTGGAAAAGGCAGACGTCGGGCATGGCTACATGGATAGGCCCTGTCTGAACCCTGCTGACCCCGACTGCCCTTATACTGCACCCAATAAGAACTCAACTAAGGTTGGTACATGACTACCATCAAGACTGTGGCTAGAAAATGTTATGCATGCAGGTGCAACATCAATCAAAAACTGGTGGTAAATTTCGGCTTGCATTTTTCTGTACAGATTTTATCCAACTACAATTCTTAATTTAGAACAGTAAGTGAATTCAAAATATTAATTTAAGTAAATTCATTTAAGTTAGCAAAGTTTCATTTAACTTGTAAAAACTGTAAAGTAAATTATATACAAGTCCAAGGAGTTAATTTTCTTAATTTAGCCAGCCCTTAACTTTAAACCTTACCTTACTAAAACTGGCAGAAACCCTGCAAAATGTTTGATGATTAGTGCATTCTGCTGGGTTATGATGAGTACACTGATTAGGAAAACAATGTATTTTTGCATTTTAGACAAATCCTGTTACTAGCTGATTCTACTATACATCTTTAGTGCGTAGTATTGAGTTATACTTTCCTAACTTCTGCTTTCTAATCACAACAGCCGTTCAACGTGGCACGGGCTTTGAGTGGTGGCTGCCACGGTCTGTCCAGGAAGTACATGCACTGGCAAGAGGAACTCATTGTAGGAGGCACCACAAAGAACGGCAGCGGACCCCTACTCAGGTAACCTACCCGTGCTTACACATCCGCAGATTCATAAGAACACCACAGGGATTCTAACAAAGCTTATTTTGGAGACGCTGGATGTTTTTTGTTCTGTTACGCTTTCTGAGTGTGCATGTGTGCTGTATGCGATAAATCTTGCAGTCATTAGCAGATTCCAGTGAAATTCTAAGAGCTCCAGCTGTTGCTCCTCAGCCCTGGCTGCACTGCTTGGACTCTACCCTCCCTCTGACTCTCGTATACACAGAGACGGGCACAGAGTGATCTATTGCTCAGCTAGTCTCTTCAAATATACAGCAATTTAAGTTACACAGATTTAAGTACAACACAAGCACCAGGTCAAAGCTTGTGGAATTGGTGATGTGCATACATCCTTTACACAGTTTTATGTTTGATCCATGACTTTTGAATACCAAACGGATACAGAAATTAAAATCTTGTTAAAAAAAAATACAACAAAAAAAGCGGGTCTATTTTGCAGTTAGAAAAATTATTACATATTTTGCTTGCACACTTTGTACTTGCTAAATTAGAGCGTTTATGGCACAGTCACGTACGTAGAAAAGTACATATGCACGTTCACACACATCCTGCTCGCAGAGTACAGTTGGCTGCATTCTTTGTGTTTTTGCGGTTGTGTTTTCCTGGCAAAGTTGGGTCATTACAGTGCTAGTGTGTTCCTGCACTGCGTGCACGTGCATGAGTGTGTGTTAGTGTGTTGCTGCTGCTGCTGGCACTTGGTTTCTACATCTTGTTTACTAACTGCCACCATTACCGTGATAATCACCAATCCCCAAAGATCACATTCATAAAGAGAATGACAAGCTAATGTCTGCTGTTTGTTTCATTGCTTTTTGATGATGCGAAAATACACGGACTGACTTGAGCGCTGTTCACAAGTTGCTCTCTAGTCGAGTCTCATTTGTTAATAACTAATCACTTGCACTACTTCATTGGCTTGCTAATGTGCTCATTAAGGCTGTGCAGTATTCATTATACTTGATATCATGGCTCTTCTAATCAGGTTCCTTGTGGAAGGCATTTCAGAGAGAGGCGGCAGTAGTTCTGTGCACAAGTAGAGTCATCCCTGATTATAGCAGCAATTTGTTCATTTCGTGGCTTTAAGAAGGAGAACGGTAGACAAGGGGTGGACAAAACAAGATGTTTTAGACCTTGTAAAGGGAAGATGGGGGCAACAGTGGAAGGAGTTTGTCTTGTAATTGGTAGACAGCGCTGGCAAGACGGTTAACCCGCCTTGCCTGCTGGGTGTGGTCAGAGGCCCAGGTGGCGCTGGTGCACGGTAGCCTCCCCTCTGAGGGGAGCTATGGCTACAATTGAGTAACTTGCCACCATGCAGCAAGTCAATCAGTGAATCACTGAATTTAATTGAAGCGCTTTGTCGACCTATAGACTTGATAAAATGCTATGCTGTAGTATAATCCATTTTTACCACTTGGAATATTTTTGAGAATCTGGAAATAAAAATCTCGGAAATGATGAAGGATCTAAGAAATACATCAGCTCCTAATGACATTTTTCAGCTGAATGGCTTTTAGGATTCACCCTTCTATCTGCACTATTTTTCTTAGTGGTTAAAGTCAATAATGGCTGGAAAAATAGTCTAAATAGTCATATCTAAAACTTGTATCTATCATCCATCCACTCACTTGTACGTCTGTCCATTAGTTCTTCCATCTACCTATCCATACATTTCTCTGTTCTGTCATCTGTCCGTTCCTCCATCCATCAATCCACCTGTTCTATTTTTGAATCAAAGAAGAATTAAAAAAAATTAAAGTGAGTTCTGTATCTTGCTTTAGAACTCCTCCATTAGAACTGAAACCCACGTTGTATGTGTATTTTGTAGTGGATGAACTGCTGGAAGCAGCTTGCCTTTTTTCTGGTCAATGGGTTTGATTCTCCTGAATAAGTGATATTTTGAAGCCTACATGCACCGCTTGACAAAGGTTGCTCAAAATACATCTCCTCTTCCTGTCTGGTGATTGATGCTTATTAGTTGATTAAATCAAACCCGAAAACAGAGTGTGACTAGAGTGCCTTCTTTTTATGTCTTTAAGATGAGGAAGTTTTCTTAGCCTTGCACCTGTAACTCTGTTCCCTGTCCTTGATCCTTCCAATATTCTTCCCTGTGTGCTCTCCAGTGCTCAGGCTTTACAGACCATGTTCCAGTTGATGACCCCCAAGCAGATGTTTGAGCACTTTCGGGACTGGGATGAGGTTTCCCACATCAACTGGAATGAAGAAAAGGCCGCAGCTATCCTGGAAGCCTGGCAGAGGAGATACTCTGAGGTGAGGGCTAAAGGCTCAGAAATGGGGGGAGGAAAAAGGAAAAGAGAAAAGAAATCTTCCCTAAATCCTCTACAACCACACAGTAAATCACAGGCCGGATACAGGTGTACACGGAACGGCCTCGTCTAAAGCCCAGGCCCCTGATAGATAGTCAAACCTCTGTTGGTGTGTGGTAGAAGGGATGAAGCTTCTCGCTGCTCATTGGAGAGGAGCGATGGAGCAAAAGAACATGCGTGTCTGGAATACATTAAGAGAGTGCTGGATATCTCTCTTTTCTTCAGCTTAACTCTCACACAAACACACACGCACACACATGCAACAATCCAGAGCTCACACACAATCTCTTTCCCAGCTGTGGCCCCATTGGTGGCTCATGTGTGACATCATCTGGTCTTTGTTTTGGGAGGCCCAACTCTCTGTTCCACATGACCCTATACATGTGTGTGGTATTGATCTTTTAGCTTGGGAATAATTGACTGTAAAATTAATCGTCGAGTAAGACAAAAGATGCCAGATATTTTCAGTGTGCGTTTTCGCTGTGTGAATTTTTTAGGCGTGTCTGCGAAAATATGCGTGCATTTCGGCATGTGCAAGTTCACATGTGGGTGATCTAGTGTGTGTTACCTAATGTGTGTCAGCCAGCATTGCTCCCCACTGAGCTGTAACTAGAATTTGAGGTTGAAGCTATTTGTCTGTCTGTGATAGTAAAACACAGAGAGAAGGGATCATGGTGCTGTCTGCACAGACTCCTGCAGCGCCTCGCAAAAGTATTTAAAAATGTTGAACTTTTAAACATTTACTATGGTACAACCGCAGACCTCAAAGTATTTTATTAGAATTTAGTGTGAAAGATAAAAGAGAAAGTGTCGCGTTATCGTAAAGAAAGCGTAAAAGGATGAACAGCTTTTCTTTTTTCCTTTTGGTTTTATTGAGACGTTACTTTTTAGAGCTACTTTAACTACATATTCAGTCTTTTGGGCGTGTGTCTACCAGCTTGGCACATCTTGAGTCAACATTTTTTCCCCCCATTTTTCTTTGCAAAGTGGCACAATTTAAGTCCGATTGAATGGAGAGCATCTGTTAACTAGGGCTGCATAATATACTGCAAGTTTTTTGTTATTGCTATATCCCTGCACAAAATATTCATATTGCCAAGAACTGCTTGGACTACGCTAAGTATTAGCTAAATATTAAATACACTGAGTTTATGCCAATAATACATGTGGCCATACTTGTTTAATGTAGCATAAAATGGTATAGTTTTCTTCCAAACATTATGTCTTGCATCCAGGCCACAAATTTCAACTTGAGCAACCAAAGGCCTTTTTCCACATTTGCTGCATTGCGTTTTCATAGAAAACTGCCTGTTTAGTTTTATTGCCTTAGCTCTTTTATGTCTGCATTAATTTCTGTCTGAATCACTCTCTCTTTCATCTATTTCTCTTTAGGCAGTGCTGCATAGTGTGGCAACAAATTCTTCCCAAAAGGTCTTGTCCTTTACCACCACCACTCTGGAGGATATTCTCAAGTCTTTTTCTGATATCAGTGTTATCCGGGTGGCCAGTGGATACCTGCTGATGGTGAGGGCCCGTTCACAACTAAAAGCAAATCCTTAACTAAAATAAATCTCACAGATATAAAATAAAAGCATGGAGAATGTGACTGATTGTTTTCCCGTCTGTGCTCAGCTGGCCTATGCGTGTCTGACCATGCTGCGGTGGGACTGTGCCAAGTCCCAGGGTGCCGTGGGGCTGGCTGGAGTCCTTCTGGTGACGCTGTCTGTGGCGGCTGGTCTGGGCCTCTGTTCTCTCCTGGGAATCTCCTTCAATGCTGCCACCACGCAGGTAAACTCACGCACATGACGGCGGGCAGCTTCCTCTCATCCATCAGTTAGTTGGGTCATGGTTTTATTAATGGGGAAAAAACAGAAAGAGGACCTAGTTCAATCCTTGTTACCTTGGAAGAAAAACGGAAAACCTGTAAGCCTGCAAACACCAATAAACTGGTCTTGCAAATGCACAAGCAGACAGTCATTTATTACTTATATAGGGTCTTAAAAACACCAAAGTTGATGGCCATCACTAATTCCTGATCTCAGTCCCATTAAACTGTGAGAAAGGTGCCCTACAAACCCAAAAAATAAAGTAATAGAGCAATAAGTAAAGCTTGTGAAAGTTATGCCAAAAAACGATTGCTGATTGTGGGACAAACTCGTACATGTCGCCATCATCGTCCCGAGCAATCGTATTCTGACAACTTTTTCAAGTAGCTGAATAAACGTTTAGTAGATTTAGTATTTCTAGCGGGTAAAATAAAATCTGGTTTAAATCTCAAATCTTTGGGGACTAACTAATTCAATATCATCACCTGCCTTGTTGCTTAAAAGCTGAAATAGATGCTCAGCAGTTCATATTTGTTGGTTGCCGTTTGCAGGTTCTTCCCTTCCTGGCTCTGGGAGTTGGAGTGGATGATGTCTTCCTCCTCGCCCATGCCTTCAGTGAGACCGGACAGAACAAGAGGATTCCCTTTGAGGTGAGGCAAACATCCACAGTCACGCTGGTCCAGCTCCTTTCATGTCTTATCTCCACTGCGGAGGAATGTGTGAAAGCCTGTCTGTGCCTGTGAAGTAACATCGCACAGCTCATGTGCCACACACTTAGCCCACTTATCTAAGCAATGCTCCGTATTAGAAGTATGATTTTTCTCACTGCTTGTCAAGCAGTCTCTACTCTTTTTGTGTGTCTGTGTTCCTTTGCCACAATTTCAGCTCTTGTGTTATCATTTTAGCGCAGGCATACACAAATTGTGTGTTTTTCTTTCCATACGAAAACTACTTTGTATGCTTATAGCGATTTCAAACGCAGATTGTAACACGCACCGTATATATCTCTCCATCTTCACATGGGACGTAATTGTTTGGATTTTGAACAGTTCATCTCCAGACATGTATTTGCTTGTTTTTGTTTTCCACTGCTTTCCTCCCCTTCCAGCTCTCCACTCCCTCCTCCCCCCTCTAGCTTCCTTTGTGTGACTGAAATGAAAACTAAACAGAGCTGAACTTGATCTCTGCTGTCTGACACACACACACACACGCACACACACACACACACACACACACACACACACACACACACACACACACACACACACACACACACACACACACAAGGATGGACACGCCTGCAGATGCTCCATGTGCGGTCCCGCACGTCCCCATATCATCACGCAGTTACAGACAAAAAAACACACACACACACTCTTGTTTGAATGTGTATTACTCTTTGTTTTGTGTGTGTTTTTTTACGAGATGTGAACATTTCTGGTTTTCCTTTTGCACCTTAAAGTGAGGCAGACAGGCCCGGGAGAGTTTTCCGAGCACTTCAAGGCTTCAAAAAGCTTCGCAATCACTGTCAGTCATGCTGGTTTTAAAATAATTGTTTATAATCCGCTGCATTACACATCTGCTTCTGGCTGAGAGCTGAACAAAAGTTTAATAGCTTCCCCCACCCCTCCGTTTGCTTTGCTCTTTCTGTCTCCGTTCAGGACCGCACTGGGGAGTGTCTGAAGAGGACTGGGGCCAGCGTGGCTCTCACCTCCATCAGCAACGTCACGGCCTTTTTCATGGCAGCCCTCATCCCCATCCCAGCACTTCGAGCTTTTTCTTTGCAGGTATGCTCAAAATCTTCAAGTGTGAAAATCTATGTGTGAGATCTCTGCAACCAAAATTCACGCCACAGTAGTCATTGCCTCCAGATTGTCACTTTATTGATTTTATTCATCAAACTGAAGGCAGTTATGTATTTTCCACTTAAATCCGCCCGCTCTTCTCCCTCCTTCCTTTGAGGCTGTCAAGCGGTGGTCCCGGTCTCTGTCCAGATTGCGGCCGAGGTCCGTGTAACTGAATCTGATTGCATGTGCGAATGGGTGTTCTTGGATCGCCTCGCGTTGGTTTTCTGTGTGCGAGAGCTGAGCAGAGGCTCGTATTGTCTGTGTGGGAGGTTTGAAAAGCAACAGACTGTCTGGTGTACGTGTATGTGTGTGTGTGTGTGTGTGTGTGTGTGTATGCACTTATAAGTGTGTGTGTGTGTGTGTGTGTGTGTGTGTGTGTGTGTGTGTGTGTGTGTGTGTGTGTGTGTGTGTGTGTGTGTGTGTGTGTGTGTGTGTGTGTGTTCCCACACTAACACTGAGAGAACCAGAGGGGAGCTCTGACTTCTCTAACATCTGTCAGTAATTATAGACGTCACCAGAGCGGTGTCTGACAAAATGCCTCCAATAATCACAGACTTGTGAATGCTCCCAGTCATGGTTATACAAAGGAAAAAAGAGATGAAACTATTGATGATTGCTTTTTGAAAGGTAAATCTTCCCAGTAGTAGAGTGAGGGTAATTGAAACATGTTTTAAAAACACATAGCAGCTTATTGTTTGGTCAGTAGTATAATACTGACTATGAGCCCCAGTAGTGTCAATGCGATAGGTCTATTATGAGTTGTTACTTTGCAAAAACTAGGACTTTTATTAACTTTTGGCATAGGAATATTGTACTTTTTTCATTTTTGTTGCAACTAGATCTTGTTGCACAAAATCGTCCTATTGGACATTGTGGCAATATTTCTGATCAAGGTGAAAAATCGCAGTGTACTATGTAGTTGCAGTTACAATAACTTTGTTTTGCAAAATGAGTAAGCAAATAATTTTTAATCAAAAGATTTTGGCAGAATAAAGAAACGTACACATCACAAAGAGTTTCTAACCCGAAGAAATATGTGCCTGTACACGACATGTGTCTCATGACGCTAAAGTTGCCTTCTGTTCTGCCTGTTGTTGCAGCAAGTCAATGAAATAATGCAAGTTTACTGTAAAGTGGTCAGATTTCCTATTATCTAGTGAAAGCTTTGCTCTCTTGCAGCCTGAATGAAGTGCAGACATAGTGCAGTAAATTACAAATAGTTTCTAAGATCTTTGACTTCTCTTGAAGCACCTTGTCAGTCCGTACAAATTTACCAAAAAACAAGATGTTGGTTTTGGGGTGAGACCTTCTAAGGAGAAGCAGAACCTGCTTGGGATGTCTGGGTTTTCAGAGGGGTTTGGCTTTATTGTTAAATTTAATTTAGGCGGAGCTTTCATTCAATATAAAAAATGGAATAGTGCAATTGGAAATCCTTTAAAAAATTTGTAGAAATCCAACGAGGTTCATATTTGTTTTATTTTACATAGGGGGAAAAAAACATTTATGTTCTTTGACTACAATCTAACATTCAAACTAAAATTCTTTTTGAGACAAGGGGAGGAAAAAAATACATATGTGCTCAATTATTCCCAGTTACGTAAGTGACAGATTTTACTGCTAAAGTTGACCAAAGTGATCGTCTTTCTCAGCTCTCCTCCTCTCGGGCTCAATCTCCGTTTCTCACACACGTATACACTCAGCCGAGTGAGGTAAGATGTCGCCACGTTGAGTACGATATTAGCATGTGTGGATAGATGGCTTTAGTACAGCAAGTCTGTCAAACATGATCCATTTACCCCGTGGGTCTAATCCATGCCGCCTCATTTTGTACGCTTATGTGCCACACACACATTCGCATGCCATGCATACTTTATACTTGTGGTTTAAAGGACAAACTTTGTGGAAAGAAGATGAAAGTTATTGCTTTTTACTGGCAAAGATGTTTTTTTTTTCTCTACCCGTGCCTCTTTATCAGCATTAAGTGCTTCCTTTGGTTGATTGATTTATCACCTATCCTCTCTTTACTTCACTTCCTCCCTTCAGGATCGATTAAAATCCACAACAAAAGCTATGACATGGTTTCACTCCCATTGACCCAGTAAGAAAGTGTGTTTTAATGTGTGTGTCTGGTTGGTGTTAAGGTGTGGTGTAAGTGGGAGGCCGTACAGTTTCGCTGCTCAAGATATGTGTGTGTTTATGTGCATTTTTGTGTGAGCGTTGTCTGTGCAGCCGCAGTGCCTGCTCATCACCTCAGAGCCTGCGGGCCTCTGGCTTCTTGGGTGGTCTGGCACACACATGCGATTGTGTGCGTTTGTGCGCATGTGTTTGTGTGTGTGTGTAGTGGTCTGGCAACTACGCAATATCCAGATTGTGTTCTGGGCAGGGACCCAACCCCCAGCCTCTGCTCCAGTGCACCACCTTCAAATACTTAACCACAACATTGTACTGGCTTCTTTTACACATACACACATGCCTTGCCTTTTTCCCCCACTTTTTGTTTCTCCCTGCACAGTCTCTGTTTCAGTCTTGAAAGAGACTAAAAATGTGTTGAAAGGCAGTTTTTTCCTTTTACGTTTGCAAATTTTATTTTTATCTGTTTGAAAGCCATGCCGGTCTTTTTTTATTCTTTGCTGGCCATTCATCTTCATAGTTGTTTTTACAGTTTTGGACTTCATGTCATGGATTGTAAAAGTTGGATTCTTTGGAATAAATACTTTGTGTTTTGCTAAAGTATTTGCATCCCTTTTTCACACTTTATCTTGTAAAACCACAGATCTCTATGTGCTTCACAAACGTTTTTACATAATAGACCAACACAAAGTTTGCCATAATTGTCAAGAAGAAAGAATATAAATAAAACTCAAATTTTTAAGCACTCTAGAACTTTGACATGGCTATTTTAACATGAATAAACTTTATTCTACACCATTCGAGTGTAGCTCTGGTTGCATATTTAGTATTGTCTTGCTGAAAGGCGATCCTTGGTTGGAGTATCAAATCTCCCCTACAGCCTCTAACAGGCTTTCTTACAATGTTTGCCTGCATGTAACTCTCACTGACATTTCATAAACTCAAACTTGGATATGTATTAACTACATCGTTGCAAAGATAAAATAGAAACCATAGGTGTTTGTCGATTTCTATTATTGTTCTTTGAACATAAACGCATATTTATAGTATTTAGAAAATCATGTTTCATGTTTGAGGAGTCCTTTACTCTTTGGTTATGCTGTAAAATGCCACTATGTGCCTGGAAAAAGCACAACATTGCTCTGTTAATCTTAGTCAATTAAATAATTAATAAATTTTATAATTAATGTAGAAAATTGTATGTTCCCAGCTCTCTATAAAAGCATTTAATAGCTTCTTTGGAGCTCTGATTCGCTCAATTCTATCTTTCAGTTATGATTTGGGTTAAGTGTGGTAAGACAACGTGTTTGTAAGTTGATTATGGAACTTGTTAAATTTTTTTGCGTGTTGAATAAAAGGTTACCTGACAAAAAGATAACTGTCAAATGCTCATGTGACAAAACAGTACAGGAATTAACCTCAGAACTTACAAGGATACAGTGATAGAGGCAGACTGAATGGTTAGCAGTAGATTAGAAAATATCTACTTCAGTCTTGAAACTCTTGAGAACTGACTTTGAAATCCACTTGTGAGCATCTCTGTTCATAAGGGGTTTCTGAAGGCATTTGATCCCCCTTTCTTTTTATTTAGCAGTTCTAGAGTAAATAAGTGCAAATACAAATGTTTAAAGGTTTAAAGAAAAAGAATACTTTTTCAAACCTTTGTATTTTTGCAATTGATTGTGTATCTCTGTTACTCTACCAGCTCTTTTGGAATAAAATTGCCCCTTCTCTGTCTTGCAGGCCGCGGTGGTGGTGGTGTTTAACTTCGCCATGGTGCTGCTCATCTTTCCCGCCATCCTCAGCATGGATCTCTACAGACGAGAAGAAAGGCGCTTTGACATCTTCTGCTGCTTCTACAGGTGAGATCAGTTCTTTCGTTTCTGAGTGATTGCTTTCCAGTTATTTCCTTTCATGATTTTTTTTTTCTTTTCTCCGTGCTTTTATCTTCTTAGAAATAGCTTCAGGACATCATTATCTCCCAGTTATCCATTACAATAATCCGTCTGAATCAGAACCTAATTAGAGCTAAAGTTGTCTGTCTGTCTGGCTGCTTGGTTGTTTCGCTGTGTGTTTTATCTGTCACTGTCTTTATTAGACTCTACCGGTCTTCCTGCCAGCCTGGGCATGCTTGTTGGCGCTGCCTTAGTGCAGATGTGTACTTGTGCTATTAAATTCCATTGTTACCGCTATATTTCATGCTGTTGGCAGAGGAAGGTCCAAAATGCCAATAGGCTGAACAATATTTCTAACAGATGTAACGCTGTGCTCTATTTTACAAAACTGAAGGTTCTAGCAGTGTGTTTTATATATATATATATATATATATATATATTTTTTTTTTTTATCTCACAGCTGTTCATGGCTTCATTTTTGTTTTTCTGCTTCTCTGTCTGCCTCCGCAGCCCATGTGCCAATCGAGTGATTCAAATCGAGCCTCAGGCGTACTTGGACGGAGCAGACGCGGGACACTACAGCCCTCCACCGTCGTATCGCACGTCTCCTCCGTCTTATCACACGCCTCCACCGAGCTACAGCAGCCACAGCTTCGCCCAGCAAACCCAGATCACCATGCAGTCCACGGTGCAGCTCAGGACAGAATACGACCCCCGCACGCAGGCCTTCTACACCACGGCCGAGCCCCGGTCGCAGATCTCGGTGCAGCCGATCAACCCGGTTCAGACGAGGGGCAGCCACAGCGGCGACTACTACAACAACAACAACAACGTCAGCAGAAGCAGCATGAACAGCCGAGGCAGCAACCTCGGTGGGAGCAGAGGTAATGGGGGCTCCTCAGGCTCTGCCGCCTTCGCTCATCACTGCCCGGTGCCCACATCCGGCGCCTGCACCATTCCTCAGGGTGACTCAGCCTCTACGACCAGCCAGAGCCCAGAGAACAACAGCTCCACGCGGGACCTGCTGTCTCAGATCGGAGAGGCCTCAATGGGTCTGCACTGCCTCGAGCCCTCCTGCTCCCGTTGGACCTTGGCCTCTTTTGCTGAGAAGCACTATGCGCCGTTCCTTCTGCGACCCACCACCAAGGTCAGTTTAGCTGCATAATACATATGTTTGTTTGTTTGTTTGTTTTTTAGAAAATTTAAATAGAGAGAATTAATGTGTGTGTGTGTGTGTGTGTGTGTGTGTGTGTGTGTGTGTGTGTGTGTGTGTGTGTGTGTGTGTGTGTGTGTGTGTGTGTGTGTGTGTGTGTGTGTGTTTTTCTTTTTTCACTGAGTCACTAGGGTGCTAATTTGAATGGGAGGGTTAGTCAGAGTGAATTTGAGCAGGATGAAATCTGGGGTGGAGGTTGTGGTCATGTCCTTTGTGAGTCATACACACTCAGCACACTCTGACCTCAGTCTGGGTGGCCACTCTTCTCAGCTGAAGTACATCTTGTGGCCTTTACTTGACGAAGTGTTTCACAACATGCTATGCTAACTGCAGAAGTATTCACGCACACATTGTGGAGGGATTTTATGTGATTGGTCAACAAAAAATAATATGTCTATGTGAAGAAGAAGTATACGGGTACATCATTTTCAGAATGTTTGACAAATAAAAATGCCAAAATTGTGATATGCGTTTGCATTCAGTCCGTACTGCAATTACAACCTGTTCTTTGCAAAAACAATTCAAGCTGAGCCGATGGGTCTCAGAGGTCCTGTGAACACTGGCTTTCACTTCTTGGCACAGATTTTCAATCAGCTTTTGGGCTGGAGTTTGTTGGGATCTTTTTTTTTTTTTTGACTGAAAAGCTTCCCCGAGGATGATGCTGCCACCACCATGTCCACAGTTGGGATGTTGTATTCAGGATGTTGTTTAGTGTTAGTTTTCTGCCATGTATGTAGACCAATAGAACCTTCCTCCAAATGTTTCTGTATGTTCCCTACAAAGTTTTTTTTCTTTCTTTTTTTTTCCGCTATGCCATGGCCTGTCAGCTGTGTTTGTTGGTCTTTACAATATTTTATGACATTACACTCTGGTGGACTGGTTAACTTTTGAAGGTGCTTTATCAGAATAACGGGGGCTGAATGCAAATGTGCTGAATATTATGTGAGAACCAAGCATCTTTTTAGTTCTTCCTCTGGCTTATAGATCTATTGCGGATCTATTGTGTAGTATATCTGTAAAATACTTTGATGGATGTCATTCTAACATGGCAGAATGTGGATAGTTTTACAAAGAAGTATATTTTGGTTTGCTATGACCAAAAAGTTGTTGATTAAGACCCAGGTTTTAGACACTTTTAAGATCAAGCATCAACCTTTGATATTTCTGCTCCTCCTTTGACTCGTAAGACACAAGATGCAGCCATTCGATCAATCCATCCTTGTGTCCATCCGTCTGATTCCAGGTGGTCGTGATTATGCTATTCCTGGGCCTGCTGGGAATCAGTCTATATGGGACCACCCAGGTGCGTGACGGCCTGGAACTGACGGACATCGTGCCCAGAGAGACCAGCGAGTACGACTTCATTGGCGCTCAGTTCAAGTTCTTCTCGTTCTACAACATGTACGTGGTGACGCAGCGGGCCGAGTACGCCCAGAGCCAACCGCTCTTGCACCAGCTCCACCAGAGGTTCCACACCGTTCGCTACGTGTTGAAGGAGGACAACGGCCAGCTTCCCCGCATGTGGCTCCACTACTTCAGGGACTGGCTGCAAGGTGAAATTAAGCCCGGTTTCTAATCAGGACTCCGGCCAGATGTTAAGCCGACTGCTCTCTGTGTCAGTTTCAGTTAACTCAAAATTTGATTCACGACTGCTGTGTTACCAAAACTTTTGTTCACTTCTTGAGAATAGCAGAGCGAGGAATGGCAGTGATTTAGTTTCTTGCGGAAAAAGTTTTGAGATAATCATTTTTGCCTTTGTTTGACATGAATCCACAGCAAACAAGATGTTAGGCTGGGGTTCAAAAGCAGGAAGCATTTCAAACTTTATGCTGATAGTGGCTGATTAAAATCCCATAAGGGAGGCTGATGGAGAAGATGTTAAAGACAATATTTTTATTCTGGGCTTTAGGAATTGAAAAGCAAAAGATTTACCATCAACTTGAAAAGTTGATGTTAAAAGTTAAAAGTGAAATCAAGGTTCTTGAGAAATTATAAAAAGGTTTAAATTTCAGTTTATTTTCCAGGTTTCCAAACCTTATTATTTATGTTCTTGTCTGTTAGTCGGATCCATCCCTTTGAACATCGCTCCATTTTGCTTAGTTTGTTGTTTTTCCATGTTCTATACTTGAATTCAGGTCAATGTAGAAAAATCTACCACAAACTCAATGTAAACTTTTTTGCTTTTATACAAATTCTTTATAAATTGGTTAAAAAAAAAGACAAACAACCCCAGAAAGGTGGAGCTTAAATTGCATGGAAATATAGAATGAAAAATGCCTAAGAACCCTAGTGTGGAATATATTTACTTGAGTTTTAATTTGGAGTCGATACAGCATTGAGACGAGAAATACTCGAGCATGTAATCTTATGAAAAAAAAAATATGCGGTGGCATCTTGTGGGAGTCTGTATATGAACCGGCTGAAGAACCACACAGAGTGTGTGTGGGGGGTGCTGAGAAAGGGAGAGCCGTGTCTGATATTCCTCTCCGCAATGGTGGGACAAATTGGAGCCAGACAGGCCAAGGAAAGAGACCCAAAACAACATCTCCCACAGACGGACCACAGCATGGGCCTTGAGGGGGAAGAGTAGACAGGAGGGGAGTGATACACATATGGATTAGTGGAGAAGTATAGAAAAGGAGGCATATGTTACTGATATATCCCCTAACGATCACCATGAATTAAAGCCAGCAGATTTCAGGCTTTTGAAGTCTCGCTTTGTGGTTGGAAATGGAGTTATATGAAATCAATGACGCTTGTTATGGAGGTTAAGGTTAACTTGCAGAGTTGTGTCATGTTCTGTTTTACCGCGTCGGGTTATTGCGTGTTCCGTTTTCCTGTGAACTTGTGCTTTGTAATTGTCATATAGAGGAAGGCTGGAGATAACAGAGCATGTAACCTTTTAAGCATCCTAATCTAACCAATCTGTCTCGACTCGGTTTCCCCGACAGGACTCCAGCAGGCATTTGACAAAGACTGGGAGGCCGGCCGCATCACCGTCAGCAGCTACAAGAACGGCTCTGATGACGGCGTCCTGGCTTACAAACTGTTGGTGCAGACAGGACGCAGGGACAAACCCATCAACTTCAGCCAGGTATGTGGCGGATTTAAACCTTTCCTGTCCAGTCACTTGACCTGTCCAGTCACTTGACCAAGCGAGAGAAACTTGCGCCATGGGGCGCAATGTCAATATTCTCTGCAAAAATGTGATTATCCTATTCAATAGGAACGCCTTTATTTATTTTATGTTTTACTTAACTGTTCAAATAAATTAACTTCTGAATGAAATTGTAATTTATTGAGATGAAACTGTAATCATTTGGATGGGCTCTGAGCTCCTTTCATGCTAACAACAGATATACAAAGGAGTGATGCAAAAGCTTACGGAGAGTGACGGGAACAGATTATTGGGAGCCAATATTCTCTTGTGGACCATTATATCTGCAGCTATAAAAAAAAAAAAAGATTTTTTGGAGTATGCAAACTTCAACCTTGGATTCAGCTGATATTGTTGAGCTGAGTATCTAACCTAAATATCAGTTTATTATATGATTTATGTAAATAGTTTCCAAAGAGACTCGACTCACTGTAAGAGTTTGTCCGTTCATTCGCTGAAGCATTGGTTTGCCTCTGAAAAATAACTCTGCATTTGAATCATTCCTCAGTTCCTCCATGTGTGAGATCGGTGAACAGTGAGCCCCCCCCCCCCCTTGTGTGTTATTAGCTCCCTCTGTTTTCAAAGCTTAGCACACCAGTTGGACAGAGAGGCTGCGTTCTGCTGTCTGGTGGTCTGAGTTTAGCACCCACTGCATTTCATTATTAGTGCTGGCAGAGCAACGATAAGGCCATTACTCTGTTTTTGAGAGGTCCTGCTTACACAGCACTTGGTTGAGATCTGCACCTCACCTTGACTCGAAAGCTGTTAGAAAAGTATGAAACAAACGATGTTATCATTCGACAATTTCCAGTTCAGTTGTGGAAGCAGCCTTGTCTCCAGTCTGGCATTGTGAGAGATGTTGTTATCTAACTGGGACTCAAGTCAACCCAGTGAGCAGCTTAGATCTCAGATGGAGGTCTAGAAAGGAAATCAAGTCTCGTATATGTCAACAGAAAGATACCAATGTGTTGATAATGAGAGAGAGAGAGAGTGTGGGGCGGGTGGGAGGAAATAAGGGGAAAGATTGAAGTTTTTGGAGCTGAGGAAATTTGCGTAACTTTAACAAGACAACGGAGGGTTGTATGTGTTTTTAATTTAAAGCAGGTTTTTTTAACCACTTTATCAAAACAAAGGAGATGTAGATTCATTGCTGCGTTCTTTGGCAAGAAGAGTGAAAACAGAGATAAGGACCTGAAGAAATATAAAAACAAAATTCTTGGCCAAGACTCCTGCGAACCTCAGACACAAAACAATCCATTTTCTTTTCAACACTGAGCTCATTTTTGTCGAGTCTAATAAACACTGCAGCATCCTGTGTAAAAATACAGCAATCAGAATTCTGTGGTAACTTTCACATCTTTGAATTTTGGAGAAAAATGTTAACAATAATGATTTTTTATTGTTAAAATCACTATTGTCCAGTTAATAGCTAATACTATTAACTGGACTCAACAAAATTCAGAAAAATTTTTCTGACAGGCAGTCGGACTGGAGAGAGTAGTACTGTAAGTGCAAGTGTTAAAAATGTTTCATCGTATATTAGTGACTATTTTTGCTAACTGTAAAGCAGCTGTCTCCCATGTGCATTGCCTATAGTGATGTCAGTACCCTTACCTTAACTCAGGACTTTCCAACAGAGTGCAAATATTTCCACATGCAAATATTTTCACATCCAGCATATCCCATGACAGAAGACGGGGCCCCCAAAAAGGATAAAGAAGAGAGCATCTTCCTGTTATTTGCTCATAGTCGTGCTCTCTCTTGTTCTCTTGCAGCCTAAACGAACTGCTGTCTTTTCTCAGCATGTTGTAGAAAATATACTTTCCTTTGAAGTCACTTCTTGAACTCTTGTGGTTCCTCTGCTTTTATTTCTAAACTCCTTACTCATGTTCAGTAACAACATCCACTCTAAAGAGCGTTGCTTTGAGAATGGTCTTGTTGTGTTTAGATTGTGGTGGATTTACTTCTTCTAGCTCACAGAAAGCGAAAGCAGCTCTGGTGTGCAACCTTGTGACATCACTTCCTCTCCCTGTGAGGGAATTAAGTTGCCTGCACTTCCCGTGACAGCTTGAAGACATGCAATTGTTGCCTATTCCGCTGTTAAATTCAATCCAGATCCACTGGATTTCAGCTTTCACTCCTGCTCCCTCTCTCAGGATTACCTTCACAAACCTCTGCCCTCTGTGCTACTTTCCAGTGTACTCCTGCTTTGAGACGGGATGAAACACTTGTTTATCTGGGCCAGTTCTGTGTTATCATATTGCAGTAATTTTGTTTTGTTTTTTCCTGTCTGAAACAGAGGAGCAGATCTTCACCAACTATTTCATTTTTATATGCCATTTTACAGTCCTTTGCAGAAGAACTTTTTATCTCTGTCCTCCAATTTATCTTTTTTCCTGGTGATTATTCAGTCCTGGTGTGCTTGGTTTGAAAGCAATGTGACAGAAAGGAGACATTTCGCGGAGTGAATCCAGACGAGGGGAGAGCACGCAGACAAAGGAGGAGGTGAAAAGACTGAAAGTCTGAAGAAAAGACAGGGCTAACACTATCAAGAGCTCTTTTCATTTTAGGGCCGATTGAATCTGTGGCGCCAGGCATTCTGGGTACCCATAGGGGTCAGGAGAACCAAGTGTGAGCAACATTTGTACAGATGTTGTGTTATTTTTATAGCTCTACTCCATTTGCTGGGTGGCATTTCCTTCAGTGTTAACAACCAGGTTAACTGCACACAGACGCGCCCAGGGACTCCAGCCAATTTTTTTTATTGTTACGCTAACTCAAGCAATTTTTCTCTCGCTAACCCCCTCCACCACCACCACCACGAAATGTGAGGAGAAAAGAAAAAAATCCAAATCCTTTCTTCATATACGTAACCCGGTGAGTCCAACTCGACCCCTGAAAGCTCTCCCAGCCTCTGTGAAAGATAGATTTATGGTTCCTAGAAGGCAGAGTGGCGGAACTGTACAGTAATGGTTTTACCTCTCAGGAGGTAGCGATGCTAGGCCACGCTCCTTTGCTTCCCCATATGAGGGCTAAATTAGCAACCTTAAGTGACAGAGTTATTCATGTACTGGATACAGCTGTTTAAATGAAATAACAGTTGAAGCCATCACAAAATAATTTAAAAAAAAACCTAAATAAACAAACAGTTTGTGCTTCTGGTTCATAATGGATGAATGCCAGGTTGTCTGACTCTCCCCTTAGAGAAGCTTAGAGTCGCAATTTTGCATGACGAATTTTAAGGATTAGTTTTATTTGTTCAATTCAGATGTTCTGCAGACAGAGCAATTATTCAGAGTATAAACTTTTAAGTTTCATTGTTTTGCAAAGCAAGAAAAATAAATACATTTGAAAAATAGAAGAAATTTCATGTGCTGTTTTTTAAAAGCACTTTTTAAAGCTTTGGTATAAGGACTGTTAGTATCAAGTTATGCTGATTTAAAAAAGAAGTAGATGTTTCAAATATAGCCCAGGCAGTCCAAGCTACAACTACTTGGAGCCAGCAGTATTTTATTCTAACATCCACACATCATCCAAAGCCTCATTTTTTATTTTTCTGCGAATGCAACTGCACTGGCTCCCAGTTTACTTTAGAGCACATTTTAAGATTCTTGTTTTAGCATGGAGAGCTCTTCACCGGCAGACACCAGGTTATTGTAGAGCACTGCTGCACCTGTACATCCCCAGTTCCCTGAGATCGGTGCCTACTAATAGTACTAAACTGAAAATAAAGGGAGACAGAGCCTTTTTGTCAGTGGCTCCAATACTCTGGAACTCCTTTCCTTGGGCGCTGAGTTAAGCAGACTGTGGCTTTCTTTAAAAGCCATTTAAAAACCTATCTTTTTGAATCTGTTTTTGTTTAACAAGTCTTGTAAAACACTTTGTGATCATTAAATATCAAAAGGTGCTATACAAGTAAAGTTTTTACTTACTCACTTACATATGTTGGGGGCTTGTATACATGACAGCCATTATTTTCTTAAATACATTTATCAGTTTACAAAGAAACACTCAAGACAGAGACATAAAATCTGAGCGGTGTTTGAAGGAATAACCGTGACAAGTCGTGTAAAACTGTTTGCAGTAAAATTGACACCTAATTTTCTTTTCACCAATAACTGCAAAAGTCCTTCCACATTTTATGTCTATAAAGACTCAGTGTTAATTCTTCCTTAGCAGCCCGAAGCTCTTGGTATGAGAGTGCTCCAAAGTTACTTTTAGACGTTTATTCAGAGTGGTCAGGACATATGGCCTGAGGTAGACCAGCCAGTATCTGCTGTATATAAAGGGAGAGGCTGATTCAACATTTTCCATGTTTTAATGTGGCATGATAATTCTGGGAAGCTGTGATCAGAAATACTGGAATTTCCAGAGAAGGTAACCAGTGTTTGACTTGTTGATTTTTCTTTGGTTGGAAATGGAGAGAGAGCGGGGCTAATATTTGCCTCCTGTTTTTGAATGGAGTTTCGTTCTCTTGCACTCATCCATGTGTAAAAGGAAACATTTCTGCGGTTTGCTCACCTGTAGAATGTTATGGTAAAACATGGTTGATTTCCACAGAATCGTGGCAAAAAACAGCTGCAGCACCACAATCTTTACTAAATGTTAAAATCTTTTTTTTCTTATTATTTCTAAAGGCTAATTACTCCAGTTCAGACTACAGTTTTCAGCCTAACGTAAATGAAAATAACCTTCAAGTGCATGTACGTTTTAATGAAAGGCCTTTCAGCAGACCAGCAGTGTGTATTATCAATGGTTGCTGTCATTAATCCATCCCTTTCTGTGGGTTTTTGTAGCTGACTCGACAGAGACTCGTGGATGCAGATGGGATCATCAATCCTGGGGCTTTTTACATCTACCTAACCGCCTGGGTCAGCAACGATCCCGTCGCTTATGCCGCCTCACAAGCCAACATCCGTCCGCACCCTCCTGAGTGGCTCCACGACCGGACTGACTCCATGCCCGAGACACGTCTCAGCAGTAAGTCAACACACAGGACGGCCTTGCGGTGCAATGTAGCGGTGTCTCAACACTAGCGTTTGCTGGTACCGTGCTGAGGCCACCACGCTCCGAGTTGTGTTTACCTCTTGTGGTCTGACTTATTGCTTTGTGTCCGTTTCTAAGCTCAAAATGAGGTAATAGATTTTGCTGGACCAGAGCAGAGTGTGCACTTGCATGAGCTCAGGTTGCAAAGCTGAGAGCTGGGACACAACTCAGTGTTGTGCCTGTGGTTCAGTGGTATAATCCTGGCTACCCTGGGGCTCTTGCAAGCACACTCCCACACACTTTATTAAAACTCAGTGACCCTCATCATGCCACACAACCTGCTCTCATTTCTTTACCACAAACAGACTGCAAATCACATAAAACTACAGTCTGCTCTTATTTGAGTTTAGGAGAACCTGAGTTCGGATGGGATGAATGACTGGAGAACTTGTAGGAAGTTTGGGACTGGGATAATGTTATTGGATTAGGTTCTTTACGGTGTGATCCACCAGTGTAGATTTACGCTGCTAAGTGTTTTGAATTTCTTGCTGCAATTACAATTTCAGGATTTGACCCAGACTCTCAGTTGGGTTTAGTTTTGGACTTTGACTGGGTTATTCCACAGTCTAAACCATGCCGTTGTAGCTCTGGCTATATGTTTAGTGTTTTACTGCTGGAACACGTGACTTCTGCTCAGGTTTTCTTCCAGGATTGCTATGCATTTAGCTTCACCCTTCTTCTCATCATCCTAATCTTGTTCCCACCCCTTGATGCTGCTAATAATTTGTGCCACCTCAGGGATAATGGATGTCTGTTTTTGAAAAAATTTCCCCTGGAAAAAATGGAAAACCAGTGTATTGCTTTCCTTCCATTTTACAGTTTAAACAAAAAAATTTAGTTTTGTAGTTATAACATGACAAAATGTAGAACGGATGTATCAATACTATTAAAAGCGACTGTATATAACCATGCAGCTGATGAGTAATCCTTTAAATAAATCCTTTAAAACTGCCATGTGCAGAAAAGGCATAACAGCATGAATCTGAATTAAAAACTGTTTTTCAGCAAGTATTACTTCATTGCTGAGTGACAGGCAGGATATACGTGTTTGTGCATTTATATTATTCTTTATGTGGTGGTGCTGTGTTTAGGGTGTGGTAATGGCAATGATCCTGACATTGTAATTGCTGTGAATCAGCCTTAGTTCTGACAGTCTGCTGTGTCTGGAACTGATAGGCCCTCATTAGGCAGACTTGGCTTCAGTCTGGCCAGGTTCGAGTCAATGGAGCTCTGTTTAATGCACCTCTACACCCCACCTCCACATAAGCACAAACACACTCACCCACAGATGTAACTACTCCTTGAATGAAGTTGAATTTAGGATAGATAGACCACGACGTGGTGTAGATGAACTGTCTTAAATTATCACTGTGGATTTATTAAATAGTTACCAGAGCCTAAACAGGACAGATTTGTATTATCTGCAAAGGTTATTCTTGCCATTGTTGTTTTAGCTGATATTTCCCCTTACCACCCAGCAGCACTCGGTTCCTCAGTTAAAATTTATCCATGTTGTTATAACCAAATTAAAACCAAGATCGGTGCATATCCATAGAAAGTAAATGAATCTTCCTCTCACTTCTTCTCCGTTCAGTTCCTGCTGCCGAGCCCATCGAATACGCACAGTTCCCCTTCTACCTCAACGGGCTCCGAGAGACCCCGCAGTTTGTGGAGGCCATCGAGAGCGTGCGAGCAATCTGCAACAACTACAGCCGACAAGACCTGCCCTCCTACCCCAACGGTTACCCCTTCCTCTTCTGGGAGCAGTACGTCAGCCTGCGGCACTGGCTTCTCCTTTCCATCAGTGTTGTGCTTGCCTGCACCTTTCTAGTCTGTGCCCTGTTTCTGCTCAACCCGTGGACCGCTGGCATCATAGTAAGTGTTAATAAAAATTTTTTTTTTTTATTTTAAAAAATCAAGTCTTAAAGAAAAAAGTGCTTTTGTTATCTTTTATAATCTGTTTAGCATTTTATATTGGCACTTATTGCAACTAGTGCAGGCAGTTTTGTTAAAACAACATTGTCTAAATGAGTTGCAAATTGTCTTAACATGCAGAAAATTCTATTTCCTTTTTTTAATAGCCTCCTACATTGCTGTGCTTTCTCTGACTTCATTTTTTAACACTTAACAGACTCTGAGAATTGGAATCTGAGTCCTGTACTCTGACTAATGACTTCCACATTGAAGACCATTATTGGTGTTACAACAGCTTGTCATCACTTAGACAATGGCCAGTCAAGAAGGATCAATTAAGCTGAAAATCTTCCAATTTCCCGGTGCACAGTAATGAATGCATCCGTTTTTTTTTTTGTTTGTTTGTTGTTTTTTTTCGATAAGTGAAAAAACAAAAGAACAGATTTTGAAAATAAAACTGCTTTGAGAGTATGATGATAAAGTTTCAAAAAGAAGGGATGCTGTGCGATATCATGGGCCCCTCACCAGTGTTTATCTTGTGATGTTTTGTTGGGCTACTGTGTTTAGTCTAGTCTGACACTCCCAGACATCAATGCTGAAATAAATGTTGAAAAAAAAGTTTCTTCAGCAGCCAGTTTCCACTCTGACCCTCATAAAAAGTAGTCTTTGTCCTGTTTTTTTCCCATCCTCTGCTCTTGTCGTTTACTAATTGTCTCACCCATGAAGTTTCCATGGACACAGGCAAGAAAATAGGGTGCATTTATACAATGTACAATGTACAAACGTCCAGGTACTTAATTCACACAGAAACACACATAGAGATCACTCTGGTTATTCTCCTCTCTGCTGCGTTGTACTTTACAGCAGGCAGTTGCTAGGCCACCCGAGGCATTAAAACGAGGTAGGAGGGGAGTTCATGGTCACCTGTCAGGCTTTACTAGCAACATCAAAAGGTTTGTTACAGAGAGGCATCAAGAAACAAACAACTAGCTCTACAAGCTTACAGCTAGTTGCTTAACACTGCATTGTCTCCATATACATATTATATTCAATCGACTTAATGTTGCCATTATAATAATCATCAAATATGATTTTCGTTCTGTATTTCCATTTTGTCATTTTGCATTTCCTCTGGCATTTAGACAAAGAATCCAAGCTTTTAATACCATAGTTTTAGTTTATATAACAAATAGGAGAAATCTGATCATTCTTAAGATTCAAAATGAGACCTGAATTTCATCTTGAGGTAATGTTTTCTTAGTATTTTTGTCCACTTGTTAGCAGATTTCCTTCATGGAAATGCATCTTAGCCCATGACACGGCCACAAAAATTACCTCTAGTGGACACTCGTGCACAGAACTCCATCCCCTGCCCGCACTGGGCCTCTTCAAAGGATTTAGGTCTCATGTAACCTGACACCTGTCAGCTGATAATGGTATTTACTCTCAGCTCCTGTCCTGTCCTGCTTTGCCCGGGAAAATCCACTCTCCACACAGAGTTGCACACATTTTGCTCACATTCTGATGTCTTGCTGCCTGCTGAGTACAGTCAGAGTTTAGATCAACTGTTAATTTCAAGGTCATCCACCCAGAAGACCTGATTTGGGTGGGTGTGGATGTTTGATTTTCTCCATGTGTTCTCCAACCACCAATCCATCATTCATAGTAAGCCTTAAATGTAGACATTCTCAGCAATGCGTACATTCAAGTGTGTTCATTTACTGAACTCCAACATGAAATGTTTGTAAAATCACACAGCTTGTGTCTGAAGTGCGGATGCATTGTACTTTTAGTTTTATGACTTAGTAAGTTGAGTAAAATTTCTTCTTACCCTTCAGGAGTATAACTGTGCCCATGTTGCTTTTGTCATAAAAAAACAACAACAAAATAAACAAATTTAGAGCTAAATTGCTTAGGAAAATTGCATTGTAATGCTGTTTGGGAGCACGTTGCACTTTAATGCAGTAGGGCATAAGTTATTTCTCTGTTTGTCCATAAGAGAATTAATGTGATGGTTCTGCTTTCTTGTATTTCTGATGCTTCGTGCAAACCAGTTTCCCCTTGGGATATGTATAAAACTGAACTGAACTGTGTCCAGACCATCCAGCTGACCATTCTTCATTTTATTTTTGAAATATTGATGTATTATTGTAAGCAACTTAAGCACATATGAGATGTATTTTGAAACTTTGGACAAAATTAGAACATGTTTTTTCCCCCTAAACCGTATGTTGAATGTCTCTTTTTAAGTAAACCCACATTCCTGTCTGACAGAAAGCTCTTTTTTATCCTCAGGTGCTTGTGCTCTCTCTCATGACTGTGGAGCTTTTTGGCTTCATGGGACTGATGGCAATCAAGCTGAGCGCCGTCCCTGTGGTCATTCTCATCGCCTCGGTGGGCATTGGAGTGGAGTTTACAGTCCATGTAGCTCTGGTAGGCCAATGAAAGCATACTCTTTTCAACACCAGTTCTGCTATGCTTCTGTTTTGCTTTTTGTGACACTTAGGTTTTTAGGGAAAATTGATGTCCAAACTAACACGGCATGATGCAAAAAAGTAGACTAAAAGCTCCCACATACTTCATCCGAAGTCCCAAAATCAACTTTCATTAACATAGAGGCGTGACAAAACTTGCGTCAAAGTTGACACCAGGCCTGAGTCAACCTATTTTGACAGAGTTGCGGTGAGGAATTTGTCCATAACTCTAACCTGTAGTTTTGAGTCATTCTTTTCACAAGAGATGTAAAAGCACTAATACTAATTGTTTGATTACTGACTATTTCAAATCTGGGGTCCTTTAAATGAGAGATGATTGTTCAAAGAATGTTATGTTATGTTTCTTACTTACTTGGAATGTCTTTTTACAGTTCTTTTTCTTATTATTATTACCTCCTCTTGCCCCTTCCCCCCCCCCCCCCCCAAAAAAAAAAAGAAAAAGATTTGAACTGTATGTTTGTCTGTATTTTAGGCATTCCTGACAGCTATTGGGGATCGTCACAAACGGGCAGTGCTGGCACTAGAGCACATGTTTGCTCCGGTGCTGGATGGTGCCTTCTCCACTCTACTGGGTGTCTTAATGCTCGCAGGCTCCGAGTTCGACTTTATCGTCAGGTGAGTACCAAAAGACTTTGTCATTGGATTGCACTTAAAGGTTATCATATGGCAGTTGTGTGGCGTCCACAGTCTGTTGAGACCTTGTCTAAACCTGCATTTTGCAGGAATGTCCCTGAGCCACCACTCATGCATGAAGGCCTTTCTCTTTCTGCCTCTTCCTCCATCGGTCTTTTTGTTTTACACAACCTATATCTGCACTGCATGCTCTGTTTCTATAAACATATGTTTTTTTTCCTGGCATGAGATAACTTTTTATCTTTATTGTTGAAAGAAGATCCCGCTAAAAAAAATTGCAGAAAATGTTTTTATCTCCATCCTTCTCCAAGCCAATATTCAGTATTTCCTTGTGTTGAAACAATTGAAAGATGGACTTTCACATACCGGGATTCACTGCCCGGTGTGTGGGCTGCATGCATCCAAATGTATCTGTTCTTATTACTTTCAGACGAAAGGAAGCTTCAGTTTTTTTATTGCTTGTTTGTTTGGGGTAGCAAGGGAGATGACTGTAGAGAAGGATATTAAAATAAACTACAACTGTTGAGTCTCTCTGTCGGACGCCAGGTTTTAAGCATTCTGTACGTTCCTCTCTGGACTATTATAGGAATTTTCCTCTAAACAAATAGGCTCAGTGCATGCATTCTTCTTTGCACTTAACTGTACAAATTTGTTGACCTGTTCCTTTAAGAACTGGAAGCAATGAACTCCATCTGATCTGCAATTACACAAACTGTGCTCATGTATGTACATGCCAACAGTTACACGCAGTCCCTACATATAGACACACGCATACACACACCGCCATGCTCCCTGACCCTGTAATCATTGGGGTCAATGATGGCATGCCTGCACGTCCACGCATACACACACACACACACACACGCGTATCCAAACACACAAACTCTGGAGGCCAATGGGCCTTCGCTCCTCACCTCCAGCGGTGTGCTGCGCCTCTGGCTTCTGCCTCGGTCTGGGAGCCTCCATTTAAAGGTCCTGCTGTTGTCAGAGCAAACAAAGCGGCGCCCCAAGACGGTGCAATAACAACAGGGCCCGGCTCGTATTTTTCTGCATGCGCTGAAAGAAATGTTTCCCTAGCTTTCGCTGTCAGCCCTGTGAATGTTTTCACTCTAAACAGTCCGGCGGGACTCACTGCCCGGTATGTGGGCTGCATGCATCCATATGTACAGTAGATGTAATTCGAGCAATGACATAGCATTTACCAGTGCTGGTGTTTTAGATTGATTTACAAGAATGGTTTTGATGTGTACTAAAAGTAAGACATGGATGCCTTGAAGCAGTAAAAGTGCACGTGTACGCCTGTCGCAATAAATGATAAATCAATTAATCGCACGATAATTAAACCTATCGACCTCATTTTAATTATCGGCTTTATCGTCTCTTCCTGCCTTTTTTCTTTGTTAATGATACCGATTTAAAAAAGGCTCAGCTCTGATGCTCTGCACTGACCCTCCATCCCTCATTTCCTTAGTGTAATGTCCAGCGCACATTACACGAGTTGTCGGCCGATTGTCGGCCCATTTTCTAAACCACACATTAGCCGAAGAAATCCTAGGTATAACGGTTCGATCGGGTTTGTTGTGCCGTGTGGTGTCCAGCCACATGGGCACAAAATAATGGCTACAAGTCCAGTTAACTAATTTTAATATCAGGCATTAATCAATGCTTTACTAGAATCTACCTGCAATGCATATGGCTAGAGTCAGCGTAAAGTCCTGACTGAATGAAAATCATTATAACCTATTTATGTCACGTTAACGAAGAACAGCTGAAAACTTGCCGGGTTTATCAACTGCGGTAGCAATTTGGCTCCAATACTCCCCCCCCTTGTCATTTCTATATTCTTTGCACGAAATGTTGAATATATATTAATGTTGTTTCTACATATTATCTCCAATGTCCCTGGATTTCGGGTTGCACCGTGTCAGCTGTTTGGGATTCCCCTCCGTAATTTCCCCTCAGCGCGGAGGAGAATCCGTGCTTTCTGATTAGCTACCTGTCACATTCAGCGTTAAGCTCCCAGTCGGGGAAAACCCCTGATTTAGATCGGAGCGACCACTACGATCTAAATCACACTGCAGGATGATCGGTTACAAAATCACCAGCGACAATCTTAGATCGGCCAACGTTCTAAGATTGTCATAAGGGGAAAATAGGGACAAAAAAATCGTGTAGTGTGAACTACTCCATTAGGTAGTGTGATGTGCCCATCTTCTCTATTTAAATCTAGTGATTACTGAAGGGCAATATAGTATACAGACTTCATAATCTGCACTCTTTTGGTTGAATGCAGTATTTATTTCCACTTTGGGTTTATGTTGTTTAGTTTTTATTCAAGTATGTTTTTGGTTAATGGAGACTGAGAATCCTTCTTGTTTTTGGTTGTTTATTTTATTTAGTTTATCATTTCCAGTGTTATGTGTTCTTTTGAAAATAAAGTGTCCTCTATCTATGGCAGGAAATCGCATGCATTATTGGTTATTTCCATTAAATCAGTGTCAAAAGGTCTTGAAACTATAATTTTTTAGACAATCGTCCAGCAAAATTTGTTATCGTGACAGGCCTATGCACGTGTGTGGTCAGAGCTCCACCAGAAAGAAGGGAAAGTAGGTGGACTCGAGGCATGATAAATCAGCTCAGATTTTCTACCTCATGGCTCTCAGGACACTCATAAGTTAACTAATTGGACAAGAATTTGAATGAACTAATCCATCCAGGTTCCTGTTTCAGTAAAATAAATCATATTAGCGAGTCCCTTACTTGACACAGTTTATTTATTGTTTTTATGTAATTCAATTTAATCACCTGTTATTCATTTTTATAAGCCAAAAATTACATCAAATGTTTAATCATTTGGACCTTTCCTTCCCAATTAACTTCAAGCTAAAGGTTTGCAAACAGTATGTTCAAGCTAAGTGGCTTAATGCGGTTCCGATGTTGTCATTAACAGTCTGGAGTCTGATCCGAGTTCTTTTTTCCAGGTCCGAAATAGTATCAAAAGTATTCTAATGTCGGACCTCATTACCTTACTACTGTGTAAATGTTTCCTTTCCTCTGTCCTTCCATTCTGTACTGTGTCCATCATTCCTATCTCCTTTTTCCATTATGTCTTTCTTTTTTCTTTTTCCCTCTGTTTTTTTCTTCCCTCTTTTCTTCTGTCAAACCGCCATTCGTTGTGTCTTTCTGGCCTTCCTTTCTTTGTGGTGTCCTGTCATACTGGTAACTTTCCTTGTGTCCTTGTGTCCTTACTCCATTCCTTTCTTATTTATTTCCTTCAGTTCTTTCTTATGTCCTTAACAGGCCCTTTCTTCCTTCCTTGTGTTTGCACCCCGTCTTCTATCTTTCTTTTCTTATTTGTGTTCTTTCATCTTTACTTTCTTGTGTGATTTGTTCTTTTCTTGTTTTCTGCCTCCTACCTTCCTTTCTTGCCTCATCCATCCATCCATTTTCTATACCCGCTTCTTCTTGCAGGGCTCTTAGGGGGGCTGGTGCCCATCTCATACTGGTGACAGCCGGGTTACATCCTGGATAGGTTGCCAGTTAATCACAAGGCCCCCCCCTGGCCTCGTGGCTTTCCTTACTGTCTTTCATTCTAAGTGTACTGCATGTATCGACCACTCTTCCTCTGTTTTCTTATTTTTTCTTCTCTCTTTCTTCCTTGTGTCTTTCTTGTGTTCTACATACATTTCTTTCATGTGTCCTTAAGTCTGTCTGCCCTTCCTTCCTCCCTTACAAATTTTTTGATGGTGCCATATGTAAATATGCACCTTAAATTTACAGCGAATGTTTGTTTCTTATAATTTGAAATGACTGAGAAATCTGAAAAAAGGAGTCAGAAAAAGTATGGGATTTCTACATGAAAAATGTGTAACCCTACTTTTATAACAAAAGGCAACGCAGTGCATACAACCAAGACATGAAAAACACAAACAGCCATGATGTGGCTTTCTCCATTGATTAAAATATATTCAAAATATAACCCTACCACATATGATAAATGTAGAGCAAATATCCTAACTGGATAGCTATGCAATGCAAATTTTATTGAAATAGTCCTGATTAACTAAATGCAGGACTGATCTCATTGCAACCTTCACTTAATAGTCAGCAGCCACGTCGAACCTACAAAGACTATTGTAGCAGAACACTACAGCATCATCTGTGTAGCGCACAAACAAATCAGAACCTCAAGTGATTCAGCCTCACTCAAAAGTCAAACATTGCACAGATAGGCTAGCTGCTGTGTATCTGGGTGTCCTGATAGTGTCCCTTCACATGGCTAGTGGCAAGGAGAGCTCTTTCTCATGTAGGTGACTTGATTTGAGCAAGGGCGAGATTCAGAGCAGAGAGTGTGGGGTCTTACCTGATACATACAGATTTAATTAGATGGAGGGGATTGTAGAGTGGCCGGGAATTTCACAGGAGCTTAGCTGGAAGGAAAGGAGTGAAGAAGATGGAGAGAAAAATAAAAAGATTGAGGGAAGAAAGAGGCCAGGGAAGGGTGGTGCTCTCTGGGTTTTCTTCTTTTCGTCCCTAGACTAAATTGTTTAAATTCTATACCCTTCACTTCATTTGTTTGCCCCTCTCCCTTTTTTAAACCAGAGAGGAAAGAGAGGCCCCTGTCCCTGTCCCCCCCTCACTTTATACCCCAATGTCCTCCCTCTTCAACCTCCTTTACCCCCTCCGTTCGCATTCCACTCTGCTTTGTTTTCCCCATGTTTGCTTATACACTGCACACCCAAGAGTGCCCTCACCCCAATAGCCCCACCTCCCCCTCTTCTCTCCCCCCCCCTTTTATTCCTGTGCCTTTGAATTAACCAGCTCTTGCTAATTATGCTTCCCCTTTCTTTTCTTTCTGTGGCTTCTTTAAGACTAACCCTCTTTGGCAGGACTTAGACACACACAAGGTACCTTTCTGTTCTGCTCCTCAGAACCACAGTGCACGCATCAGCTATCTGTGGGGGGTTTGTACATGTGTGTTTTGTTTGGGGAGTGGCTGGTGTCGGTGTGGAAGTATTATTTTGGGCATGTGTGGCGAATGAACCTGCGCATTTCTCTCCACGTGTAAACATCTGTGGTCTTTGGGAGTATTTTCTTTGTTTCCTCATGTTTGTCTTTGTTAGTCTAAGCAACCCTATGCCCATGCTTTTTGGCAGTGTCATCCACTTTGCTCCATGTTTGTTTTACTGTATTTTTAGAAAATGTTTTAAACAACCAAATAAATAGTAAATGCTGTTTTTCAGCATTTACAATAGGTTGACAGTTTTATTTACTCTTTTTAATCCTTTTCGTATATTTGTTTTTTATTGCAGGTATTTCTTTGCAGTGTTAGCCATCCTGACAGTTCTTGGAGTGCTGAATGGATTGGTCCTTCTCCCAGTATTATTGTCATACTTTGGACCTTATCCAGAGGTACAGTTTTTTAAATTGTACCTCACCCAGAATGCAGTCTTAATCAACCAGGGCAATTGTGTTTTTATTAATAGGAAGTAGGGATATAATTTAATTCACTCCAGGGAAGAATATTGAGTGGCAGTTTCGAGAGAAGTGGCCACTTCGTCACTAAGTCAGTGACTTCATCCTCAGCATACCAAAACAGTAAATTGTTCCAATATCATGCCAACATCCAATTACCATGACAATTTTAACTTTGTTGGTTAGTCGGTTCCTGTATTCTCAAGGGTTTTTTTTTCTAATGTGATTGATTGCTTTCAGCCAATTTGTTTGTATTCTCCTCCTTATTTGGAGGTTATGCTGATAGATTACAATACCTCACAATTTTAATCTTACCAGATGAAGTTAAATGCAAGCATTGATTGGATGATGCATTGCAGAACAAACTTAACATTTATGAGAAATATTGTGAAATCTTGTGCTGAGATCTTGAGAGTAGAGTCTTTATTGAACATTACAGTTGTGATTTTGTCAATAGAAAGGGACTTACAGATGTCCAAAAACTGATTGCCTTCCTCTCATTGGTCAGGTTTCACCCACTGATGGTCGAAGTCGGTTACCCACCCCCTGCCCAGAAGCCCCTCCTCGAGTGGTCCATTTCTCGGTCCGTCCACACCAAACCTCTGGACCCGTCACGAACTCTGGTGCAGCCACAGACTCGTCAGACTCGGAGTACAGCTCTAATGCCACAGTGTCTGGAATAAGCCAAGAGGTGCAGAACTACAACCTTTACCCTCACAGAGGACAAACTCAACCAGAGGAGCAGCACCACCACCTCCGGACCAGCAGGGGCAGAGTGGCCCGGCCAGAGGAGGAAAGAAGAGCGGGGTCAGGGCAACGGCGTTCACCGAGACAGCAGCCTGACCCCCCAGCCTATACTGTGTCTTCGGTAGGGAACTATCACAGATGGATTTTTCTTTGCATGTGTCAGATTTAAATGAGTGTCTTATTGTGGTTCTCTATAGTTTGTTCCCTCTCAGGGTTGTGATTCTGGTATCCAGCATGGCAATACTCAGCGAAACTGCAGCAGGGACCCAAGGGGCCAGCAGCACTGGCAGTCCTCGCCCCCGGCCCAACCGCGCATGGACGCTTTTGAAACTGCAACCGAGGCTGGGGGCCATCAAAGCTCTCGCAGCTACAGAGAACGTTCAGCAGGCCACAGCGGCCACTCTTCCCACAACTCGCAGCCTCATCATCACCAACAGCATCATCACCACCTCCCGCACCAACACACCAACAACGCTCCTTTTTGTCAGCCCATCACCACAGTAACGGCATCGGCCTCGGTCACTGTAGCCGTTCATCCTGTGCCATTCTCCGCCCAAGGTCCAGCTTCCTCCTTCCCAGAATACACGGGAACAGACAGTTACTGCCCATCGGGGCCAGAGGAGTCAGAATCGGCTTTCCCAGACCCCCACGTGCCTTTGTACACCCACACAGGGGGTAGGGAGGCTAAGGTGGAATCTGTGGAGCTTCAGGATTTGGAATTGGAGGCAGCTGACAGGAACCATGGCCAACAGGCTAGCTGAGGTGAGAGTTCGGTTCCTTTAGCAGATTCATAGGTAGATTTGTTTCATACACATAACTGGCTTAATCACAGACATATAACAATATTACTAGCGGAGAAATCGACAAGTCACCAGAATCAGTTTAATTCCATGACTTAGGGCTACTAAGTTGAGCTAACAAGAACATTATTTAGTGTGGAAGTTGTTACTGAAGGAAGAAGATTTAAAGGTATAATGCATGCATCAAATCATCAAATTAAAGTACTTATTGGGCAAGATTCTGAAATACAATTTGTTCATTGGCCCTTTAGGTGAATGTTAACTTTCTGATTCAGTCCCTGGTGAAGGTTTAAAAGGCTCCATTTTTAAAACTAATGAATAAAAAAATCCTTACTCCGAACTTTTTATCTTTTAAGAGCAAGACTTAAAATTTAAAAAGAACACACACATTTATATCAAAATTCAAAATAATAGTTTAAAAGGTTTAAAAGTGCTAAACAGTAAACAGTGAACCAATCAGTGGGAGTTCAAAAACAATGCAAATCTGTGGAGCTTTAAATTAAGAAAAGATTACCCTAAAGATAGGGTGCATGTTGATAAAATACCATACAAATGAAAACATTTCCTTGTTCTAAGATCGGATTTTTAATAATTACCTCTGAAACATGGCCGTTAACACATTTTAACTCTAATTCTTGAGAGCTTTTTTTAAATTTAAAACTCAGCACAAAAAACGCTTTTACTAAACATGATCTTTTCAGTTGAAATTGTTAGAGTTTTAGAGATTTTTTTCTTAACATGAGATTCATATTACTGATTCTGAAAAAGGTCTCATTTTTTTGGTTTTGAGCAGCCAATCACCAATTGGAAACTGATCTAGATGAAAATCATCTTGATTATGGTCACCAGCCTATTTCTCTGTGCATCTTTAGCAATAAAATTACCTACTTAGTGCCTGAATGTAAAATGTCTGACCATTCACCTTAATGTACATACTGTTTTTTCCAGATCTGGGGAAGAGAAGCACTATGGCCAAAGATGGACTCCCCTGTCTTGCTAAGCAGTTGACCAGCTTGGCACAACCCCACCTCTGACCCCATGTAGCGTAAAAGCTTGCCAGTGTTGCCACAATGGTGCTCAATGTTACTGTAACACAGTGGACTCTTGTTTTAGATATTTCTATCTATATTTAAAAGATGTATACATATGTAAATATAAACAAATAGTAGGTATAATTTTTTTGAGGAGCTGTACAACTCCTACTTAATAGACTGGGGCTGTATATGTTGTAGGTGTGTATGCATGAATGTGTGTGCATTTTGATTACTGTTCACTTCTCTGTGGATCTGTGCCAATAGGAAGCTCAATGTAGGACAAACATGCCTGTCAGCATTCACAGTTGCTGCTCAGAACTTTATTTTTTTTTTTTTACTAAGTACATTTTTAACACTATGCAAATCTCTCTTCAACCAGAACCAGTGATCTGTCAAGGTATATGAATGTGTGTATGTGTATGCGTGTGTGTGTGTGGGTGTGTGTGTGTGTGTGTGTCAGGTTGTGTAATGTGAAACGGCTCCATTCACCAGATGCCTCCTCAGTTCAGACTAACATTTACACTCATTTAAAACATGAGGGAAACTGTTAGAATCATCCAACAAAGCTATGGTATATCTGTTTGTGTGTGTTTTTATTATTGTATAAAGGTACGCTTGTAAAACTATTAATTTTTTTATCACAAACCTGTGGTAGATATGAAAGAATTACTGTTTTAACTCGACACGCTATGCGTGCTATTTAAAATGAGTTGGTATGAAGACATTTTAAGATTTTTTTTTCTTTTTTTTTTTTTGCCTTATTTTTATTTTAGTTACGGCCTTGAAACCTGTTTCTGCACTCAGCTTTGTATCACTGTCTGTTAGGCTGGTTGTATTTTACTGTAAGAGGTTTTGTGATGTTAAACAACCCTGGCAGGCTCAAACAGGTTCTGAGCAGCCTCAGAACCCACCTCAGAAATTAACTCTTACCTTTTTACAGGGACCTTCACGTTACTGATTCTGGAACAGGGTCAAAAAAACAAGGTGCTACCTCTGCACCTTATAAAGTGGCTTTGTCTTGTGGATAAGCTAAAGCTCAAACTATAATACTGTATGACCCGACTCAAAATGGCACTTGACTGCGTTTCATTCACAGGAATATATCTCGCTTGAAGTAGCTCTTTCTGTCCATCCAATAAGCTAGACCATACAGCCTTCGAAGGGCTAAGACCAATAAGGCCTCATATTTTGCTGTGTGTGTTTGTGTGTGTAGTGGTTTTCTACACAACTCCTGTCCTCTGCCTGGATCTGAGGCCCCCCTTTATTTCATGACAATAAAGACAACTGGTCATAGTTTGGCCACAGCTGTCCCCACTGACCTCAGCTCTTAAAAATCCACAACATAAGGCCATGACACTAATTGGACGTCTCCACTCAGCTGCTAAATTGCACAAGCCTGAGCCTTATGGGGGTGGAAGGTGGAAGAGGAAGAGTCGGGTCAGTTTTTTTTGTACCCCACCTTCACCAGATATGGCCGGTTTATGCCTGCTGGTGTCAGTGCCAGCAGGCGTACTTGTACACTTCTTGGGCCCCTTTGGTCTCCTTCCACAACAACCTTTTCTTACACTCCGACTCATTCTCGAACATTCGTAGTTTTCTTTTTTTTCTCCTGTTCACTGAGCTGTTGTGGTTCTCAAAACCCTACACACCTCTGTTAAAATATCAGGTTTTTGTGATGTAAAAATATTGGTCATAAATGTTTCAAAACCTTTTCCCCACTCAATGTGACATTTCAGCTAATAAAGAATTTAAGCTGTATGTAGGGAAACGGCACTCCAATAAGCTGGTTGTATAAACCAATGCTTCATTTTTAGTACTTAGTCTTCATTGGCAGGAGTCTGTAACCGTCCCCACATCTCAGCCTGGTAACTGTGGTGCATTCTCCTTGACAAAAGTTCCCCAAATTTATCACAATAAGCAGACATTTTCTCCCCCTTCAGATGATCCCACAGATTTACTGTCAGATTTAGTTCTGAACTATAGCGAGGCAATTCCAGTGCTTTAATTTTCCTCTTAGAAAATAAAATCATTCTGTCACTGATTCAAATATGTGTGTGGACTCGATAAAAGAAAAAAAAAAGAAAATTTCACTCATCTTTTCATTAGTTTTGGAGAAATTAGCAGTTATTGTAAATTCCAAGCTGTGCCATATTTTCTCCAGCTATTGCTGTAGTGTGCATATTTAATGCTGTGGGAATTGTTTATAGCCTTCCCCTAAGTGATACCTTTTAATGTTGAGAACATTTGAATTGTCTGTAACCTCCCCTGTGCAAACTGTGCTTTTAGCTAAAGTTGGCAAATGAACAGGCAATCCTTCTAGGACCTCTAAAATGTAACTTTGTGTAAATAGATTCACTGTAATTTAAGGGAAGTGAGATGTGAAAACAAACTAAATGCTAAAATTGAATTAAAACCGGCTTTAAGAAAGTAGTTTAAGAATGTTCACATTTTTACAAACAAGTCGGTGCGGCTTTGTATTTTTCATATTTTTTATTTAAAGAAAATTTTTGTTCCCTTGAGTTGCAAATATATGTATGAAATTTAAAATAAGGAAACCTTTTTGAAATGATTTATTAGAGTCTCACATTTTTACATCACAAAAAATAGGCATTTTAATGGGGTGTGTATTATTTGAGAGCCACTGTACATCAGCTGCTTGCCTGAAATGGGTTACTTTCTTTGTTGTTTTAGTTTTTTTTTTTTTTGTTTGTTTGTTTTTCCTCCCATTTGTCACATTGGCAGCAGCGGAGAGAATCGTAGCTGGCAACTATTTTATTCATTTCTCTGTTTGTTCTTTGTTCAATTTCTATATTTATATTTTTGTAATATAAAAATATGTTGTTTTTTATTGTTAAAATGCCAGTGGATAACAAAATGCAGGGATTTTATGTCTATTGAAAAAAACACTATTACAGTAATGTTTTTTACATTAATGGAGTTGATCTGTATAAAGTGCTTACTAATGTTAAATAGGAAGAGAAGAGTATATAACGTTTTGTTTTGTACACAACAGATCTCATCATAGCTCTTAGAGGATTTTAAAAGGAAAAAAATCAGACTTTTTCAGACTGCCATTCTTTTTTTCTTTTTTTTTGGTCACTGTTGGCGTGGATTTATGCTGTTTTCAGTTACAAAGATAAATGTATGCCATATAATTTATTTATATGAAAATTTATTTTTGTAGTGTACATAGTAGTTGTCAAGGTATTTGACAGAAGTATATTTCTAAAGAGTTTATATGTAATGATATACCATAAGAAAGAAAAAAAAAAAAGAGAGAAAAAGCCTTAAGGTGCACACTTTCATTGCTAACTGTTGTGTGAGACAACATGGCCGCCTCCCCTTCAGTATTATGTTCCGATCCTTGGAGAGAGACAGCTGTTTCTATGGGTTTATCAGAAGCTAGCCATGAAAGTAGGAATTTTGTACTAGCTCTCTAAATATTAATGTTCAAACACTGATAGAATTCTAACAAATGAAAATATAACTTATTTGTCTCTTTTGTTCATAACTTTAATAAATGGAAATTTAAAAATAAAGCTTTGGTCTTACTGTTGCTTCATGGACACCCCCTCTGACCCCTGCTTACTACCTCTATCCTCCTTCTTGACATCTGGTCTCCTGCCCCTGCAGCCCTCCCTCAAAGCCCACCCAGCTCCGCCCCTGCAGCTCCCTCCTCCACTCCCTGTTCTGTATGATTTTGATTGACAGCTTTATAGACTGCAAGGAAATTGGTTGTAGTTACAATACAGCTGGCCTGTTCAGAGTAATGAAAAAGGGCATGTGGTCCTGAGCTCACTGCACTGATGGTGGAGCAAGGAGGCCTTTGTCAGCTGCATGGGTGGCAAAGAAGAGGTTTTGGGAAGGAAGCCTTAGCTGAATTTCAACAAAGTGTCACAATCAAGACAGAAAATATGCAATAGATTTTGAAACCTGCTTGCATGGGGAAAATTGCTGACCCTGGATCAGCTGTAAGAGGAAGGCAGTAGGCATGTAATTATCTTTTAAAGCCAATAAAAGCACCAAGTTCTGCTTGCTGTCTTGGAAACGACCGCACATGTTTGCAGACCTCAGCGCTCGGATGTTGTGCATCATGTTTTGATCTTCTCTAACAAGACTTGACTTTTTTATGCTGTGGTTTCATGAGAGCGCAGAGCTAAGGTAGAAGACTAATGCAGAGTTTGTCATGCAGCAGTAAGGATACAAATACAGACAGCTGTGAATAATACAGACCAGAAGGATGTTTAAATGCTGCTTGTTTCCCCCTAGTATCTAGAGAGCCTTTCCGAAGTATTCCTAATCTCTGAAGTTTCCCATATTTTGTCGTGTTGGTACCATATCACAAACTGTATTGTATTTTATTGGGATTTAGATAGACCAACTCGGAGTAGTGCATGTTTGTAAAGCTGCAGGTCTTTCAGGATATACCTCTACCAGCTTTAGAGATGGAATTGTTTACCCATCATCTTCCTGCAAAATAGCTTAAGCTCAGTCAGATGGGGCTGAGAGCCTGCGGAGACATCAGTGCTCTAGTCTTTCCACAGCTTCTCAGTTGGATTTAGGTCTGGACTTTGACTGAACCATTCCTTGGTGTATGCTGAGGGTTGTCCTGTTTGAAGGTGAACCTCAACTGTGGAAAAACAGTCCACAGTCCTGCAACCTCTAATAGGTTTTCTTCAGGAATTTTCCTGTATTTAATTGCATTCCATTTACTTTGGCCAACTTCCTAACTTCCTTGCGTCTGCAGAAGAAAACCTCCCCACAGCATGATGATGCCACCTCCATGATTTTCCATTGCAATAGTGACTTCAGGTTGATGTGATCATGTAGTGTTTTGCTTGGCAACTAATTTTGTGTTAGTCTGCTACATAAAATCTTGACATTTTGAAGTTGCTGCTTTTAACAAACACATTGGACAAAATGTGAAAGTGATTTACAGAGTAGTGACGCTTTACCAGAACACACATTTTTCTAAAAGTGCAAGACATCCTAAAAAATGAATGTGCCCACCCAAAGCTTGCTTCTAAGGGACATGGTTCATTGAGTTGCAATGTTGTTAAGATTTCTTTCACCAGAACTCCCCTCATCTGTTCGAGGACCCCAGGTCACCAAACCAAGACACCCCCCCTCCAAATGGCCCTGCCTTACCCTTTAACCCCCCCTTACCTCTTGTTTCCTCACAAACACATCTGCACATGCATACACACACTCTTAAACTCCCCTCCCACTCTGAAGAGTGCTTCACTGAGGCTAACAAGCTCAAGGTTGTTAATGAATAAGTGTTTCCGGTACCTGTCCTTAAAGCCAACAGAAAGGGGGTTTGGAAAGATGGGGGAAGCATAAAAGTGGCGGCAATTAGGAAGTTTATTCCCTTCTGGACTAGTGGAGTGTTAGCCATGGCTTTCTGCCCAGCTCGCCTTGACAACAGAGCAGACATTCAGCTAAGCTTATCTTTCTTTATGTAACTTTTTTTTTTTTTTTGCCTTCTTATCTGCAACCTACATTTGTAAATGCAATTATAGAAAAGGATTTCCTGGTTTTTGTGTTTAGCTCCCTCTTTTCCATCTATCCATCCCCCACCTCCCAACCCCTCCTTCTCTCCATCGCTCACTTATTCCCTGAAAGGCTTGTCCATCATCACATGCCGGCAGAGCTAAGCCCTCCAAGTGTATACTTTGCTCCACATGAATGATTGCTCTGTTGACATGACTGCACGGGACACACACATGCATGCGCGATCGCTCCTGCCAAATCCAGGGCCTGGTTTGCACATTCTTTATGAACAGGGGAGTTTTAAGAATAAATCTGCAGGAAACATCACATGGTGTGTTGATATGACTCCAGATCCAAACTAATAGGGGTTTTGCCTTTGGGGGCCTTAGAGACACCTTGAAAAGCGTTCAACCATGAACCTGCTTTTGTGTCTGTGCCTGCTTGTCTGTGGGCGACAACAAACTTCAGAACAAGTACTTTTAGCGTGATTGACGTCAAAGCCATGGGAGCTTTGCAAGTGTTCGACCTTAAGTTGCAGAATTTGACTGCACTAAGGACAAAAACTGTGTATTACAGCTGCCAGTGGGTTTGCAGATTTTATATTCTACACAGAAGAATAGACAGAGAAAATCAAATATTTACATCCTGATATTACCTACACTGTAAGAAAGGAGAGGCTTTTTTTTCATACTTTTTGGCATTAGATGAGATTAAGCTTAAGCTTTCCTCCTTTAGGACAGTTTTGATTACTTCAACTCAAATAGCTGTAGAAGGTTTGTTCACTCTTCTGTAACCTATCTTTGATGAACCAAAACATCATGTCTTGCTGCCCTAAGTTGGTTCCTAGAAAAGTCAACACCCATTTAAAAATTTTGAAGAGGAAAGATTGCTCATCGATGAAGAAAAATGAGTGAGGAACGGAAAAAGTATCATTCTAAAAATATTCAAAAATTATTTCCAACCTGAAGTGTTTTCAACATGATTTAAGTAATGAACATCTTCTAGATTTGTTTCATCTTGTCACTTCCAAAAGTAATTTCCAACGTACAGTTCCTTGAAAAGGTGTTGAATTTGTTTTTTTTTTGGGGGGTTTTTTTTCACTTTTTGTGGTGTTGCACAAATTTCACATTTTAATGTGACTTAATGTGCTGCACAAACATAAGGGAGCTCATAACCATGAAATGGAATAAAAAGTATGCATTATTTCAACTGTTTTTACAAAAGAAAAAAATCTGAACAACATAGCATGTATTTGTATTCAGCCTTCTTTAGTGTGACATTACTAAATTAAGTCTAGTGTAAATAAATTAAAATGAATTCAATTTAAATTCAAAAATATTATATTGATCCCAAAAGTGCAGATAAACTACTTTTGTAGGCGGTGATGGCTGTGGGGAGGAAGAATCTCCTGTAGTGGTTTGGGTTACATGAATTTAAAGAAACCTTTAAATTTGACTGTCTTTACAAAATCTTTATCGTGAAATTCATTCAATTTGAAAGATGCTGTAGAATGTATTACTATATCAAAATCAGTTTTATTGCATAAAAGCAAGAAATCTTACTTTGGTTCAGAGATTCAAGTAGTCTTTGTATGTTTTTTTTCTATCTTTTTAAATCCTGCATTAGCAGCATTCACTGACGACGTTCAAATCTCCCACACAATTATGCTGCTGCACTATCAGTGCTGTTTTACAAAGGTGATCCTCTTCTAGTTTAAGTGAACATGTTTTAACCTACTCACAGTTGGTAGAACTGTTGGTTCAGAAACTTTATTTTTCCTCAATAACTCTGTAAACGGTTATGAAGTATTTGCTAAATACAGTTTTTGAATACACCATTTGAGCTTTCCAGGAACTGTTTGATGAATGGAACAAAACTTGGGAAGCAAAGCGCCATTCGGATCTGGGAGAGCAAGGGAAGCACTTCCAACTTTAAGAAAGAGCCGACATGATTCACTGCGCACTGCTTAGCATTCAGAATCATCAAGTATGCGAGACAATCAGCTGCAGAGCTAACAGTTGGATTATTCTCACTGCCTTCATCTGGGAAAACGAAAGACATAAATCCAGCTGTGTAATAAATTAAAGAATTTTGTTGGTTGTTTCTTTCCATACAGTGCCTTGCAGAAGTATTCGGCTTACATTTTTCTACATTCTCACAAAATACAACCACAAAACCTCTGTGTATTTCATTTTGATTTTATGAGATAGATCACCGTAAATACGCCATGAAATAGAAGGAAAAAAGAAGAAGAAGTAAAACTTTTCTTCAGCTTTATACATCTATGTCCTGACAAACTCAAAGACATCATGATCATCTGACCAGAACTCCTTCTTTCACGTTTGCTGTGTCCTCTGGGAGGCTTTTGGAAAGCTCTAAAGGAGATTTCTTATTGTTTTCTTTTAACAATTGCTTTCTACTTGCTACTTTCAACTGTTGGGCCAATTAATTAATCCACCTATGGAGCTCTGCGACTCTTCTGGAGTTCCTTCAGGCTTCATGACTGCTTCATTGATGAAAGTTCTCCTTATTTGGCCGGTCAAACAACCACACCTCACTTCTCCGATTAATTTTTAAAAAATGTTTCCATCCATCTTCATGTGATTCTTTTGAGTTAGTCTCCCACCTGAAACAACCCATGACACAAAATGTGGAAATGTTTAATTAGGCTGGACCTAACCACTCTGCTCAGAGATAAAACACTTTGATTTTCGAACACCCAGGGATTAAGAAGGGACGTATAGAAATAGCCAACGAATTGTAGGTGATTAAGCATAAGGTGTAACCTAGCCATAGGGAATGGCCAGAGAAAAGACTGGGAGTTAAGACGAATGGAAAAATGGAGGAAGAGGAGTAAAACGAGAAGGGTTGGTGGGTGGGTGCCGGTTTGTGCAGGGAGTAGCCGTATGAGAATAATTATAATGACTGATGTTGTTTACTCCCATTTCCCTTCGCATCATTTATTCTGTTGAGGTAGAAAACCCACCCAGCCCCCTTTGCATTTTCTTTTTGCGTTACAGACGAGCGCTCCAGAGTGGTGCCAAGCCAATGTCACAATCTCCCCCTCATCCATTTACACTGGAAACATTTATCCTGCCCTCAGCTTTCTGCACTCCTTTACTTCTGTTCTGCTTCCATCTGCCTTTGCCTTTATCCATCTTGTTCCATTCCCTTTCTCTTCATTACTGCTACGGGTGCGAATGCTCCGCACACATGTGAGATGTTAGCATGATGTACGTCCGTTTACACTGAGGAAGACAAACTGAGGTTGGATGGTGTCACGCTTTCTTCCTTTTGTTTAATGTAGTCCTGGTGGGCACTCACACACGGAACCAGATGAGCACCCCACCACCCTCTTCCTTGTTTAAACTGTGCTGTTTGTCTTTGCCAGAAAACATGCAACATTGTATGGAAACAGATGCGTCATTCTAAACACCATGTAGGGGGGAGAGTCAGTCCGGGAATAAGGGAGATAGAAAGAAACCCACAACTAAATATTTTCATGTGTGACTGAGATTGTTGAGCAAATTTACAGTTTTCTCAAAGTCAAAGTAGATGCCATAAACATTTTTTGAAGCCCTAAGCTGGAGGTCGTAAGGAATAAAAATAAGGCTGAAAATTTTCTAAAATAGAAAAGAAAAGAAAGCAGTATATTTGAGGAGGGTCTTTTCCAGGGTGATGATGGTATTCACTTTGGAATTTACTAATGATCTGCCCATTCACAAAGAGGCGAGGAGAGGAGAAATATTTTTTTTTCCTTCCATCTGCGCTTATTGATTCTGGCACCATGACAGACACCTAATGAGGAACAGGACATGGAGAAAAGCTCTGAAGACCCTTAGAGGGAGATTTCGCCCGTGTGTCGAGACAGACTAACAGAAAATACATAGCACTGCACTGATATGCATCAACGTTGTTGAGCTTCCATAAGAGGACACAGAGAAGGACAACGATGGACATGAAAATTAGTAAAACCACTGACCTGCACTGCTGTTATTTTCTGGATGACTCAAATTGTTAAGAGATTTTGTCCATTAGTATGTTTTGTTAGTTCATTACAGTTTGCAGACATTTATTCACAGTGCCTTGCAAAATTATTCATAGCTCCAGAGTAATCTTGCATTTTGTCAAGCTATAACCACCGTCTTAAGTGTATATTATAGGGACTTTATGTGATTATTCTTAGATTATAAAAAACTTAATCTCAGGCACATCAGACCACCTAAAAGCCAAATTGTTTCCCCCTGACTAAAAGTGCTTGATTGCCTTCTTTGGGCTATGTCCCTCAACAGTGATGTCTTTCATATTTCTCTGTGTGTTTTGTATTTTATTAAAATATATCTGTAGCCTTTGGTGACCAGTTGTGAGACTCCCAGAGACACATGCTCTCAGTTGAATACCTACATGTGCACACTTGAGCTTAAACAAAGACTCAATTAGAGTAAAAGCTATCAGAGAAGCATTTTAGAGCAGGAAGTGTGTAATTATTGCAGACAGAGGGGCAGATAGATGGATGTGTTTGTGTTTAACACTCCCACTCAATTTCCCTGCAATCTACTGGAGTAATAGAAAGCAGGTGTCTCACTCTCCGTCCCTCCTCCTCTCCCTTGAATTTGCTCTCTCGTGTGTTGGTGTGAGAGTAAGATATGTCATGGTAAAAATGGATAAAAAGCTCTGGTGTCAGGTTGTTGAACTCGTGGGATAAAGTGAACATTCAAACAAGTTCCTGTTAGTTTTTGAATGGACTTTCATTTCAGATTTAGTCTTTTCAAAACCCACAGGTTCAAAAACTACAAAGACAGTTTGAGTTAAACACAGTCTCAGGCCGTGTAGGTTTTAGTTTGGTAGTCGCAAAAGTTTCAATGAAACAACGTAATATCAATCAATAAAACATAATAGTAAAGTCGATTTACTGCTATTTGGATTTTCTGATCCTACAAGACAAACTCTGAAGTTGAATTGACTTGGCTACTGAAACAACAGAGCTTAAACATGACGACTGCAATGCATTAACAAAGATGAATTGTTAAATCATTGCATAACTTAAAAATCTGAAATAAACAAATAAAGTCTATAAATATTTAACAAAAAAGCAAGATATAGAAACTAACAAGTTAAAATTTAAATTCAATATGTAATAGAATATTAAAGTTGTAAATAACCTTATTTTGAAAGAACAAAAAACATATTGAAATTATGAAGCATAGGCAATAATCTGCCATTGTTTTGTGACATATTCTGTACTCATAATCAATAAACTAAAATATCCATTTTGTCACATTAAAAGTGTCTTTAGTATACAATTACCTTTAAGCAGGCATTAAACATGGCTTTCACAAACCCCTCATATTTGTACTAAAACTGTTTTAGTGGTCTGATGCAACAGTCTAATTCAAAATGGGAAATTATCAAATCTAACGGAAATATAAACTAGAAGACATCAGTCTCTGCAATTTATTAAATGGAATTCTATTAATGAATTTGCTTACTGAAATATATGAAGTTGTCATTAATATTCTAATTTAATGTAATTTATCGACGGTATATGTGTCAATCATGTTTCAGTGCAGGATGAAATACTTTAAACTGTCCACTACCTGTGCCTTATTAGTGTTTTCACTGCCTACTAATGCACCAATGGGTAGACCTTTGAAGCACAACACTCGTATGTAAAAATTAAAGAGTTAAATGAAGATGTATGCAGCTGGTTTTTGGTAGTACTGTTGCCTTGCAGCCAGAGGGTACTGGGTTCAAATGCTGATCTGACGTTTTGGACATTCTCTTCCTGCATGTATGGGTTGTCTTCTGGTACTCCAACTTCCTCCCATAGTCCAAAAACATGACTGTCACACGTGACGTCTTCCCATGATCCTCTATGTCTCTGTGTTTCTCTGTAATGGACTGGCAATTTGTCTGGTGTGCGCTCTGCCTCTTGCCCAATGACTGCTGGAAATAGGCACCTAATCCTGCAAGGGTTAGCAAGCATAGACAATAGATGGGTTCAGTAGGTTTTTTTTAAACAACTGAAATATTTTTTTATCAGTGACAAACATATTTTGTCCTTTGCTTTCTACTTCAGATTCTATTGGTAATCATTTACCATTCATTAATTTGCTGAATCTAGTCACTTTTGGACATCCGTAGTGGTAGTTGCCAATGTGAACTCTCAGCAGCTTGCTGAGTGCCAAACAGAGCAGAGAGAGCGCTAATTACTTCGCAGGACACACAAAAATAGTTAAGGTAGGCAGAGTTGGCTTGAAAATTTAGTAAAACTGAATTAAATAAGATTCCAACCAACTATGAGATTATTGATCATTTGGTATGTCAAAGTGCAGCTCTCACTATGCAGAGAATGCAACAGTGCAGGTTTGGTGCACACTGTACTTGTGTCTTGTGGACGCAGTGCTGTTTCACATTGGTCACAGCATCACTCGCCTTTTCTCCACCAATCCTCAACTTCCTTCCTTAGCAATAAAGAAGGATGCCTGGAAACATAAACAGTGAATCCATGTGACTACATTTGTTTGTTCTTAAAATGGTAGATGGAATGCAGTAGGTACATGTTTGTGTTTTTATTATGTGTCCATGTGAATTTTGTCCTCAGAAGCAGAAGACGGCATAAGAAGCAATGTCAAAAGTGTTGCGTAAGAGATTATCGTTTTCCTCAAGGCAGAATATTGCACACGTTTTGTGTCTTGCCCACACCAGCAGAGGAGGCTCCCCAGATTTGTATGTCCTTTTTGAAGTGCTTTGTGCAGGGCATTTCTTTTCATCTTCTGCATTTTTGTGCAGTGAAACACAAAGTCAGGGATTGATGTATGTTACCACTATTTTAAACCATCTTTATTCCAGATGTCTTATATCTTTTTTCCATCTACAGCTGTAATACAATTGGCAGGAGAGTTTAAGTGCTGTCAATCACCATCTCATGTGGCTGCTCATCCTCCCTCTCCTTGCTTTGTGCTGCAGCTAGCACAGCCTGTTATTAATGCTCAGTCTGGTTAGCATAGCTACCAGTGATGGCAGATAAACGGTTTTTCTGCAACGGTAAGTTGTTTCTCCCCCGTTAGCATATTTAGCAGTGAGTGAATGAGGTTGATTGACAGCACTAAGAGCATCCTACTGGTTCTGATTGGTTGTTTTTCTTTAGCTAGCAGTAGTAGTTCAGGAAGGAGATAGAGGTAGGGTTGCCACCCGTCCCGTAAAATACGGAATTGTCCCGTATTTGGCTGTTAAATGTTGCGTCCCGTATGGGACGCGATTTGTTCCGTATTATATAAATGTCCGAAAGACACGCCTATCACACACTAAGTGTAACAATAATGACCAAAACAAAACACAGGAAATATTAAGGTCAGCTAAATTGTCGTGGCGGGAGCGTAGCCATAATATATATATATATTAGTGTATATGTTATATTATATCTATGGGCGAGAGCCACACAGGACCCCAGAACGCTATGGACCAATAGACATCATATACGTAGACGCCTCATGGAGCTCTGAGTCGTACGTAACAGTGTCCGCCATCTTCTATGTGGCAGCAGAGCAATCGGAGCTCCTTAAGTCCTGTGCTGTGTGGACTTGTTTCAACTGTTTTACGAAACAAACTGGATTCATTGGCATTACTTTTTACATGTAAGGATGAAAGATCAGAATTACTTGACTTTGCAGCCAGAAATTCGCTTCTAAACAACCGAAAAATATTTCCTATGTAGCTTAATTGGCCCGAAGTAACCAATGATTGTCAGGCAGCTAACATTTTCATACTGTTTTCTAATGAGAGAGAGCTGATGAAAAACCGCTGTTAGAGGAGAAGTGCATTAAAGATCAGGTTTTGTGAGGAAAGATCAGTCAGGATCAGAACTGGAGCTGCTGTTCTTCAGTCTGTTTCCCAGCTCAGCTTCATCATGTCGGTATTTAGCTAATAAAGATGCTACGAGTCAGAGCCCAACATGTTGAAAATGTCTTTTTCTGAATGTGAAGGCAACATATATTGATGATATTGATTTCTATTTCACTTTTGGATAATTTCTCTTTTATCCTTGTCTGTAGCCTGTGAACCAGGACGTCTCAGAAGTCATTGGAGTTCTCCCAGTGTGACCAGCAGACTGAAGTCCTGCCTGTGACCAGTGTTCCCAGTATAATAAATAAATGTTTTATTCTTTCACTTTTTGTTTTTTTAATATCTCAATCTGAAGTATTAGTGTATTAATACAGCTTATATAATGAAATAAAAATAATTTACTCTGTTAGAATTATTTTCACTCTTTGCTGTCAATAGCAGAGTTGACATACTGTAATATTTTTTTTCTGGAAAAAAGTAAGAAAAATATGTAGTTTAATGTTTGACAATGACTGATTTATAAATCAAAGTAATTTCTCAATGTATAAAAAACACAAGAAAATTATTTGTTGTCTTGAAACGTTAAATGTACATTAAATTATGGAATCACGTAAATATATACTTTAATTAAACCCTGTAAAAGTGTCTGTTCATCAATGTCAATATAAAAATTATCAGAATAATTTCTTTCAAATAAAAACATTGTGCTTTTTATTCAGAAATGCCCCAAAACAATTAAATAATCACATCAAAAGTTAGAAACTCTGTCTTTAGTAATTTCTTAGATTACCAAATATACAGGGCCGTGCAGAGACCACTAAAGGGGCAGGTGCTCAAAAAAGAAAAGGGCACATCTAACCGTATTTTAGGACAGAATATTAACAAAGCCTCTCAGCTTTCAAAGTTTAATAAACAATGATAAATTACAAAATTGTGAGATATACAATCAAAGCTAAAGAGAATTTCTACATAGAGCATACAACAATGCATATGTAAAATATTTTATTAGTAATTTCTTTCTGCAGGTCTATTTTGTTATAGGAAAGTATTGCAATATTCAAACCCGCAATTTAGAAAGATATGTAAATCAGAGCTGGACCACCAGACATATTTTGTCTTTACAGAATTACACTATTAAAAATATAAACAAGGGCACAATGCAACCTTTTAGTGACTGTAATCTATAAAAAAAATAGCTGCCTGTTTGCTGCAGTGGAGATGAAGACGGTTCATTCAGGAAAGAGGAGCTGCATCAAACTTTAACGTAGAACTGCAGGGGAAAAAAAACAAAAAAACAAAAGCAAATATTTAATTGTTAATGTATGTCACCATGAGAAAAGCCTACTGAGTTTTGCTTAAAAAACTTTTTTAAACATTTAAATCACATTTGTCTCATAAAGTGAATTTTTTTTTTTGCAAAACAAACTTATTTGCACTTGTCAGAAATCTTTTCTTAATATTCTAAGGTTTTGTTTGTGATTCAAAGTTTTGCTTGTGATTCTCACATGAAGTCGTGGGCAGGGCTCAAAATCACAATAAAAGATTTCTGATGTGTGCAAATAAAAGTTTATGTTAGGCAAATAACTTTTTAAGTTCACGAGACAAAAATTTGTTATTTAATTTTTAAAAGAAAGTGTTTTAAACAAAATGATTTGTTTTTTAAAAAAGAAATTACAATTCCAAAAGTTTTGATTACAATTTTATTCTACTTAACTGACGTTAGTTTTTTTTTCTCCATTGAATAATTGGGAGGAAAAAAAAATTTACTTCATACTCTGCGAACCAGACCCTAAACTTAAAGTCTGGGTTGAGTTTTTTTCCCCTTCATTAATGACACTTTTATTACATTCATTATATCTATCATGGTAATTCAGGGTGAGTTATTTTTAATTCTAAATGAATATCATTGTTGGACTATTATTTAAGTGTTATTCTCCTTCAGGATACATTTACCTAATGCCAGAATAAATGAAATGTACATTAAGTAGCAAAGGAAATTAGAAGATGGAACATATATCCATTATGGAGATGATCGGTTTTGGACGGGCGATGTGCTCCTATTGCTTAATAAATACTAAAGAATGACCGTTATCACTAACGGTACTTTTAGTTATCTTGCTTTGCTAGCAAAATCGTTAGCTAGCAGCTAGTTTATAGCACAACAACAACAGCCTAATGTCTGTATGATAAAATACTGAATCGATAGATAAGAACAGTTTCTCCTCACCTGGCTGTCTCCTCCCGCTCAGTAGTTCTTCAGAGAAAGGCAGACGCAGAGGCCTGTCAGTGTCTGTTGTATTTCATTACCTCTCTGCTTAAACCGCGACTCCGAGCTGAAGCAGAAACGATACTTCAACATTTTTCCGTCATCTGACAAGTAGCAAGTCTACTCCACTTTATTCACCAAAAACGTTTTTTTTATTCACCAAAAACGTTTTTTTTATTCACCAAAAACTGTTATGTAATCTGGAACGTTCGGTACGTTTAGCTCCAGTTAGCCGCCTTATCTCACTGCACGAGAGGCAACTGCGTCATGCGTCACGGGCAAAAGGTCAAAGGTAACAAGGTGACCAGAGGGCTTATTATGTTGTACAAAAAAATAATAAATGAATAAAATAAAAAATAATAATAATAATAATCATCATCATCATTTTAGTACATGTTATGTGTCACAAGAGGGCTTAGAAAATAATAATACAAAAAAACAAAAAAAAAATTTGACCAAAAGGGCACTTGGGGGCAAGGAGCAAAAAGGGCAGGTGCTCAAGCACCCCCAGTCTTCCCCCTCTGCACGTGCCTGCAAATATATTTGTGTGTGTGAGAAAATGTGTCAATGACAGGTATCAACTTAAAATACTTTGTAGAACGGCACTTTATAAAGTTCGATCCATTTACTTGTATTAGCTTACTGGCTTACTGACGTCACAGCGTCCTTCACATTCAATATGGCGGACGCTGTGACGTATCTCAGCAACGGGCCGACCCGCTCCAGGAGGCATGTCTATGTACAAACCGACGCTGTTGTCACGGTTGCCTAGAGACGGACACTACGCAACCGCGGTGAGGTGCTGTTAACCCGGGTCTTTTTTACAACGTTCTCCACCCGACTCTTCCCCTTACTTGGAAGTAAAACCTCTCATAAAGATACAGACGTGCGAGGGAAGACGCAAATCCTAGGCTGAATAATGTTAGTGAGGATGAACACAGGCAATTAAAAAGAATGTGTCCTTCGTGGCGCAGTGTGCTGCTGTATGAATAGATCAGGAGAAGAACTGCAGACCCGTCAAAACCTAAAACACTTGACATCAGCGTCTCTTCATCCCTCAATTATCTCCTGAAGCTGATATGGTACATAACATTTTGCTATGAGCAAGTTTCTTATTGTGCTTTTACTGGTTTGATTATTTGCTTATTTAATGTATAATAATGTCATCCAAAATAATACAAATGGTCATTTAAAGACCAAGACATTCAAATAGATTAACACTAAATACATAAATATTTCCTACTTTAAAGGGTTTGTTAAGGCTTTCTGTAGGTTTTATTTTGAAATGTTGATATATTTTATGAATTCATTGTTCAGTGGTCATTTAATGTATTATTAATGCACCGGACCCAGACCTGCAGCCTTGGGCGGTTCTAGATGGGGGCCAACAGGATACCAAATATCCATTTTCTTACACCCTTGTCTCCAGCTAGCGTACTGGGCGAGAGGCGGGGTACACCCTGGACAGGTCGCCAGTCTGTCGCAGGGCAACACAGAGACACACAGGACAAACAACCAGGCACACACACACTCACACCTAGGGGCAATTTGGAGAGGCCAATTAACCTGACAATCATGTTTTTGGACTGTGGGAGGAAACCGGAGTACCCGGAGAAAACCCACGCATGCACAGGGAGAACATACAAACTCCATGCAGAAAGACCGGGGCCGGGAATCGAACCTTCTTGCTGCAAGCCAACAGCTCTACCAACTGCGCCACTGTGCAGCCCCAGGTACCAAATAAGTTATACTGAATACATGTCTTATGTTAATACTCAGTGGTGGATCACTTTTTTTTTAACCTTCACAATTTTACTTTAACAACAAATTAAAAATTATAGTGCTGCACTTTAAACTGCTGAATCTCTGGAGACACAAGTGGCTCTTTGGCTCACTTAATATATCAAATGATGAAATATTGCTCTGTTTTTTTCCCCCCACATTCTTTTTCCAAGTGTCGCCATGGAAAAACAGTGACTATCCTGGCCCCTGTGGTAAATTTGGTCCAGCCTCCAAACCTAACTAACTCCTTATTTCTATAAATATTTTAGTAATACTTTTTACAGTACCAGAATGTTCACATTACTTTTATACTTTTGGCTGTCTGAGGACACATTTTGAATATTAAATCAGGTGTTATGATCAGTTGACCAGTACTTGAGTAGTTTATCAAATACTTTTTACACTTGCTTAATTAAATGTGTTAAGGTATGCTACTGTGATTGGAGTACAATTTTGGGATACTCTAACCAACTATGCATGAATGATTGCTCTAAGGATCACTTTTTAAAAACAAAAAACACCGCCATAAAATAATGTCTATGACTGCAGTGGAAGTCCCACCCCATGAGAGTAGGGGTACGCCGTATAAGGGACGCCGTGGGGAGCGTCCCTTATTTTAATTTCTGAAAGGTGAGAAACTCTAGATGGAGGAGATTGATTGTTTTCACAGATTATCTGTAACAAACTGCTACGACATTGTGACAGCTTTAACAAATATGGAGAAAACATATTTTTATTAAAGTTACGTACTGCAGCTTGAATAAAATGCAACTTCATAGCATTTTTTGAGAAGTCTGGATTGCTTTATGAATATTTTGCACGTTGCCTATGACTTCCTTGTGGGGAGAGACATTTCAGTAATAGAAAAAATGTAAGCAACTTACTTGCATACAGTATGTGAACTGTTGGATGTAAAATTCATGAGCAGTAAATATTGTGCTAGTATCAGTATTGGACCAAATAAAGCAAGGCAGTTGCAAGCCTTTAAAATTGTGATGGTCTTTGTGGGTCAAATAGACTCAAGAAATTGTAACAGCAGCTGCTGCAGGGGCCCAATCTAATTTTTTGTAATGGGGCCCAAGATTCCTGGTAGCGCCCGTGCTACCAAGTGTGCAGACCTTTTTAAATAAGGATAAGTAATAATAAGTGTATAAATGCTGGAGGCTCTGGTTTCCCCATCTGGCTCGACGTCTGAAGGTTTGACGGCTGAAGGCTCGACGTCTGAAGGTTTGACGGCTGTAGGATCGACATCTGAAGGCTCGACGGCTGAAGGCTCGACATCTGAAGGCTCGACATCTGAAGGCTCAACGACTGAAGGCTCGACGGCTGAAGGCTCGACGGCTGAAGGCTAAACAGCTGAAGGCTCGACATCTGAAGGCTCTACGGCTGAAGGCTCGACATCTGAAGGCTCGACGGCTAAAGGCTCAACGGCTGAAGGATCGACATCTGAAGGCTTGACAACTGAAGGCTCACCAGCTGGAGACTCTGGCTCGCTGGAACTGCGCAAGCTGGAAGCCCTGGGACTATCGGAGGGCTAAGGGACGTTGTCGCTGAAATTGGATGTGGCATGGGGAGGCTTCTTGGGTCCGGAATCGACGGAAGCACAGAGAGGCGTAATGCGTCCGGAATCAACGGAAGCACAGAGGCATCATGGGGCCATTACTGACGGAGGCACAGAGAGGCAAGACACTATTGACCCTAACTTAGAGAAATAGCATCTCACGGCATTAACAGCACCAGAAAAAAAGCCTTGAAACAAAGCTGCCTCTCTTTTTCTGGCGCTTTTTCAGGTGACTTTCTAGACACGACACAATCACATCGTCGACCTCCTCGCTCTCCATGAAGGACAGCGTCCATCCAGCAGAACACCCAAAGGATTTAGTGATTTCACTAAAAACTTTTTTGCTCAGGGCAGGGATCCATTTCTGCTGGATTTCATATCGCCGTCCTTCAATTTCAGCCCAGATTTGGTCGACAATGCGATCATGTGTCTCTCTCAGGTAGTTAAGACACCAACGTGTCTTAGACTTCCTGAGTCCTTGAGACAGTAACAACTGTACAAAAAGTCGTACCGCGTCTTTTTGCTCTTCCTCGAGTGATTTCCTCAGTTTTCTCAGATCCTGGATGAACCAGATGACAGGATTCACCAGACAACTGAATTCTAACCCCACCTTGAGCCACTCGGTGGGGTCCTGGTCATCTGAGGGAGATGTCACCATTGATATAACATGCTTTATAAAAAGCATGTTAATTACCTCTGTGCACTCGTCTTTTATAGTCTCCTGAATGCCCATGGCCTGGGCAAAGGCCTGAGAAACTATATTCCCAAATGCGGCTTTCAAGTCCTGATATGTGAACCCCTGGTTGTCAACCAGGTCTGAAACCACATCTGAAAAGACGTCCGTCAGATATTTCAAGAGATATTTGGTGTTCTCTCTGATGTCCTCATATCCCAATGTCAAATCCTCCCAATCTTTCTCCGGGATTTGTCGGTAGTACTCTTCAATCGCGGGAATCGCAAGGTTGTCCACTAAGACCCGGAGATCTGATTTTATTGATTTCATCGGAGCCATTTCACTGGATTAAACGCAGATCCTCTTCTCCTCAAACTGTCTTGGAATGAGGTAGAATTTTACCAACAGGAATTATATACCTGTTAAACAACAAAGCGCTGGTGACATCACAAACTATGACGCATCATCTCAGAAATACATGCAGAGCTATGACGTAATCGGCCTGCAAGTGTTCTGACGATCTGTGCTACCTCGTCACTTTGTCTTATCTGACCACTTCTTTTTCAGTAACGAGTAATCTAATGCATTTCTATTCCAAATCCAGCAATCAGATAAAAGTTACTTATCCAAATCACTGTGCGTTACTATTTTCTTTAGCAATGTCATTTTATTTCCTCTGCGTGTCTCGGGGAACGACGCAGTTATCAGCTGATCAGAAACATGAACAGTGGAGGGAGGAGGGAGATGCGCATTTTGTTGCTGGAAAATCAATAACTATTTTGAGTTTCTGTCAAGTCCGATTAGTGACATTGGGCTTGTTTTTTCTTTTTCTAACGTCGCTAGCAAACAAAGGCGCTTTCGCACTGCACGGAACGGTTCCGAGCGTGTTCGCATTACAACTTGCGACCGGTTCCGGCCCCAATCGTGCCGGCCAAGCGGTTCTGCTTAAAACCAGCAGCTGATTGGCCACTGGTTGAGTCAGACGTTGATTTTCCGTTGACAGCTGGCTCTCAATAAACTGTATTTTATTTTGTAAAGAGTGCTCTTTTCAATATGTTTATTATTAGCAGTGGATTCGTCTCAATATAGTGCAATCACCTGGTCTAATGATGAGGTTGTTGTTTTTTCCTCCGCTTACACGCTGATGAACGAGTACAGCCCGCCATCGAAACCATTGTTTAGTTTCAAAAATAATAACGTCCGGTACCGCTTCGATGGCGCCCTCAGTGTAATGCGAACACAACAGGGCTGGAACCGTTCCGTTCCGTTCCGTACAGTGCGAAAGCGGCTTTAATGAGTCGCGGTTTGCGGATTTTTGGGCTTGTTTTTGAACATGAATTTGCTCATAAGGGGAGACACATAATAAGACCCAGATGTTGTCTGACATCCAGGTAGTTTTAGTCAGGCTCTCCCTGTCCACCATTTCCCGGAAGAACAGTGAAATATATATATATATATATATATATATATATATATATATATATATATATATATATATATATATATATATATATATAGGCCTAATGATGAAAAATTGGATGAAAGAATAACAATAATTGGTTCCAATCTACATGCTACAAGTGTAATAACTGGGGTTATGCCCAATGTTTGGAGGGGAAAAACCAATTCCTGCTATGTTTAGCTCAGAACTTGGAAAGCAAAGTGTAAAGTGAGTGCAAGACCATAAAAGTGCTCAGTGGTCAATGTTGTCAAATCGCCCTAAACTCATAAATAGGAGTCCCCCAAGGGCCCATATGGGGAACAGTTAATATGTATATGTTAATATGCAATTGTATGCCGATTACACGGTCATCTTTATTATAGCAAAATAACCCTGAAGAGGCAGCAAGAACTTGTTCCTTGTCCTTTGCACACACAGAAATTTAATTGAACTTGTGCTAAATTTAGGGGGGAAAAACTTGAACACCACACATACTGTCCTTCTGAATGATGAAGAGCTGAAACTACACTCTAAGAAATAATCCTGTAAATTTACAGTCAAATACTGTCAGATAAAGACGCCAGAAGTTTACTATAAATGCACAGTTGATGTACTGTAATTAATCCTGACAGTAGATTACCGTCAATGCAAGTACGGTATAGATACTGAAAGAACGGTAAATTACTGGGTCTATAGCTGCTAGTAGTGTACCTTTTTTTCTCGAAAGAACAGTAATCTACCGTTTTTCTGAAAGAACGATAATAAAAAAAAATCCTGATACCTATAGACGCCAGTTTTTTTTAACCGTTCTTTCAGAAAAACTGTTTTAAATAAAAGCTGGCGTCTGTTGATACCAATATTTTACTGGACATTTACCTTTTCAATCCTGTAATTACCTTTTAAAGTGTTGTACTGTAAGTAAATACTGTAATGACGCCAACACAACGCAGATGTAGTACCGCCAACAGGTTTTATCAGAAATAAGAGCGAGCTGCTATTCCTTAGGCTGCAGCTCACCCCTCTAACAAACCACTCAACTGAATAGCTTCACTGCTAACATACACTGAACTATCCCCTCTTCCGGTGTTGTGTCAGATGAGCATCAGTCCTGGACCTCCCGCGAATCCCCTGCCCACATGACGGGTCCATCACATGTCAGTGGAAGTCAGCAGAGTCAGACAGGGGAACCCCATAACACTCTACACATAACAGTGATCACAATGCAACTTATAACAAATACACATAACAATTTGGACCCCAGCAGAGCTAAAATACAGAACCGTTAAAATACTACGGTGGTCGACAGGTGCAAACGCGCAGCAAACACAAGAAAAGCAAATACAAAGACGCAAACAATAAAAGAGATGCAAAAATATACATAGAAAATTACGTATTCCAGACCACTAGAGCTTTGTGTCCGAGTTCACAGGATCTGCATCCTTTCAAGCTTATTCTTTCATGGGCTTAAGAAACGACCCGGTCTACGGAAGAGGGGTAGAGCGAAGGCAGAGAGCAGAGAGAAGTTATAGCTTTCAGCTAGCCTAGCCTCCACCTCGGCGTTATGTTGCTTAGCAGCCGTGACACAACATGATTTAAACAATGTTTGTAGGCGAGAATGTAGATGTATAAATCTCACATTTCTGCTCGGTTAATCAGTGCATCACCTATATTGCTCCCACATTTTCGGAGATGTCTGCTCCCGCTGCATTAACACCCAGGTCCCATCGCCTGTTGCCAGCTGGACCAGGGCCTGTCCTGAAACACTCTGCAGAATTCAAGTAGCAAAATGATTTAAAAATACTTGACCGCACATAGACATACACAAGGACTGCATTCACCAGAACAAATAATGAGTAAATGCACTTCTACAACTACATGTGCATAATCTCTTTCTCATGCAAGCCTGCTGTGCACTTATGCACACACATGTGCATGCTCAAACCAACACATGGGGCGTTACGTATTTTAAACAATTCGTTTCCTGCTGCTGCAAGTTTCTTGGGGTCTGGCAAAAGCTGAGGTGATTTGTCACTTTGAGGCATGCTTGCTGGGAACCCCTCGGAAGTCCCTGTGGGACACACTCTGGAACCTTTAAGTTCCTGCCCCTGGATTGCACTCTGCTTCACCCGTTTGATGTTTAAACCTAAAATGTTTGACACCGAAATGAATGAATGAACCCACTCACCCACTTACATCTGCAGACAGATACCAATAATAGGCACAGTTTCAGAGTTGGTTGTGTACATTCCAGTGACACACCAAAGTTATTGATTAATGTATTACTTACACCCATGCATAACTTTTGCTGCTTATAATAAAATTGTTTGTCTTAAAACTATTTCTAGCATGCAAACAAACATCAACAGCAACATCAACGAAATATAGGGCTGTGAAGTAAATTAAAAAAGCAATAATCCCAATTCTAATTCATCTGCATTAAGAATATCATATTTATAATTATTCCAAATTACTTTCAAGTTGAGATCTTAAGATCTAAGTTAGTGGCAAAAGAAAACACAGTCAAGTCAGTTATACAAGTTTGGTGTATACATAATTTAACTAAAATCCTGATTCTTACGTTTTTTATTTGGATTTTTGATCTATTAGAAACTAATAAAATATGCTTGACTTTATAATCAACTAAAAAAAATGATAAATTGACTTGTACGACTTCATTTCCCAGGAGTCTTTCCAAGAGGAAGTCCGCGTACGTCAAAGCTCTCAGCAAATAGGATCCTTCCCTACCCGGAACTCACTAGAGAAGAGGGAAGTTCAGTTTCTTCTTTTCGCGGAAAGAAAGAGGTTTTTGCCGTTTGAGGCTGTAAAGAATATTTTCGTATGACCAGCTTCTGCTTTGGAAATACATCAATTTGAGTGCTGCGCATATTATTTGAAAGTAAGTTCACGTTTGAATAATCTCCAGTCGGCGGGTAATGACTGTCAAGTATGTATGCTGCTGATAACATTCTAAAAGATTCTAAACAACCCATGAAAGAGAGTTTTAAAAAGTTTACATGTATTCTTTTAACCTAACTTTGAAGCCGAGTGACGTACAACAGCAGTGGTTTGAGACTGAGTTGGGTTTTTATTGATAGTTTTCTTTTATAAAACGGTCTCCTGTAGAGGAGGAAATACTGCCATCCTGTGGTCTGATGTTGATACTGCACATATGCGCTCTATGCCTCCATCCATCCATCCATCCATCCATCCATCCATCCGTACGTCCGTCCATCTGTCCAGTCTTTGATCCTTTCCGGTTCTATGTCTACAGCCACTGTAGATACATTAATGGAAATAAAATAGGTTAGACACTATTAATAGGCAAAATATAAAATTTTGGTGATCTGTGAACCCTGTGGTTGGCTTAGACGTTGCAGTGAGAAACTAAATTATAAACTGAGAAATTGATAGGCTGAGAAATCTTGTTTTATTTTTATTTTTCCTAAAAGGACTAGATTTAAATAATGGCTAACGTTTTGTAGGAAGCAGTGGCATTTATTGTTACACAGCATTTAACTAGACCTGTCACAGTAACAAATTTTGCTGGATGATAAATTGTCCTAGAAGTTATTATGATAAATGACAACATTGTCATTTTGGGACCATATTCAAGTAATATTATGCTATTGGCATAACAATGCTAGAACTCATTCTCAAAGGTTGATAAACATTAATTTCTAATGGACATTTAACACTTTAACTGGAATACATTTTACATATTCAAAATAAACAAAACAGAAAAAATAAAATAAAATTAGAAGTCTCTATAAGCAAAATTGTACTTCAAAAACAAGGGGTAGTTGAAACCAATCCACCAGACTTGTACATTGCTGATCCACTGCAGTGGGACATGGTCAGAATCAAACCGTATACATTTCTCATCTGATTAAACCTTGTTGAACCTAAGCAAATCATATGCAGGTAAATTTGCAGAAAGTGATGCTTAACTGATTTTGGTTGTACTGAAGTAATGTCAACAATCTCATAATTACATCAGCAAACTCGGCAAAACCCAAAGTCCACAAACTTAGTTTAACACATCCTCAAAGATAATATTTGACCAGTCACATCTCGTTCCTCCTCCAAAATGTGCATAACAAATTCCAGAGCTGCTGCTGAGTCTGTTTGTACATGTACATGAATTTTTTTGTAACTGTATTTTATTCTGTCTGTGCATATATGTACTTGTAACTATCGACAGGATAGAGATGTTGATGAAACTCTGCTAAGGTTGTTTTTCTTTTAGGCTCACCCTCAGTTTTTGTGAAAATGGAGACCCTAAGAGACAAGTCAACAAGAGGCGTTTTTTCCTAATTTGGTTTGGCATTTTTCCTCCCTGAAATGAGTATTTATATATTCATTTCAGCGTGCCATAGGGGCTTTCCAGCCGAGCTGATGGCAAGACATTAAACAAATCGTGTGTTACGAGGTGATCATAAAATACAAGCCTGTGGTGTCCCACATAGACCTGTCATTATGGCAAAAAACAACAAACACGCACACACACGATTCTCGAGCTATATGCAGACATGAAACGCATCATACACACCCTTGGGGCCTGCCCTCCTATGCTTTTTTTCCATCTTCATAAAAGGTGAAGAATGTACTGTTTATTTCTCAGTAGGCCGTCTTGGATGTGTAGAAGATATTGCCTGGATCACAGGAATGTGATCATTAAATTGTGGTAATAAGAGGGTAGAATAACTAGATCAAAACAATTTATTTCCTCTTTTTTATTCATTCCACTTATTCTATTAACCTCCTATGAGAGCAAGGGTGGCTATGGAGGATGTAGGCCACATATGCAGATATTGACGTAATTATCAAAAGCATCTGTTTTTAGTTACTGTTTATTTAATACTAGCCTTTGTAAAAACCATCCGCTTGTTCTACGCTTTCTACGTACGGATGATTGGGACCCTTGGCGATTGAGAAATGATTGCTTGCGGGAGGCATGGACTCTGTTGAATTTTTAAACATTCGGCTGGGACATGTGTGTAAAGCGCCAGCTCAATAAAACTTACCGGAAATTGCGTGAGCTGTAAACATTCCAGTGGGGAGTAGGATCATCTTTGCCAGCAATAAAATATCTTAAATATTCCTCCAACTTTAATTGCTCAGTATTTTGAAGCGTGCCCAACACGGACTGAATAGCTTCTTTCACTTCCTCCGCTGCCATTGCCAAACTGCAAAGACATACTTCAATTCTGAAATGGCGCAGGAAATCAGTGTCAAACCATTCATAACTCTTCTTTCTGTTTGCTGATTGGTCAGGTTGAAAATCAAGAGAATAAACAAGATGGAGCACTGAGGGGAGATTAATGCCAAGTCTGCACAAATCCATCATCATCACAATATTCAAATGGCAATGAACTGTTTGGAGCACAATAATTGTTGGGAAATATAATGGAGGTGGACTTGCCGCTAACTCAGACATGCTAACGTGTTCATTTGTTTAGCTAGGTGCACAAAAATGATGGCAGGTTGACTAGACTTGTGTCTTGATTACAAAAGTCCCGAAAACCTTGTCTATATGTTGAAAAAGCACAATTTCTTAATTATTTCTATTAAATCAATATACACTGCTCAAAAAAATAAAGGGAACACTTAAACACTTAAGTGAATACTTAAGTATTCACCTTTATTTTTTTGAGCAGTATATTTAGAGTCACATGTGAATAAGTTTGAATAAGTTATTGAAAATATCCACTAACTACTTCCTGCTGTCGTTTTCTTTGTGGTTTCCATCAGTAGTAACGTCCAAGTGTTGATCATGTGAATCATTTGGTTTAAAAAATAATAATTCTGTGGCAGTTTGATGAAATAATCCAATATTTTATATTCCCCCTCCAAAAAACGTCATCCTGGCACCTGAGCATTTTATCAAAAAAGGATTTTTTTTTAATTTACCAGTTTTATTTTCAAAATGTGCAATCATATGATCAATGGAAATGTATGGAGCTAAATTGGAGCCATAAGTTTTTTCAAAAGAAACAAAAATTTAACTGAAAAAAAGATTTAAACTGAAAAAAATATATTTAAACTGAATAAAATAAAAAAAATTACATTAAAATAAATATAAAAATTGAAAATAAATAATTGAAACTCTCAAAATGTTGAAGCTAAAAAAAACGCACAATCACCACACCTAGGGTTGCCACCTTTCAGAAATCAAAATAAGGGACGCCCACCACGGCGCGTCGTCCTAACTCTCACGGGTGGGACGTCCGCTGCAGTGATAGATAATATTTTATGGTGGTGTTTTTTGTCTTTAAAAAGTGATCCATAGAGCAACCATTCATGCATATAGATCGGTTAGAGAACCCCAAAACTGTACTCCAATCAGAGTAGTAGACTTTAAATATGTTTAAATGAGCAAGTGTAAAAAGTATTTGGTAAACCACTGAGTAACTGATTATAACACCTGATTTAATATTCAAAATGTGTCCTCAGACAACTAAAAGTATAAAAGTTATGTGAACATTCTGATATTTTACAGAGTATTACCAAATAATTAATATAAATAAGGAGTTAGGTTTGGAGGCTGGTTCTAGACCAGATTTACCACATGGGCCAGAATATTCTGTGTTTTTCCATGGCAACACTTGAAAAAGAATGAAACAAACAAACCTGAGCAACATTTCATCATTTGATATAATAAATGAGCCAAAGACCCACTTGCATCTCCAGAGATCCACTTTGCAGATCTATGGCAGATGAAAAGACTTGTTAGACTCGTTATGAAGCCCTGGAAGTTAGCCTAGAAACCAACAGGACTCGCTATGAACCCAGAGACGGTCAGCCCAAAGACCAATAGGACTTGCTATGAAGTCCTAGAGGTCAGCCCAGAGACCAACAGGACGCGTTATGAACCCTAGAGGTCGGACAGGAGACCAACAGGACGCGTTATAAACCCTAGAGGTCAGCCCGGAGACCAACAGGAGTCACTATGAACCCTAGAGGTCGGACAGGAGACCAACAGGACTCGCTATGAATCCTAGAGGTCGGACAGGAGACCAACGAGACTCACTAAAAAGCCCTTTCAGGAAGGACAGGAGACCGACAGGACTTGCTATGAAGCCCTAGAGGTCAGCCCGGAGACCAACAGGAGTCGCTATGAACCCTAGAAGTCGGAAAGGAGACCAACAGGACTCGCTATGAACCCTAGAAGTCGGACAGGAGTCCCAACAGGACTCGCTATGAACCCTAGAGGTCAGACAGGAGACCAACGAGACTCACTAAAAAGCCCTTTCAGGTAGGACAGGAGACCGACAGGACTTGCTATGAAGCCCTAGAGGTCAGCCCGGAGACCAACAGGACGCGTTATGAACCCTAGAAGTCAGCCCGGAGACCAACAGGACGCGTTATGAACCCTAGAAGTCAACCCAGAGACCAACAGGATGCGCTATGAACCCTAGAGGTCGGACAGGAGACCAACAGGACGCGTTATGAACCCTAGAGGTCAGCCCGGAGATCAACAGGACGCGTTATGAACCCTAGAGGTCAGCCCGGAGACCAACAGGACGCGTTATGAACCCTAGAGGTCGGACAGAAGACCAACAGGACTCGCTAAAAAGCCCTTTCAGGTAGGACTGGAGACCGACAGGACTCTCTACGAAGCCATGGAGGTTGGACAGAACTTGCTATGAACTACTGGAGGTGGTTTACCTGCTTGAAGTCAGATTTTTCCAGCTGCAGGGCGGTGTTTTTCTCCTCCAGGGTGGTGGTTTCCTCCTTCATCGCGGTGTTTTCCTTCTTCATTGCGGCATTTTCTTTCTTCAAGACAGTGTTTTCCTTATCCAGAACCTTCCTTTCTTGCCTCAGGTCGGAGACTTCCTCGGCATAAACTGAGTTTTCCTCCTTCAGGGTCAAGGTGGTGTTTTCCTCCTTCAGCTTTTTTAATTCTTTGTCTTTATCCCGAACAAGCTTGTCCTTTTGAAGTGCTGCTTGTTTTAAGTTCACTACTTCAATCTTTAGTGACTGTCTCAATGGCCATCCTGCCGACATCTTCCAAGATGTCACGGAGCTTCTGTGTCTCTCTCGCTGACATCTGTTGTGTTTCTTCTTCCTCTGAATCGGAAGACCACGTCTTAGTACTCTCACTCATCGTTAATCCTTTGTCTGTACAAATCGTTTTCAATCGTTCTCTTGTTGGGATACAATCCTTTTCCTTTCTCTCCAGGTTTTGCAATGGTTATGACGGTAGAATTCAAAGGCTCTTTCGCACTGCACGGAACGGTACGGTACGGAACGGTTCCAAGCGTGTTTGCATTACAACTTGCGACCGGTTCCACCCGGCCCCATGGAACCACAAGAGCTGTGGTTCCAATCGGGCCGGCCAAGCGGTTCTGCTTAGAACCAGCAGCTGATTGGCCGCTGGTTGTTATGGAGTCAGACGTTGATTTTCCGTTGACAGCTGGCTCTCACTAAACTGTATTTTATTTTGTGAAGAGTGCTCTTTTCAATATTTTTATTATTAGTTTTAATTAGCAATGGATTCGTCTCAATATAGTGCAATCACCTGGTCTAATGATGAGGTATGTTTTTTCCTTCGTTTACTCGCTGATGAACGAGTACAGCCCGCCATCAAAACCATTGTTTAGTTTCAATAATGACGGTCGGTACCGCGTCGATGGCGCCCTCAGTGTATATGCAAACACAACAGGGCTGGAACCGTTCCGTACCGTTCCCTTCAGTGTGAAAACGCCTCAAGAGTGCAGCTTTTTGTGCATCACTCTTTGTGACATCATATTGCGTGATGTCACATATTGATGTCCTCAGCAGAAAACTGCTGAAGTTTGAATAAAAACAAACTTTACGGCTGAATGCAGCTCGGTTAAGCTGATGGCCATTGGAGACAGTTCAGCTGGTAAAATGCTGTTAATGGGAGCCACGGATGGATTGTGAAGGTGTGGGATAATTACCACTCCAGGAAGGAATAATGCTGATCTTCTTTTAATGAAGATAACCGAACCGGAGTACAACTGGATAGTTTACGTGCTCTAACGCCGATGCAGACGAACTTTACATGTCCACACCAGAGTCAGCGAGCATCCAGAACTAAAACAAAAACATTCCCCCAGAACACACAACCGCTGCATGCAGAATTCCGTTAATGAAGTAAATTAACAGTAATGCACTTAACTCAGATCAGCCTAGTTAGTATGGGAAATAATGCAGAGGTAAGCAGATGCTTACAAGTACTACACTACCCCCCCATTTCAAAGAACATCAAACTACTATGGAATGCTAAAAACACACTTGCAACATTACTAGCGCTAACTTAAATGTTACTGGAGCAAACTTTTTAATTTTTTTATTTTTTTACCTTCAACAACCTGCTTAGAACTTTAATATAACTCATCTCTTAATGAAGGATAATTATTCAGTCCAGTCATTTTGATAGCGGGCGGGGGCCCGTATTTCTCGACCCTTAAGAGTCTTTTGAACACGGGGTCCTTGTTTGTCTTCTTCCGATCCGGAGGTATGTGGTTCATCTTGCTGCCGATGTTGCACAGCCAACCTTCTTCTACGGGCTGCAACCTGACACTTAGCAGTTTCGGAGACCCAACCAGAGCTTTCCTTCCGTCGTCACTTCCAGGCTCATCTGGTGCTGGTGGTCATGGGAAGTAGGGGAAGTGGTCATGTGTTTGGGTAATGGAACTACATCTTGGCACTGAGGAAAGACCACATGTCTTTGTCGTCTGACCCATGCTGGTATGACATCACTTGTGTATGGCTTCAACTGATCGTGGTGCATGACCTTTTTGCCACGTTGTGTTATAATCTCATATACTACAGGTCCAAGCTGGGCTTTAATAATACATGGGCCTTTCCAGGGGGGCTGCAGCTTGGGACTAAAGCACAACTTCCTTGTGTTGTCCTTTACATAGACCAGGTCCCCCATGTTGTAACTGCATTCTTTGGCACGCAGGTCATGGGTCCTCTTCTGTCTGAGCTGAGCTCCACGTAGATGCTGCCATGCCATGTCATGGACTTCGCCAAGGGTCTTTTCAAGGTCACGAGCGTACTCCAGGGGGTCCTTTTCACTCCACGTTCGTTCTGCAAGACCAAGTCAGCGGTCTTGTGGCTGATGAAATTCTCTCCCCAGCATCAGCATATTTGGTGAGAATCCATTGCTGGAGTTCTGTGCACTGCGGTATACAGCGGTTAGCAGAGTCAAATGCTCGTCCCAGTTCTTCTGATTTTGGTCTACATAGCAGCGGATCATCTGCAGAAGGGTGCGGTTAAATCGTTCCTCTTGCCTGTTTGAAGCAGGATGGTATGGAGGGGTTCTGGTCTTGGAGATCTGGAAAAGTTGACAAATACTTTTGAAAAGCACACTTTCGAAGTTGCGGCCTTGGTCCATATGGAGCTCTAAAGGGCCCCCAAAACGAGCTAGGAAGTTGTTGACTAACTTTCTGGCAGTTGTTTCTGCTCCTTGGTCTGGAACTGGGAAAACCTCAACCCACTTCATAAACTGATCCATGATGACAAGAATATACTTGTTTCCAGAGCTTGAGATGGGAAAGGGGCCCAATATGTCAAGGTGCAACCGACCCATTGGTGCTCCTGCCTGGTAACTTTGTAGCTTAGCTCTCTTCAAGGGGCTGCTTGACTCAGACCTTTGCAACGGGTGCATTGTTGGATGTATTTGTGGAGGTCACTTCCCATGCCATACCAATGGAAGCTCTGCCTAAGACGTTGGAGAGTCTTTGTTTCACCTAGATGCCCTGAAAGTGGTGGGTCATGGCAGGCCTGCATGACCTCCATTTGCAACAAAGCAGGGACCAACAGCAGGAGGGAAGGTTTTAAGCTATACACATTTTTCCAGTGATAATATAGGACCCCTTGATGGAGTTCTATCTGTGGCCAGCAGAGCCAGTATTTTCTAACAGCTGGACTCTCAATCGCAACTTCATCCTTTGTTGGAAGACTCCCTGCTTCCTTCCAGCTATGTAGGATGGAAAGTACAGTGTCCTCTTTCTGTGCTGCCAAAAGCTGCTGGCTGCTAAGAGTTTGCATCCAGTTTATTTGGGGGATTTGAGTCTCAGCTTCAGTGTTATCAACTTGGATTTTATATCCTAACGTAATGTTTAGCTAGTTGCGCAGAACCTTGATGACATAGGATATTCACACCAGGCACAAGTGACTGGACAAAATGCTTAAGATCACAGATTGACAGAAGCACAAATGAGAGTTGAACGACGAAATAAGCATATACTGCAACTAATATCATGAAAGCAATATTTACCAATGATTTTCTAATATCATACATCCCCATCTAATAACTTTCTCTGTATCTCAAATTGTTATAATGTTTTTGTTGATGGTTGTCTACTTTCTAATAATGAACATTATCAGCAATATTCTCTCTATTTTATAAATGTTATGACGGTGCTATTATTTTCAAGTTAGGATCTTACGCTGTTCTTTATGTCATTGAGCAGCCAACTAAAGACTGTTGGTTTATGTTTTTATTATTTCATACTTTGTACCAGGTGCAGACAAATCATGATTTTATTTGTTAATAATCAAATTTTTTGAAACTCATTTCTAGAAAAAGTTCCCTTATATATATATTTTTTAGTGTTTAAAAGAAGTGAACCCGAGTTTGTCATTGTAACAGTAAATCTCCATCTGTGGAGTTTTCCTGTAAACAAAGTTTCCCTTATTTTTCAATCTCGTTCTCACCAAACGCAATTTGTGTTTTCTTCAGGTTAAACAAAGTGGTTTATTGCCTTTTCTCATTTATTTCTAAATGCTTAGTGCTGCATAACATCTGAAGCCAATGAAACTGGATAGTGGGAAACGAAGAGATGTCAAAATAAATCAAACATCTATGTCCACAAATATGCTAACAGAAAAATGGTATGCCGCCAAGATCCCATTTGCCATTATTCTTGATACTTACAAAATATGATGGTAAAGTTCAAATTTCATGACAATTTCTGTGTAATTCTTGACTTTAATTGTACATTTATTGCTGTTTCCTAGGATTTCTTTAAGCTCAAAAGTGAATTTGCCTGTGGAAAACGTCAAATGACTGAGCTGCAGGTCCAACAAACAACAGCACATTGGCCAAATGTTCAGGAGATGATGCCCTTCTGGCTTGAAAAAGCCATCGCATGGGGCCAAACTGACACTCCAGACACACGGAAAGACATCTCCCTGCACTTGAAGAGACTGAGGGATTTCTTCCAGGAGCTTCTCACAGAAATCAGCAGTGTGGTGAGTAAATGTGTTTGATAGATTATAGTGCTACAGGAATAATGTAGATAAGTTGGTTTTCAGAAATATTGCTGTCAGGCATAACGTCATTACTACCACCTAATTGTGTTGTGGTCCTCCTTATACTGCCAATACATCTCTGATGCATCTGCACATGGACTCCGCTGATTTCCTAAAGGTTTTCCATGGTATCGGCCAACATTGTGTTGGCAGTAGATCCTTTTAGTCTTGTAAGCTGTGACTTGTGGATTTCATAGATTAGATTCTTTTTTGGAGCACATTCTACAGATGTTGGATTTGATTGATATTCAGGGAATTAGACCAACTTGACACTCTTCTATTCTTCATTGTCTCTTGTACTTCAGACCACTTCTGACCCATTTCTGCTATGTGGCAGGGACATTAAAAAGACTACAGGAAATACTGATTAACATCTTTAACAAAGCTTAGGTAGCTGTTGTGTGTGAAATGAACATGCCCATGAATGGGAGAAGCCAGGGTTTCCTCACAGAATGCCTTTAACTTCTCTTCTTGTTTTCCCTTGGTGAGTGTTTTGGTTGTTTTGTTTCTACAGCATAGGATGCATTGTAATTGCATGTTTTACCATTATTTATGTGGACTTTTGTCTGCCATTGAAACTTAAAACTAATGCACAATAATACGGTGAGGGGAGTGCAACAGGCTGTTTTTTCATCTTTACAGGTTAACATTGCACTATATTGATTTTAAAGTCTTCACCTATTAGGCAGAAAAGCAGCCATTTGATTAATGAAACTTTGAGTAAATTAATACAGAAATAAGACTATCGGGTTTGCTCAAACACGCACCCACACCTTCTGAGTTTTAGCCAAGGCTTGAACGGTAATTCATTCACTGGAAGGTCCTGCTAACAGACGCTGTTCTGTGTGTTGCTGAGGCAGTGTATGCCTGGCTGGCAGCACTGCAGTGTTGAGTTAGTCAGGTAATAGCCGCAGTGGGACCTTGAGTGCTAACCTGATGTATCCCCATATCAGATCCAGCAAATCTGGGAAGAGGGCTGAGGACAGGAGGTCTGCTGTTCTTTGAGATTCCTGAACTTTTCTGATCAAATCTTCCTTTTTTTTTCCTACAACTCGCCAACTTACAGCATTTAAGATTATTCCTTCATATTTTAGACTGACTTTCCAGCTAAATCTTTGTTTTCTGTTCATCCTTATTAAATTGCCCTTGGAAATTATGTTTTGAATTTTCTAATGTTTTACTGAAACATTTAGTGAGTTGTTAAAAATCAGTTTTCGGTTTATATTTGACTAATTACTTCAACTTCGACTTTTGAATCTACCAGTATATTTTTATAGATCAAGCCTCGCTTTTTTTCCCCCTGCAGGTCTCTCTTTCTGTTAGCATAATTCTGGGTCTGCGTAATGCAGATGAGTCAGAATGAGCAGAGTTATGGAGCACATGCAAAGAAACAGTATGGTAAAGCTTAATTGCATTGAAATCTTTTTTTCCTCGCAATGGGCTCATAAAAGACCAGCTGAGGATAGCCCACTTTTTGGCAACGATATGAATCCTTTGATATCTTTACAGCTTTCCTGTGGCTTATGACCCAATATGTGAAATAATCCTATTGTTCATTTCCAGGTTCTATGCGTGTTTAGAACAGGTGAGGATGATTGACAGAAACCAACACTTACAAAAGCCAATGCTTAAAATGACCTTCTCAGAATTTCTCTCTTTTTTTAAGTCATTTCTTTGTTAGATGCACTAGTCTCCATTTCCACAGTGATGGTCTCAACAATATTATCGTGGAAAAATGTATCGTCCAGAAAAATCTGTTATCGTGATAGGTCTAGTTTGTGGTCCATTTTGCTTTACAACAGTTTTGAGTTGTGAGAATGGATTGATAGTTTCAAGCTGATGCCAGTGCACAGTTTATCTACACAGTCAGAGAAGGAGATGGAGTAGAGTAATAATTTTGAACTTCCATAATGCATTTCTTGTAATATTGACTAATTGCTGAATCTGTCCATCCATCTGTCCGTCTATTCATTCACCAACCCATCGATCCACACATCTGCTTGCTAACTTGTAGTCTGTGATTTTGCAGGTTAATGTCACACATTTGAACAACATTTGGTTGTGGCTACAGTGTTAAGCTGCATTTGAAGTACTGTGATGATGATTGTCCCGAAATATATTTTGAAATTGATTCTGTTTCAAAACCCTCTTTGGCAGTAGCAGCAAAGAGGGTTTGCTGCTACTGAAAGAGTCTACTTACCAGAGAAACACAGGGTTGTGGAAAACCCCTTAACTAACATGAGGATACCAATTGTATTTTGAAGGTGACAGTTAAGGGGTTAATCACTGTTATGTCCAATTGCGCCTACTGATGCTAATTTAAATAAATGTACGTCTATGTGGTATATTCAAATAAACAATTTGTACTTGATTTAATATTTCCTTGACCCTTTTTGAAGAAGAATTGATCTTTTTTTATTAATTGTAAAAAGGGAAGCTGTTAGTGTGAAGAACAGGATTAGCATGTCTAGTTACTATGAATTACACACACACAAACATGCTAATGCTTGATTTGTTTGGGTCCATTGCTGTGGGGGTAATGTCTGTAAAGTTTTATTGGAGTGATTGGCTGGTTCTCATTCTTTCAGTCTGTGTACTACCCTCCCCCGCATGCTGGGAAGAAGCTCTCTTTCCGTCAATTAAACTTGAACACAGTTATTGTGTAGGTGCAGCTCTCAGAGGAGCCTCGAGGTAAATCCACTGCTTAACTCCAGCTGTTTATCAGACACATCCTTCTGCAAATTCTCAAACTGGTAAACCAACTTCTTATTGGATTGCTTTCCTTTGCTCTTTTAGTAGAAACAAACATGGATGTAATTTGTGCATGCCTTAGAACCATTAACTTCCATGTGTACCTTAAAATGACAAAAGTTTACATTTTCATTGTTTTTCTTATCAAACTTATCTCAGTTTAGAGCTTCACATATTAGATAAACCCTAAAATACAATATGCATGATTTATATGTATTTTGCATCTTTGGTGTCTTTTTTCACCATCTATTTCATTCTTATCTATAAAAATGTCTCCTTAGGCTCCTTGGCCAGTATGTAATCAGTCACTTCTGTCAAAGAATGTCTGGTTGTAATCACAACAAGATACATGGTCATAATTAGAGACAGTGCTAGTAAGGCTTTGATGCCAATTGTGCCCTGGTAGTCGGTCGTAATTGCTTTCTTTTGTGATGGCTTATTCTTATGGGCATTCCTTCAGTCACAGAGCATTCAACAGTTTGTATTGTAAATGAGCATTCCTTCTCTGTTGCATCAGCAACACACATACACACAAACACACAGACGTTTACCGTACCATAGACTATTCAGCAATCGGGAGGCCAAATGTGAGGGCTGAGCAACACACAGAAACTGTGTTGTTGCAGACAATAGCTGGGGTATTTAGGTTCTACTTAAACTCTGCTTGACCTACCATTATGATTCCCATTAGTAGTGATCTCATCCTCTCAAATTAGTCGTTAGTCTTTCTCCATGACACACTGCTGTTTAAATATAAAAGCCTGAATATGTTGTTTTTTTTTTATTACGTTGATATTGTTTCTTTTTAAAACTACTTAAATGTTAATTGATGTCTTTTTTTTCTTTCCTTTTTATCCTGTTTCTCTTAGAGCTCCACAACAGAAACCTTGAATAGGCTTCCCTTATTAGGTCAGCTTTTAGGCCGGCTGTGCTGGAACCCTCATGTCACTGCAGAAGGTGAATCTATGCTTTGGGCATTACTTTATCTGTCTTTTTAAAACCCACTGACAAACAGAAACAGACATGAAAATTAACCTGAGAAAATTGGCAAATTTTGTGTGTGTATTGCAGGTGCAAGTAGAGGACTTCTCCTCCAGTGTTTGTTGGCTCTGTATTCTGAGCATCCAAGCAATGCAGTGGAAGGAAAAGCCAACCAGTGGATACAGGTAGAAACTGTTCTGTTAAAATAAACTGCTTGACAAATTAGCCATTATTTAATGTATTTCATTGACCGATATTAGTTTTGCAGCTCTAGTCTGCAAAAGTAGATGCATCTAGACACGACACATGTCATGCATTGCCAGTGATGAAATTCATTATATAAATACAGATGCCCTGCGACAGACTGGCGACCTGTCCAGGGTGTACCCTGCCTCTCGCCCAAAACGTTTGCTGGAGGTAGACACCAACAAACCTCTTGACCCCACTAAGGACAAGGGTGTACAGAAAATGGATGGATGGATGGAAATACAGAAAGAAAAATTATATGACATGAAGCGATTCATCCATCAATCACAATATAGCTTGACTTAATTATTTTAGGGAAAACGGTTACATTTGATGCATTTTGGCTAGATTCAACATGACAAAGCAAAGAAAAAAAATGTAATCATTAAAAAAACAAACAAGAATGAGACATTGAGACCCAAGTGAATACTAATACTATTAGCCTGGGTGTTTTTAAAGTAGGCATCTGTAATTATCTCTGAATGAGCAGAGCTATTATAGAAACCACAGGAAAATAGTTACTGATTGCTTCTTGATCTTCTCACCCATGACAAGTCCAAACTTGAGGCAGATAAAGTTGGGATGTAGCAGGCAGTTTTCCACATTCACAGCAAGTTGATCTCATGCGTAATGCTTTAAGTAGTGCTAATTTATAGTTACCTAGTTTGTGCGTTTTAATTGCCGCCTCCATTTTTACCCTCCTGTTGTCTGTGGCATACACATTCACCAGGCTCTGCCTTCTTAGTGGCTTTGGTCATCTGCTTTCTAACTAAGAGTTAAAAAGACGAGTAATACTCAAAATCAAATTGATGGGTTGCAGTACTTTTCTAAATAGAAGCATAGAGTTTCTCATTATTAAACGGTTCTGGTTTTATTGGTGCAATAAAATAAGACAATACATCCAAACTGAAATCCCAAAATTGCATTCTTTAACAGCTGCTTTAGCAATGCACTCGCTACTATTTGCCATAGTGGCAGCTTATTTGGGTTCTGTGTGGAGTGTGGAGGAGTCTCAAGCAGCAGTTTAGTAAGTTATCCAGGTGTTGTTCCTTAAACAAACCTGTGTGGCTTGGTCAATGGAGATTTGGAAGGAGGGATGACCACACTATTTTTGTGCCAAGCTTAAAACCTAATGATACCCACACTGGGTTGGGAGTAGTTTAATTTATTGCAAGTGTTTGGCACTATATATCTACCACTTGTGCTGCATTTTACCATGGAATATGGCTCCTATAAGTTAGAAATGGTGTTTACTAAGTCAATCAGGCAGGCTGAAATTGATGATGGAGGTACAGAAACCACCCATATTTTTAAGGATTTTGCTTTGCTGGCGAGGACACAACAAAGTGCAAGAGAGCAGGAGACTGGACATCCATACCCTCTTAGAGATCTTGGAAACTGTACTAGAATTTCTATCTTGTTTAAAGAGGACGTAAGCAAAGGTTTAACGGAATTGCACAACTGATGGCCACTGCACAGCAAAGTTGGAAAAAATTGTGACAAAATCTCCTGTGTTTCCAGCCTTTATTGGTATTGAATTACTTGTGGTAAATTGTGCGTAACAGTGTATTCTTCCAGATCTTTTTCATATGCCAGTTTTCATCACACTGGGCTGGGTCATTTTATTGTTTGTGTTCTGGATGACTTGACATAAAGATTACTTGGCAATAAAACACTTTTTTTTTTAAACAAAAAGCTCTTTAAATAATTCTTCTTTGACATTCTCTGGACTGCTGAAGAGATTTTCTATTTCATTTATTTTAATAGGGATGTGCTTTCAATCTCTGTCTTTCCAATCCAGTTGAATAGTCATAATGAATTGAGTAGATTGTGTCTCTATTGGTCTTAGTCTGCAAAGTCTCCAACTATGTTTCACATTTTAAAGTCAAATTAAAAGTGACTGTTTCACAGCCTCTGATCATCATTTCAGAATCTGCCTTTATATTAGGGCTAGCCAGCAAAGCGTCCTGTGTGTTCTGTAGGCGAGCGCAGAGAGGAGGGAAAGAGAAGAGGGAGAAGAAAAGCTTCTGCCATTTTCAACTTTGAGAGGGTTCACACAGATGGCTCATGATAAACAATGTGAAACCTTCACATTTCTGCCAGATTAACTGTGTGTTTGTATTCTTTTGATTAATTTCTCATCTAATAAAACATCTTGCTAATTAAAACAGAGCCTAGAAAGTAAACGTTGAGTTTTGCCAGATGTTCTTTGACCTGTCGGAGGGGAAGCTGAGTGCAAGTGAGCACAGTGGTGTCTGCATTTGTGTCAAGATGTTTTTATGTGTGGTCATATTGTATGTTTTGCGCAGGATATACTGGCCAAATGTTCAGTAGTGTAGAAGGTAAAATAATAGTTACAATAATTGAAATTGTATTGAGGCTGTAAATAGATTGCAGGCTTACAAGCTTCCCCATTTTTCCTCCAAATGTTTGTGTTCTAATAGTAGACCTAATAGTTCTACTTTAGTTTCATCAGACAACAGGACATGTCTCCAAAAATGAAGGTCTTTGTTCTGATCTGCATTTGAAAACTGCAAACTATTTATTTATTTATTTATGGCTTTTGTTCTGGGGTCGATTTTCATATTTCAGACCAAAACACATCCGTCTCTGGGACATAGAACTAATCTCCTTGATGGTGGTATGATGATTAGACATTCCCACCACATCTATACTCGTGTGTAATTGCTTGGACAGATGAACTTTCAACTTTCAAGCATCTTCAAATTGTTCCCAAGAAGCTGGGGAAGTCTAAAGACTTCCGTCATTGTTCCCAGTGTTTCCTTGAAATACATCCATCTACCTTCAATTAACTCAACTGTGTCAGTAAACCTAACAGAAGTTTGCAAAACCATGATACCGTAATCTGGGTTTTCCTCGTAGTTCAAAGAGATGCTACTCATTCTTTAGGTAAACTTATATTTTTGAAGGTATTAATAAATAAATCTGACATATTCTTACTGTTATTGTTCAGCAAATGGAAACAATTTTAGTAATTCTGACCAAAAACAAGAGAAGTGTGGTTTGATTTGACTTATCTGGAGTATTTAAACTTCTGCTTTCAATTATATTTAGAAATATAGATATATTTGGTGTCCCATGGTTAATTTTATGAAAGGTAATCTAGCTATATTATTGCAAAGATACTTTCAGATTATCAAAATAAAAGCACTTCATTGACTGGTAGGGAGGGGAATTGGTTGCATCGAATTTTATAAAAGGGTATTAGAGTAAATGAGGTTGAATACGAATGTATGGCACATTTTGTTATATTGCTGTGATCTTGAAAACGATTTTTTTTCTACTTTATAGTTATAGAGCAAGATTTTCAAGGATCCAAAAGCATCTTGTACAACAGTCATTGTCAGCTTTTCTACATTCCCTCCTTTTATTTTTTGAAGAATCTTCCATTTACCACCAGTGATGCGAATGATGAGAAGCACAGCAAAATCCTTTCTCAACAACTTAGCTTGTCTGTCGGGAAGAGCAGAGCAGATAATCTGTTTTAGGTCAGAGATGCTCCTTCTTTGTCTCTGTGTCTGCACAGCACTGCCTGTCTTGGAATGTGAGGCAAAGCCTGTTTTTTGTTATCCTTGACTGATCGTGCTCCTCAACATTGTTTTCTTATTTCCTTGTTGAGAAACTGATTGTCAGCTGCTATGTGGCATCCAAGTGCTTTGTTCATGCGCATTTAGGTGATTTTGAGAATTTGATGAAATATTTTTGTTTCTTTGCTGTTGTATGTTTGCAGCGGCATGTTTCTCCAAACTGTACATATATAGTGTGTACAGTGTTTCTCTGTCTTTGCTTCAGCTTCCTGTCTGTCTCTCTTCTCCACATCTGAGCTTTCACATAGGGTTTGATGAATTCTGGGGTATAGCCACAAAGCTCCAGGCTGATAGTCATTAACTCTGTTGGTCTGTTTCTCAACATCCTGCACATGTAAAAGGACCTCACAGTGCTGCAGTAAAATGATCTTTGAGATGATGACAGTAATGCAAGTAAGAGTGTAAGTAGTGAGGGTGTAATTTTATATAGCCAAACAATCAGCTGAATGATAGCTTAATCTGGTCTTTAGCTGCGCAAGAAACCACAAATATTCCCTGCAGCAACTGTAGCCACTTTATATATTTGCAGTTGTTTGCTCATACTAAGTTTTCATTTTATTATTAAAAATAAAACATTTCCTCTTCATATTAGGTTCATTTTAAGTGTCGTTGTATGATTAAAATTCACTTTACGGCTCCAAGCACCTGGATGATTGCCTTCATTTGTTCTCTTCCTCTTTACTTAGTTTGTGATTTTCTTTCTCTCCTTCTTTTTCACCAACAAAAGTAAAAAAAATCCCGCCTGCATTAAATTATAGATTGTAATGAATGGACAGTTATCTAACTAATACTTTTCAAAAATGCTAAAGGCATGTGCAAAAAAAAAAGAAAAAGTTCATGACTCCATGGTTGGTTGTCTGCAAGGTCTTAATTTTTTTGAGTCTCTAAATGTAAGCTATTTGCAGTTTATTCATTTTTTGGAAATATGCTTTATATTACCTTTTTTTGTGATTTGTATTTGTGGCTCAGTGGCATACTTGCAATATTTTTTGTTAAATTTTTCACTTCCAGCACCTTGGTAATGTAAATGTAAGCAGGTTCTGTGTGTTTACAGAGATTTTGTAATAGTTAACTAAAATCCATCCTCAATGCTTTTTGATGAGCTTATAATAAGTACTAAACACTCACATTTTTTGGTATGTCACATAAAATCCATTGAATTTTGTGGGTGTGTTGGTCAAAATGTGAACATGTTGCTTTGATATGAACACTTTTGAAAGGAAAAGTGTGTTAACTGTGCATAAAGAGAAATATACAAGAGAGCTGGATTTTTTTTTTATACAAGTAACTAACACTTAAAATTTTTTTGGATACCATCAACTTATGTGGGCTCTATATAGTCCCTCGATTGTTGGTGGGTGTTGTACAAATACTGGATGGGCATACAGATTTATTACACCAAGTTTGAGGTTGGGTTGGTTCTAAATCAGTGCTTTTAGAGATCCAAATTCTTTATTTGTGCTCTTCCAGCGGATTTCATCTCCCCTTTTTTGTCTCTGCTGTTTTGACCATCTGAGGCTATACTTAAGTCTGTCATTGGTTTTTCAATCATGGTGTAGTAATTGTTAACAGACACCCATCCAAAGCAACCCAAGTCTTTGCCTCATGCCTTTTTTCTTACATCCTCTGTTTTAATTTTAGATTTATGGGGGGATCATTTCTATGGCAGTAACTTGTCCCCAAAGCCAATTCAAGTTGCTTTTTTCTGTGTGAGAAAGATGGCTTTTGACCTAAAGTATTTGCCACCCATCTATCTTTCTGTTCTTTATCCCATTCCTCTGGTGACCACACACTTTTTCCCCTGTTCAGAACACAGACATCACAGTGACTTTCAGTCTCTGATACTTATTCCATCCAAACCTTCCTTACTTCTCATTCCCCGTCCCCACTGTGCCTCCTTACTAACTGTGGGTTGAGTGTGATTGGCTTTGTATGTACTATATGTGCTGGGTTTGAGGGCTCTCAGATGGTAGTGATTGGGGTGGTTTTGCGAGACTATGTGGAGGGTAAGCATCCTAGCGTGCTGCACAGCCAGGCCAAAAAAACCACAGGGCTGCACCAACAGCTCTGCAGTACTACTTTTCCTCAGATTTAGGTTTCACTGCTCTCTTCTTTTTATACATATCCAACATCTCACAGTGTCTTTCTCTTCTTATTTCCTTTTGTCTTTTATCCTGGTGTTTCAAAGCAGTTTGTATTTTTTCACTGCTTGGTGAGCCATATGCCTTGGTTTTGCTGTGTAGACAAGATGTCAAGTTTTAGGTATTCAGCTTGTATTAATAAGTCGATTTCTTGTGGGTAAATTAAAAGGGTTGTTTCAAAGGCTTGAACAAGCTTTTGATTTGGTATTCTTGGGTTACACGCACGCACGCACGCACACACACACACACACGCAAACAAGCACAACACAACCACAAAGTTATATATAAAGCATTCAGACACTGCTTTGAATACAGTGAGAGGTATCATGAGTAAACAGCTGACTTTAACAAGTACACTGCCAATATCCTTCAATGACTTTTGTGATTATCTTATTTACAATAACATAAGCAATTAGCAATTACCTCTAATTTAAATTTGATGTCTTGAGATTTATCTCAAGACCCTTCACTTTTGGCTGGGGCATAGACCTCATCTTTGGGAGCCACTCTAAGGTGTTTTAGATGTTACAAGATCTAATCTAAAATGTAGAGGTGACTGTGGCTTTTCAGGTGGTTCTTCTGTTTTGGTAAATGACTTGTCTTCCAATCGAAACTTCTAACATGCTTTTAAAATTATGCTTTTCTTTCAGTCCTGTGACATTACAACTTTTAGTTTCATTCTGTTTTAAATTCTATGAAGTTATTGTATTTCCCACAGATTTGCTTCAACGTCATTGCTGTGCAGCTTTTAAAAAAAATTACTCTATTAATAAAGTTGGCATTATCCAGTTTATGTTCCTACCATATACTTTGAGTGGATTCCTTTGCTTCATTTCAACCAACGTTGTTCGCAGCTGATTATGGGTTGGGTTCGTTATTCTTGTGTATCAAATTATCATGAGGCCCGGTTGTAAAACGGCAAGGGTCTGTTACAAAGAATGTTCGTTTCTACTTCTACTTGTATGCTGCCCCATACATTCATACTCAATTACTGGAATACCTTTTCTCCACTCATGTGTTTCAAATGATGTGATGCTGACATAGTCATCTGGTTTTCCAGTAACTAATTAGATTTGCTGTATTGAAACGTTTGGTTTTGGTAAATTGTTGCCTTCATGAGGTGCCAAACCTCTGCTGCATATTGTTTCTTCTGCTCCACCACAGAAAGTCCTGTGTCAGCTGGCTACGGACGAAGAAGATGGTGCAGCCGTGGCACTGATGAAGCATTTAGCAGTGCCAACCAAAGAATACCATCTTAAAGTGCTGAAAAAGGTATTTTGTTTTTACAGCTTCTGTTTGAAATCATACTAGCATTTCATTTTGATTTCTTGCATTTCAGATGGTGACAAGAATACAGGAAAGCATTGGGAATAGTCGGTGTTCTGTGAGCAGCACAAATAAGGGGTAAATATAATTCACATTCAAACAAGCTGTACTCATGGTAGATTGGTTTCTGTTCTGTTGACTGAAATTGCAAGAGATTTGATCGATGAAACAAAAATAAATACAAAAAGACGTTCAAGTAGCTGTTGATCAGTTACACATAGCAGTAGTGCATCACATTCCCACAATTAAAATGTTTCACAAATTTGTGTGATTTTTATAACATTAGTAAATTAATTTGACATCATTTGAGTTAAAAAAAGTACAATTATTCTTTTTTATTTTAGCTTGTTCTGTTCTTGTCTGAATCTTAAGGTTAGGATCTAATATCTGCCTCCTTAATGTACAGTACTTTATTTACAAAAAAAACAAAAACAAAGAAACACTATAAATAGTTGCAATAAAAAATTCTGTTAAGGACATTACAACTGTGTCTGTGCCTCTTAGGGGAACTATGAAGGAGTTGACTTTAAATGAAAAACAAAGCTGTGCAGGAAACATAAGCAAACATTAACTCTAATCTTCACCTCCTATTCTGTCTCCACAGTAGTATAAATTTCTTTAACATTTCTCAAACTCCACATAGGTGTTCATGTAGCAGTGTTTGGGCTGCGTCAGAGGCTTGTGTGCCTCTCATCACATGTCCTGAAGCGTCTCCTCTTATTGGTGCTTTGCTGCAGCAGCAGATGACTTGCATCAGAGAAGGTCTGAGTGAAAACTTCCTTGATGCTCTACACTCTGCCTACTCCAGGTACAGGAAATGTTTCTACTGCAGTTTTAGCTTGTGCTGCCATATTTGAGAAAAATATGCTAAGTGTCTCAGTAGAGTGCAATGCTGTACTTATTAAGGACTATTTCATATCACAGTTGTAAAAAATATGTAAAGTTTTCATTACTAGAAAAGTTGGGAGGTTTTCAGAAATGCTGTAAAATCTTACAGTTGTGGAATAAAACTGAATACAATTTTCAAGTCTTTATCAATAAATCTTAATATATTGATGTCCAATTTGGAGATAAAAGGGATTTAATTCTACTTAAACGATAACTGTTAACTCCGTCGATGAGGAAAAAAAGTTAGAACACCCTCCTACCTAAGAGGTGACTTTACCCCCTTTGACTGAAATAACTGCAAGGAAACACTTCTGGTAGCCATCTACCCGTCGCTGACATCACGTCTGAGTAAGCTTTTTCCTACTCCTCACTTTCAGCTGCAAGATATTTTAGTGGTTCTTGCACTGCCTGCTTCAATTCTCCTGAAAATGCTAAAAAAAAGGATCAAGTTACCATTAGCATATGTGCTAATATCTAAATAGTGCCAAAAATATAAAATTTTATTTTAAAATACAACCCTTCAAATATTTCCAGATGCGACCTGCTACTGGACGAGCAGGCAGTTGTTTCTCTGTGGTATCAGAGCTTACCCAGCCTGGAGGAAGCTGTGCTCAATCTGTTGGTGTCTGCTACTGCAGCAGGATCAACACCAAGCAAGGTGGAGGAACAAGTGTCCAAGTCATTATTGGTGAGTCCAATTTTCATGATTATAGAAACATGTCCGACTGCCCACATCTGACAGTGGGACGTGACAAACAACTGTCGAAGCACTATTGCATATGCTACCGTGTTTGACCAAGTAGAACAGGTTGAGTCATTAGTGAGGTGGGATGTTAAAGAGACAGAATTCAAAATGAATGTTTTTAAACAGATTTTGTTGACACGTTTTAGGGTGTCAACCCTAAAAGATTTTAGACACACTTGAGTGAATACAATATATATATATATATATATATATATTTTTTATTTCACTGGTTTGAACAGAAAAGCAATTATTATTCCAACTGCTGCAAAAATTATATTCAGAGGGTGTCACATGGATCAGTGGTAAAGCAGGCGCCCCATGTACAGAGTCTAGGCAGTTCACACAGTTGATTCCGGGTTTGATTCCCGACCCCAGCTGTGTTTTTTCCTCTCTCTGCCCTTCCTTCTGTCCAGCTATTAATGAATTAATGTCACCAGTGCCATAAAAAAAACCTTATAAAAAAGAAAAAATGCATACAGATGATTAAATTTATAATATTTATTTATTGTTATTTTTATTTTGATTCACATAGCACAGATAAAACATCCAAATTTGGAGTTTTTGAGAAACTGTTCTGTCAACTATTATGCCTTTTAATCTTTCTTCTTCTTATAAAGTAACACAGATGTAGTGAGCCAACAATGGCTGGTAAATTAGATGGGGTGTCTGTTCTGGTTGACAGACGACTGATGGCTTTTTAACAAAAATTAATTTAATATAATGTAATAGAATATAAAAGTCTTAGGAAAGAAAAATGTCAAACTGTTGAATTGTTCTAACTTCTGATTTGCCTATCAATGAGTTGAAGAGAAATTTCTTTACTTTTGTGCTGTAGCATTTTTGTTATTTTCTCTGCTGCCTGATTTGATAACACTTGATCCCTTTGATAAGCTTCTGATAAATATGTTGCTCCTGTTAAATTAGCTTTTTGGTACACAGCGTCTCATCTGCCCCTAATTAAAGAGTCTCACAAGAGAAAGCATTGCACACATCCATATGTGTTCAGTTCCCCTTTGAAGCACTTTGTAAACTGAAACCAAACCATTTTAATAAGTGAGGATCTTAGGAATGTTCCATTGTATTTTTTTGGGGTGGGTCATTATCGAGCTCTTTGCCTGTCAGATCTATTTGGCTTTTGTTCTGCTTGCCTCTCACATAATTTGGCAAGCTCCAGACCACATCTCACATCATTTGGCTGTGTGATATCATACTCACTATCACTTCAATGGCTCAGTGCTCGTCACTTCATATGGCTTCATATATGTTCTTTTTTGTTGTTTTTTTTTGTTTTAGAATTGCCATTATTGAACTTCATCTCTGCAATACAGTGATGTTATATTTACCATTTGTTGCCCAAAGAGAGGCTGACTTTTATATGCAAGTTGTTTTCCAGATTTACTTTTTAGTCACTGGGAGATTAGGATCAGTGTGAAGGAATTTAATTTGTCACAGAAACTACACTAGCAGAAACTTGATAAAGCAAATTCTGAATCTTGCCGAAGCGTGCTTTCTGTATGTCGTCGCTGCCAAATTTCTGTACACATCCATAAAATTATTCACACAAAGGTTATTATTGACATCTTGCTTACCTCACTTTCTGATTGCATTTTATTTGGCAGTTTGGACTGTCAGTAAAATTTAAGTGGGAAAGACAAACTTGCCTACCTTTTGTTTTGAACTAATCAGGTTTGTGAGGCGGTGCTGCTTATTTTATTCAGTAGTGATGGTCCACTTAACCTGTGTATATGTCAAGGGGAACTGCACACTCTTTGTGTTTAGAGATACTTCTCACAAATTAAGACATGGCAGTGCACACTAGTGCATATTCATTTGGCTTACTATTACATATACAGAAATTAAACCTGCCAGATAAATCTGATTAAATTTGTCATTTTGAGTAACTGTTCTGTCTTAAAGTTAGTTTCAAGTGTGTCTAAACTAAAGGTCATGCATGGTGGCTGGCCACTCTCCTTTAGAATAATGGTGCCATTGCCCAGGTCTGAACATGCAAAGGGGGTCTCAGATTGTCATACTATTTATTCCTGAAGCTCTTGCATGTGGCTGATCAAGCTGGAATGCTTTTATTTATCAACAAATACCATGCAGATTTTTGCAATTAAATTGTTTTGAGTTATTTTTCCAATTACTGATGCCTAAAATGATCATGTGATATTTTATAAATACAGCAGAATTCTTAAGACTGTTTGATCATTCATAATATTTTATGGATATTCCAAAGCATATGGAATATCCACAAAATATTCCAAAGCTTGTGCTCAGCATTGTTCAGTATTCCTGGTTGTAAGTGAACGAAAACCTAATCTGCTCAGATTAGGTTTTGAACTAATCAGCTTTGAACTAATCAGCTTTGAACTAATCAGCGAAAACCTAATCTGAACAGATTAGGTTTTCGCGTCTCCAAATGGAATCAACTGACTAGTAACAAAGCGGTTGTTGATACCTGAAAGATGAATTTTTCCTTTTCATCTATCTTGGGGCCCCACGTATGCTCTTAATTCAAATTTATGTGCCCTTGTGTTAATCCAGTCCATCATCTACTCGTATCGTATTGATTATTACATTACATCTGGCATTGTGTTTTTATTAAGAAAAAGGGAGGTTCAGGTTTCATGTGTCTGTTTATATGACTGTGTGGGATACTTCTAAACAAAAATAAAAAGTAAGGAAATCTAAGATGTCTGGGCTCTGTCCATCCCCTCGCTTGCCTGCCTTTCTCGAACTTGTTTATACTACAGTCAAAAATAGGAAACATAAAAATGCGTTCGCATTCCTCATTTTGGCTTTTCCTACTGCCTTCTGACCCAGGCAGAGGGCCCAATAACAATAAACACTCACTTCCTGCCCCAGACTGCTAAAAAGAAACAGGATGTTTGTTGTGTGCTGTAATTGACTCTCCTTGAAGTGCTAGTCGTAAGGTATGGAGGAGGATGCTAAAAAAGCAGCTGTTGGGATCCTTGATGCTTCACACACATCCATGAATGAAAGTGAGGATGTGCAATTTTTTGCTAACTAATCTCTGATGTGCATACAAGCAGAGACATGCAAAGGGCAATTGCTTGGTTTTGTTTTATAAGAAGAAGGTAAAAACTAGTTTGGAGTATTTTGTGGTTGTAATTACAGTGTATGGACACTTGGTGGAACTATTTGTTGTTTAATTCTGTTATAATTTGATTTCATTTAATAACTCTTACTGATACTATGTGCAATTTTATTCCCTTTACTTAATCAGGTTACTCCTCATTTGTTCACATATGGACATAGTATCCATTATATATTTTACCTGCACTATATGAAGTCCTAACTCTTAATGCGTTCTAAACCTCAAGTCACTGCTTTTCCACCAGCTGTCAGTAAATCAAGCAAAAACAAACAAACAATAAAAAAAGAAGGAAACACAACTAGGTCAAGCATTCATCTCTTCTTACTGTACTGCTCTGCTGGGGTAAAGCCTGTGAGGTATATGACATGTGAACCACATGGTATTATATGTGTTGCGTATTGAGCGCCAGATAATTAGGGACTCGGCGACATGCACGGTACAGCTGTTAAATGTTTGCACTGGGGCGTTTTAGAATGTATTAAATCTGAAACACATGATGAGTGTGGATTAGGAGGAGATGAGAAAATGAGTATGTGGGAGTGTTAGGGAGGCTTGACAGAGTGGGAAACTGAGTGTTTAATGAGGAGAAAGTGAGAACAGAGAAACTATGGTTTCAAATGTAATCATTTAGATGGTCCAACAGTGCCACCTGGTGGTTAAGCACTCTTGTTAAAAAGTGATTTATTGTTGCCATTGTTTTCTGAAACCTGCTGATATTGTAGATGTATTTTAACATGTCTGGCCATGGCTTGTGAAGTTTGCCCCTTTTGTGTGTTTTAGCCTAAAGCTTGTGCTCAGCATTGTTCAGTATTCCTGGTTGTAAATGACATCTTCAGGTAAGTGCAGTGGATTTAATTTGAATTTAAGATGTTATTTAACAATAGTCTATTTCTTTGTTTCATGCTGAATATTTTAGTTATGTGTTGTTGTTTTTTTCCACTTTTGGCAGAACTGTTCTTAAACAGACTGAAAGGAATGAGCGTGTTAAGAATGTTTTTCAAGCATTTACCAAATGCTTCTTCATGGAGCTTTCACGGTTGCAGCCTCAGGTAAGACAGATTTTTTTAAAAGAGACTCACATTGTTACTTATTATATGGCTTAATATTAGAGTCAGTAAAGCACTTTATTTTTTCTCATAGAGGCAATGATGAAAGAAAAATTAAAAAGGGGAAAGAGTAAAAAAGATTGATATTGCATTATGACAAACTAATAAGTATAATCAGAATGAACACACAAATCAACAATATCTATAGATCTAAACTTCTCTGTTAAAGAAAATAATATGCATAAGGAAATTAAATTTTCATATTTTCTTGATACTACAATCTATTTTCCCTACATGCTAGAGATTGAAGTCTTTGGGTGTGTGATGAAAGCCACACTATATGTTAAGCGAAAAGATTTTGGACATTATCTGTTGTAGCTAAAGCCTAGAAAAACTCAAAAGTAACAGACAACAAAATCTTGCATAATCATTGTGCAGAAGACTGTTTTTGTGAGGACGCTGCAGTTTAAGCCCCTTTTCATAATTGAAGCCAAAAATCATCTTCAATATCTAGCAACTTGAGAGAAGAGAACCTCTACAAAATTCAGAATGTAACTGAAGATGATTCATTATTAAAGTAAAAAAAAAAAAGCTTATTTTTACACCACAGGGTTAGCTGAACACCTAAGGTGGAGAACAATTTCCTGCACTCAGCAGGAAAATTCACTGCTGATGAATCTTCACCATCATTATCACTTCATCTCCAGCTGAGAGCTCCACTATTCACACTACACTCCCATAGCCGACACCTCTACTCGACTGACAATGAATTCAAATGATTAATTTACACGTAAAACCTTTGTCCAGATAATCACCTGGAGTGATTGGCGAATATGCTGCCCTGGTGCGTCACTGTGTGCTTTAGCTTGAAACTTTCAGCCCTTAGCACGGTTCTGTTGCTTTATCATCCAATTAGAAGTCCTGTCAGACCATATTGTAATTATCTGGCACCTGCATGTCATACATAAATATTAAGAGGCAGTCAGTAAATGTGGTACTCTGAAAATTCACGTACTATCTACGAAACAATTAGGTGAATGCTGTATATTTTTCATAACTTTTATCTATAAGTACAAGGGTGATGCACAGTTTTAAAAAGTTATAAAAAAAATATGGAAATAGCTTATTTGTTTTTGTAGGTTTGAATAAGTATGGTAAATGAAACCATGTAGTATAGAAAATTGTTTCTTTTCATATTTAATGCCTTTGTTTTTCCAGAAGCAAAAACTAAAACTGAGTTCCTAAATGCTCGCTATATTTTTCGATGCCATTCTTGTTCCTTAAATCACTTCTACACAATTTGAGTTTCATGTTTCTGGCTTTAACAATTTTGGTTTCAATTCCATCACTGGATTTTTTTTTTTTTTTTTGCTAGTCAACTTCAGTTTAGAGTTTTGAAGTGGGTCTGAATTAGGTGCCAAAACTGTCTTATTTTTATACATTTATTTATTTATTTTTAATGTGTAAATGTTACAAAATTCACAATTTAAATAATCTGAAACAAGAAAATATCAACCCTGACATGGTATGTCTGTTAATGATTTTTAATTGGAGCCCATCTAAGTTTGTGGCGTTGGAAGAAAAGATGTGAAATAATCTTTTTTTTTTCTTTTTCACACTCCGTCTTTGTCACTTTTTGTGGTTTATGGAAGATACAGTTATTAGAACACAAATCAGAACTGATTATGTTTCCAATTAGTTTTTTATTACTTTTTAAAGCCTCAATAGTATTTTTTTCAACAAAACTTTTTAAAGTTTTGCCTTACAGGACATTCAAACTTCCATTCATTGTTGTCTGACTTGAAGTATTTCCATACTTTGGATTATTTTAGCCTGTGTGAATTTAAAAACCTGGCTTAATCAAGAGTGAAACAGAAATTATCCGTAGCATACAGAAATGTATGAAACTCTCAATGACCAACTGCATCAAGTGTCTTTTCTTTACACACACAGCAGTTTGGTTTACAAAAAAATCTAAAAATGTGTAAGTGGAAAAGTCTAGATTTTTAATATTGATATTTGCGGTAGGAGCGATCAGAGCCGGTGGAAGACTTGTGGTGTTTGTATGGACCTCTGTTTCAGTTGTCGTTGTCGTCACATTGCTCCAACATTTGCTCCTGCTTTATCACCCTACTTTTCAGGATGTCATTTGAAGGGTGCAGAAAGTGACGTGAAGTCTTATCTCCACTATTGTTAAAATTTTCTTTCCTCTATTTCAGCCATCTGCATCTTTAAAAGCCTTCTTCCCACAGTCCCCTCCAAGTCTTCTGATTCCTCTCTTTACCATGCCTTCAGGTCAGTGTGCTCATACAGCCTCACTGAGTTTGTCTGCCTTAACTCCTGGGAAAAATGCACAAAACTCTCCGGTGTGAGTAATAGTGTAATAAAATGTTATTTAGCAGTGCGTAAACAGCTTTTCTTAAACAGAATGAATGAGCAAGTTTGTGTCTTTATATGTACATACTTATACAGTAACTATTTTTGTCAGACATTCAAGTTACTATGAAGTGAGGTGTCATTACTTCTCCAAGATCGACACACAGGTTTAATAATTTGCTTTGCCAGTTCATGGGCTTGATCATAGTTACACAGAGGGGCTTAACTGCATTGAGTAAGTGTTGGAGTATGAACAGCTCTATGTGGGGGAATGTGTACAGTTGAAGAGATGCAGAGTAGGTGAGTGCAGGAGTGCTGCTTATCAGTGTATGCCCAGACTGGCCCACAGGCAGGAATTATTTACATGAATGGAGCCATTTAGGGACACACTGAAACCCTGCCAGAAATCACAGTTAATTATTACTCTGTGTGTGTGTGGGGGTGTGCGCGTGTGCGTGCGTGCGTGCGTGCGTGTGTGTGTGTGCGCGCGCGCGCGTGTGTGTGCGTGTGCGCGCGTGTGCGTGCGTGTGTTTGTGTTGAAAGGTAATATTTCACTAGGGACTGAATAGTAATGATATTGTAAAAAGGTGAAAGATCCAAGTTTCATGCATCCTGTGTAAGTCATAAATACACAAATAGCATTGCATTCTTAATACTTACCCCAAGGAGACGCTCAGATATTTGTTAGTTTGTTTGTCGAGCTGAAATGTCATCTTGTTGTGGGAAGATGTCCTTGTTACAGAAAAAGCATTTTCCCAAAATGCATTTTCCCAGAGTAGAGTTAGGAACTCTACTCTGGTCATCAACACAACTTGATAGCTGTTTTCTTTTCTTCTTTTTAATAACAGCAAAAACAATGAAGCAACAAAACAAGCTGAAGACATAGCATTCAAGTATCCTTGAATTTAGAGTCTCCTTAGATATGTTCAATAATGGTTCCTTTCCCTAGACCGTGGTAAGAAGCATCAGCTTCATTTTTAATTTATTTATTTTTTGTCTTAGCCATGTTTTATGTTTTTTGCCCAGTCTTTGTAAACTACTTTGTGAATTTTCACAGTGAAAGCAGCAATATAAGTAATTTTCTTACAATATTGAAAGAGTTGCAACTTAAAAACGAGAGAAATAGCATTAATTAGTCCTTTGCCATGTTATACTCCCATTTATTACCAAGCCATTGCTATTTTGTCCCTTTTCAATCTGTAAACAAGTTGCAGGTTGTGTTGTAGTTCAGTTTATTCCTGTAATTGGAGATAAATTGTCTTTACAATGTTCAATAACAATTCCTTTCACTAGACCATGGTAAGAAGCATCAGCTTCATTTTGTGCTCAGAGGTGGGGTACAAAGGATGTATAAATTGTAATTAAAAGTAGAAAAAAAATTGCATTTCCTTTCAAAATGCAATGTGAGGGCTGTAAGCTGAATATTTTAAGTGAAAACTACAGAAGCATTTGAAATCAACTGCAGGGGATGTGCCAAAATGTAAGAAATGGGAAGAAGCAGCAGAATAAGGCAAAAGCCTGCGAAATGCAAATAAAGAAAACTGTAGAAGAGAAGGGAAAACTTTCAGTCAATGCAAAAATCCCAGCCAAAGACTAATAGAAATATGTGCAGAACATTGTTTACAAAGCTAAGCAGGGTTGGAAGGAGGGTTTGAATTGGCTTTGGAAAAAGGGATGGATTTAGGGTTGACTGAGATGTGGAAGGAGGGTAGGAATTAGGGATAGAATGAGGTTGTAGCAGATTTTTTAAAAGAAATTATGAGATGTTCTGTGCACTTCAAAGAGGCCGAAAATGATTGCAAAAAGCTGAATATTTCATAAACCGTAGAAGATGTCAGTTATAAATACATAGTCTGAACAATCGGAATAAGGTAATAGTTGAATGGTTGAAATAGCACATAGTATGCAGAAGTAGTTAAGTGGCAAAAAATGTACTGGGAAAAAAAAGTAGAGCATTCACACTAATCGTGATCTTAGAGTAAAATTTAGTTAGACGTATTTCTGTCCTTTTTTAAAAAACACAAATAGCAATTACATTGGTTTAATTAAGTTTTTTTCTTTTTCTTTCAGAGATGCCTCAGGAGAGTTTGAAAAACCACCTGATGTGGGTCAGCAGCTCATTACAGAGGCTGACTGAGGAGGACGAAGACGAGGAAGACTCAGATAGTAGCAACATCAGGTGAGAAAGAGAGACTCGACAGCGAAATGTGCTAATGTGCGTCTGCTTCCAGCAACATGTTGGAACCCTGTTCAGCATGGTGTTTCTATTTCCATTAGTTGCCATTGAGATGGTGGTTAGTCAGTAATTTCCCGTTGCATCATAGCAGAGCGGTCCTGGAGCACAGTGTGGCTTCTCCAAGCATTCATTAGAGGCCATTAGCTTTGGGGGGAAAAAGAGCACATTGGAAAAAAACAGACGTTATGAGGTCCAATAAATAGTGAGAGAAGTAGTTCAGGACAAGAAGCAGAAAGCAGGGAGAAGGTGCACACATTAAATAACATCGCTATGTAAAAAAGAAAACATGTACAGTTGTCTTGAATGAACTAATTTTTTTATTTTTATTTTTTAAAGGAAGGGGAACATGCTTTAAAAAAACAAAACAAAAAGAAAAACAGATGATGTCGTAAAGATGGAGACGGGTGACTTGATACCCTCAGGATGCGGTTTTTGAACGGGGCCTATTATCCCACCGCCGCTCGAATCTGAAGCTCCATTCAAAAGTCTCTAAGCGAGCCAGCAGTGGTAAATAGTGCCTTACTGCTGCCAAGGCCCTGCAGAGGGCTGCTGCTGTTGGTATGCTGAAGCCAAGTGGAAGGGAGGATGAGGAGAGAAATGATGGCATTAGAGGAAATGTGAGAAATATCTTTACTCCTCAGTCTTCACATCGCCTTCAGTGTTACAGCTGTGCAGCTCGGTGTAGTCTTTTTTGCTTGGATCCCTTTTTTGTTTATTTTTAGATTTTAGATTAAGAAAAATTTTATTGTTTACTACTGAATTAATGTCAAAGGTTTGAATGTAAAAAATTTCAGATTTTTTAACTTGAACTTAATTTAGGCTGAGGTTAAGGAAGGCCACCTCAAAACTATTACTTATTAGACTGCGGTATCCGTTCTAAAGCCGATTCTGATTAGTTTGAGTTGATTTTCTAGTTGGGATACTCAAACTTTTAATAATTTAACTGTTGATTTGAAGTGAAGTTAACACAGATTTGTTCACAGTACTTTTTCTTTACCATGCCATTCACTGTATGTGCTGCACTACCAACCTTTTAAATATACATATGTTCTTATATTAAATATTTAAAATATGTTAAAATAAATACAGCATGGGGGCTGCACAGTGGCGTAGTTGGTAGCACTGTTGCCTTGCACCAAGAAAGTCCTGGGTTTGATTCCCAGACCAGGGTCTTTCTGCGTGGAATTTGTATATTTCCGGTTTTCTCCGGGTACTCCGGCTTCCTCCCACAGTCCAAAAACATGACTGTTAAGTTAATCACAGCTGGTGAGAGTAAGTGAGTGTGTGTGCGTACGTGCGTGCATGTGTGTGTGTGCATGGTTGTTTGTCCTGTCTGTCTCTGTGTTGCCTTGCGGCAGACTGGCGACTTGTCCAGGATGTACCAGTCTCTCCCAAAACGTTCGCTGGAGATAGGCACTAGCAACCCTCAGGACCTCACTAGGGACAAGAGTGTACAGAAAATGAATGGATGGATATATTAAAAGAGCATAGTGTCTTGTATTTGATCAGCTGTCCAACAACATGGACAACATGTCAGTCAACCGCTTTAGGGAAAAAAATAAATAAAAAATTCAGAAGCCAAAAAGCATGTCTAGATCTGTGATTCATTTAAAGCTTATATATTTTTATTATGCTTATCTTGATTTTTTTCTTCAGTTAGAGCAACACTGACTTTTAGTAAATTGTCCCAACAGTGACAATAATTGTAATAATTTGTCATTCATTTATGAAACTAATATGACTTAATAGCTTCAGACTAATCAGATTGATTATTATTAAGTTTTATCTTGGATTTAGTTCATCAGGTTGTGTGAAAACTATTGGGGTAAAAATGATGACTTCACAGTGGGTTTTTATGAAAGTGGGAGATGCATAGCATAGTGGAAAAACTGAGACTTGGGTGGGTTCAGTGCCAGGGTGTTAAAAGAATTAAACCAGACCACCCAAACCACTTGAGTAAATGAGCTGTTTACTGCTCTGTTTGCATTGCATCGTGGTCTAATTTCACTAGGATTCTTTGTTTTTACACAGCCATCGCACCCTGCTTACTCATTTATTTCAAAAAGGAAATATTTTCACTTTTCACCATTTTCATTTTGACAAGGTGAAAGTAAGTAGACATTGCTGATGACTTTTACAATTAAATAATTACAGGTGATTTCCTCTACCATCAAACTATTTTTACCCAAATGTTCATGAAAGATTTAATGACCTGTTAACCTTTGGTCGCTGCTCTTCCTCCTGTCCTACAGAGGGAACCATAAAGTGTTTGAGGCGTGGTTCCTGCTGGTTCAGTGTGCCTACTGGGTGCAGGTGGCGGTCCAGCTGCTAGTCACATCAGGTCCCGAAAACTGTGGTCCCCTCCTCTGGTTACTGACCTTTTATCATCATCCCACCAACAGGTGGCACCACAGAGCTTCACAGCTGGTGAGAGTTTTTCTCATAAATGGCGTTTGCAGTACCTTGCAAACATTTTTCTTCACAACCACAGATTTCAATGTATTTTATATGATAGACCAATGCAAAATAACTCTTAATTATGAAGTAGAAAATATGATGCATGTTTTTCACACCTGTGTTCAAATAAGAATCTAAAAAGTTTATATGTTTTCCAAACCTTTGTGCTGTTGTAGCCTGAGAATTTGGCTCAACGGCAAACCCGGCGAGACATTGGCTGTCTACCTAACTGTGAAGGTCCATGATGACTTTGGTTTGAAAGACCAGAATATAGACAGTTCATAATAAATAAATGTATGTCATTCTTAAAATTACATCCACATACACACGTACACCCTGACCACTTCAATATATTAAGGGTCGAAAAAATGTACCGCCTGTTTCAGAATGATGCTCACGTCTAAAATAGTCTCAAATTAGATTCTGAAGTCTTTGATAAATTATTTTTCATTTACAAGTCAAATTTACCAGTAGTACTCTTAAGTTTAACATATGTTGTTGTGTGTTTCATATATAGATAATATAAACAAAAGATTTTGCTAAATCATAGAATATATACTGCTCAAAAAAATAAAGGGAACACTTAAGTGTTCACTTAAGTGTTTAAGTGTTCCCTTTATTTTTTTGAGCAGTGTATATAAATATAACGTCTGTCACTCTTGAACTTAACTAAAAGGACGTTACTTAACTTTCAACATTTGAGCCGCAACAACCAAATTTATGTACAGTTCTATGAACCACACTTTAGGGTTACAAAAAGTGGTTTTTAACTCCAGTGGTCTTTGATTTAAGTTTTATAATACTAATTATTTCTTACCTAACTTATTGGTTTTATTCTTGTTTTGGGGGATTTTTGTATCTGGACAACCATAGTGAAAGGAACCTCTTCTCTTTCAGGTGTTTTTATACTCTGTGATGGAATGCTAATGTTGCTTTAATTTCTTTTTTACCATCACCAAGTAAGTTAAATCAGTCCATCAAATGGAGACCATCGTTGACATTTTGGGCTACCTGCCAACTCGTGGCAGTCCTTAAATATGACTGCTCACACACACAATATAATCTGACTGAGCTTGAGCTATTTTTTTCCACTTTGCATTCATTTTCTTCTTTTGTTGGTCAATAGCCAAAATCCATTGAAGGTGGAGTTGTAAAGTGAAAATTTTAAGGCTTATGAATACTTCTGTGAGGTGCTGTATTCCTGTACGATATTGTTCTTTTTGCGCATCCGTTTGCTTCCAACTGTCACTGATGAGATGAAAGTGCTTTGAAATGTGATGCAGACTTCTGTTTTCGCCTGTCTGAGGAGTTATGAGGTGCTGTGAACTTCATTGCGTTGTGTTGCTCTGCCGGAGCTAAATTGTGAAGAACAGAGTTATAAGGTGCTGACATTTGTTTTGTGAGCTGAGTGGACACAGTGTGGATAAAATCTCATCAAGTCTGCGCAGCATCATAACTCAACCAGGCAACGGTTGGAAGGCCTGTTATTTTCCTGCAGACAGGTGTGGTGTTGCTGAAAGCCAAAGAGCCAACACAGAGAAGGGAGACACATTAAAGAATAAATAATGGATGACAACACCACCCTCCCTCCCCTCTCCCATGTGAGAGGTAGTGGAGAGCTGAAGAGGAGGCGGTGCAGATGAGCGAGGGGAGCTGGGTGAAAAGGGGAATGCAGTATTGATTTCTCAGTGAGCGTCTGGCCAGCTGGCCTGAGGTTTGTCTCTGTGTCTCCTGTTTGTCCGCCTCCTCTCATAATCATCGGAGACTCATCGCCCCTTACGATGACACGCTCATCTTGCATTAGGCTTATATTCTCTATCTCTTCTAAATAATGTGTGTTGGTCTTTGTTTGCAGGAAGGTCACCATTAGTCACATGACCTTTCTGTCCCCAGGTCCAAGCCAAAGCAGCGTGGGACCACCTGTACAGTCTTTTCTCCATTGTAGCTCGTCCTCTGTCTGCTGACCACCTGCAGTCTTTTATCAGTCTGCTGGCACCGAAACCTCAGCAGCCGTCACTTGCCCCGTCGTTGACCCTTAATCTTTTGGTTAACTTTGCTACTTTTGGTCAACTTCCACAGAGTACATCAGCAGAGATTACACAGAAGGTGAGGAAATGAACTTCCCTTAAACCTCTTCATAGCACATCACATTTGTCTTGTTACCACAAAATCTAGTGTATTTTGTTGGGATTTCATATGATAGACCAACACAAAGAAGACCCTAACTGTGCAAGAAATCAAAATACATGGTTTCAGGCCTGATTTCAACTAAATAAGTCTGTGGTGATAAAGACTAGTTTTATATTCAACCTGTTTTACTGTAGCCTGGTAAAGACCAGCCCCTCGTACTAGACCCAGATGGTCTGGGCTCTCGGCTGTTGAGAAACAAATTCTTCTTAGAGGTATGGACTGTGTTGAGGTTTTAAATTTTACCAAATTACTCATGTTCTCCACTGCAAAGAGAGAAGTGCTGATCCGAACAAGGCGGCTGTTGATGTTAATTCAATATTTGGAAGGGTTTCCAACACTTGCTCCGCTGCTGTTGGTAAAACTAGAGGCAGAGAACAATTCTAAAACAGTGCAGAAAATTGACATCATCGTTTACAACTTCTTCTTCTGTTCGCTGATTGGCCCATTTAAAATTGACCGGAGACAATCTGAGTCAAGGGTAGAAAACCCAGACTGTGCTGGAAGCAAGAATGTTTCTCGAGCTGAATTTTTACTGTTAATTTAAATAATATCCAGAGTGTGATCAAGCTGTTCACTGAAGGCCTCAGAGATTTGTTTGTTTCAACATCAAAGAACAAACCACATCATGAAGACCAAGAGACACAGAAGGGATACAGTTGCAAAAAGGTTCAAGACAGGCAGGCTCACAGAGCTTTGTTCAATCCATCATTCAAAAATGGAAAGACCAGCGATTTCTCTCTAGCCAAATTTACAGGGTGAGTAAAGAGAACATTATTTAGAGAAACTGCCTAGATGGCCATCGTGACTTTGAGGAGCTTGAGCTCAAGTGTGAGATTCTGCTAAACGAATATTAGTCATACACTCCAGAAAACAGGCCGTTTTGGAAGAGCAAAGAAGAAGCCATGTACAGGACAGCAAATATGTAAACAAGGTGCTGTGGTCAGATGAGACCAAACCTGAATGTTCTGGAAAAAAAATTACAAAATCACTCTAACACCATGTCCAGCATGACCTGCTGGAGGCTGCAAGAGACCTGCAGCGAGATTGGATATTTACCCTCCAGCTGGAAAACGTCCCCAGACTTAAACTTAGATCTACGGTGGCAGATGAAAGCAAACAGAATCATCTTGATCTAAGGTGGGGAAAACCATGCCACACATTTCAGTTTTCTCATGTATAAAAATTAACTTAAGAATTATTCACTTCTGGTTGGTTCATCATTTTTAGAACTTCTATAAAATACATCAAGATTTGTGGTGACAAGATAGAAAAAAATCTGAAACTTATAAATACTAATGCTAGGCACTGTATGTGTCTTTTTCCTTTGTATTCCACACATCGCTGTGGGATGCATGGAATATATATATTTCATAACCAACTAGTTGATTTTTGCAATGAAATGTTCAGTAACTTTAACAGATGAGCAGCAGGAGGCCTAAATTCCCCAAGCAGAAGAAAACTAAGCAATGCAGCCTATTAAAAGACCCTCTGTTAATATAACGAACAAGTTTGGTAGTAGGGAACAACACAGCTGAAGGTTTAGTAGTACTGATGAAAACATGTTATGAAAACACTTGATTTACATACTGTTTATACTCTCAGTAATGTGATTTCTATTTCTATTGATTACTATTACTCTTTGTCACATCCTCTTTTTTCTTTAATAAACCCAGTCACAAAAAATATCTAAAACACTAACATTTTTTTTCTTTATGTCCTTTACATAGGCTGTCCTGATTGTTCAGCTTTAACTTTGTAAAAAAGCACCTATCCAGAATTTTAATATCTGTAGAAAAACTGAAACATATATTGTTTCTTTCAAGAGAAAAAGGGTTAATAGAAATTAAATGCATAAAATGTTTAAAAATAATTATTTGGTTCTTACAAGTAGGTAAAAAAAAGACCTTAGGGGAATAAAGGTACTTCTAAAGAAATGACAATTTAATTGAATACTTCATTTTTTGGATGTAAAGAACTAATACTCTTTTCTTTTCATCTCATCTTGTACTTATTACAAGGGGATGATAAAGTTCAATCTTAGATTAGGCTGAACTTCTTTCTTCAATCAGAAACTGGTCTTGGGTTCAGCTTCTTTCCTGCCCAGGCAGTTTGAAATGATGAAAGAAAAAGAACATCTGCATAAAATAAAATCTAACCATCATCTTGGTTATTTAATAGTTGCAGTACACCCTAAATTCTGTTATATTTTGCTTCCAAGAAGCCAGACTTTATTCAGATTACCTAAATTGGTTTTCAACAATATTTCCTCAGGGTCTCCAAAAACTTTTGGAAACTGGCTCCTTTTTAAATTCATTTTCCGTCCAGTCTTTATACCTAACTATTTTAAGATTCTTTTTCATTAATTGTGAAACCACTTGAAAGTAAGCTATGAATCATTCAGGCATAAATACATGCTTGTAACTTAAGGAAGGGGCTGGCAGAGGGAAAAGATGCTTTCTGAGTTACTCAGAGGTAATTGTGGGTTTTCAGAATTATTTCTGTCAAATGAAATCCCACCTTTTTTCCTACAGCAGTTTGATGAGACCTGATGATTTCCTTTTCAGCCTCTCATGGGCGACGACTTGTTGATTGTGTTTGTCACTCCAGGTGGTGCATCAGTCTGGTCTGCAGGATGAAGCAGCACGTGTTCTCAGCTTGCTGCGTCTCAGACTGAATGACCGAGGCAGCTTTGCAAGCGACAGAGTTCATCTCAGGATCGAGGAACTTCACAACACAATAAAAAAAACACAAATGTAAGCCAGATGCACTCTCACAAACTGACACATAGCTGTGTTGTCCTACGTTGGCGGGAGGCTGTTGAAAACAACACAGTGAGGACAGATAACAGGACATGTGGAGGACACAGTTATAAACACACACGTAAGGCAGTTACATGTCCCACAAGCACTGCTGAGCAGCAATAGATGCCCGAGTTAGGAAGCATCTGCGTGTATGTGTCAGAGTCCGCCCGCTCACTAAATTTCTACAATATATGTCTCATCAAACTGCACAGGCTGAACGCAGGACAACAGTAAGAAATACCCAACAGTACCAGTGATTGTGCTTTACCTGTGCAAACCTACTGTGCATGGAGAGTAGATTATTGTATGTTATAAACTGTAAATAGTTCTGTTCATTTGTGTATTTCTTTGTAATTGGGAAGAATCACATTTACTATAACAAACTCACAAATGTAAATGCATATATTCTTAATATTTCAGATTTCTATGAAGAATGTAGACATTTCCTTGATGTCTAGTTTTAATTTGTAAATTTACAGTGAAATTGTATTTATTTACCCATGAAAAAAGAAAAGATAAAAATCTATCTACTTTCCTGTATGTGTTCAGACAAGAGATGCATTTATGTCATAGCACAGGATTTCAACTATTTTGTCTGATTCATTTGTAAATATGGTTTGTAGCTCATTCACTTCAGAAAATTTGTGTTGAATCTTAGAGCATTTTCCGAACTGAGTTATTGACAAAAATAGATTTTCCTATGGTACTGTGATTTGTATCAATGTGGCAGTCGAAAGAGAAACACTGACTTGCTTTGTTCTCTTACAGGATAAACGTATATTTAATTTTCACTCATGCCAGATTTAGAATTTAGTTGCTTCTGTTTGCTTTCATTATTTGTTGTTTAAAAGATGCAATCTTTCAAAGCAGCTTGTGTTGCATCTGTCTGGACTAGATGGAAACTTTGCCACAAGGAGCAGGTGTTGCCTAGTTATGCACTATTTTAATTTTTATTTTCAAGTTGTCCCACAAATTTGAATGAAATTTTATAAGTAGATTCCTGCAACTTTAAAAACAAAAACAGCACTGCATTTCTTACATTAGACTTAACCAAGTTTACTTCTGATATTTTGAACCTTCTTGGCTAAAGATTTTTAAATTTGGTTTATACTGGTTTTGTCATGTTCTCATTAATAGATTCCTGTGTGATATAAAAAAAAACCTAAAACATTGGGATAAAGGAATTTGAGTTTAGGATAAACAGAAAACACAAGAAGCAACTCATTTATTTTTGTGTAAATGTTTATTTACTATAAAAATATTATTTTTCTAAAATGTATTAAACCAACACAGAAAAATGCCGTGAGCTGTCTGAGGTCAGTCTTGTTGCAGTCAAGAGTGAAGTAGCAATAACGTTTGTGAAATTTACCTTCCCTTAAAGAATTTCCAGTCTAAACTTCAGAGAACCAGATCATGATTTAAGACTAAACAGATGTGAACTCATCCCTAAACACACCTATGGCAACTGCATCAACTCAAGCTCACAGTGTTAAACATGTCTGAGCTTTTATCTGTGAAATCCTAATTTTTCCTCCATTATCGTTCAAAAACAATGAAAAATGATGGTTTTTATTTTGCCTGACAACGCTGTTCCGCTACGAACAGCTTGTGTAGTCTCATTGTAATTGAATACGCTGGAGCTTTCCAGTTGGCTGTAGAGCACAAAGGCAGCCTTCTGGTGTTCCTGCAGAGTCCCAGAGAAATACGGCGCGAATGCTGCATCCTCGTACATCCTCCGGGCCAAACTCTTGTTGTCTCTGTCCACATTCTGCAAACCTACAAAAAAACATAAAAAGACACACGCATTGGAACATTGTGTAACATTTGGTCATAGTTTCAAGCAGATCAGTAAATAATTTTAGAGTCCATAGCAATCTTGGTCACGACGCATTAAACTGAAGATTTGTCTAAATATTTATCAAGGATGAAGATTTAATATGTATGGCTTACTGGCAGTTAGTGGCACTAATATGTATGAATGTTTCTCTTTTGCTGCCATTAACTCTATTCTCCTGGTTTTTGTATTTTTCTTTCAGTTGTAAGTAGTCTTGGCGCTTCCGATATGAAGCCATTGACAGATCTATTGCTGCCATAAACGGTGTACTTTGTTTTATTTTTCATGGAGCGTAACCCTGGCCCGGTGTGTGATGTGTAGTTTACAGATCAGTTGGTTTCCTTCAAAAACAAAGCTGAAACTTATTTCCTGATCATTTCATCAAATGAAAGTTTTAACAGTTCAACTGAATGGCTATTTGTTTGTGACGTGCCAGGTGGAACCGGTTTTTGATCCTGTTGTTAGTGGACTGGACTCCTGTTCCTGCTGAACTGAGCCAGTGGTTGTATAGGACTGATTATCAGCTCAGTAGGCACAGGAATCCCAGCCCGAATGTCTTTCTCGTCCAAAGTTGACTGTGAACAGATTATTTTGTATTTTGTCTTCAATGACACCAACGCAAACCTACCAGAAACCCGATTTGTGTGCTTTCAAGGCTGTTCAATTTCTGTAGCCGTCAAATGGCCAGAGTGGTTCGAGAATACTGATGCAAAGCTGGCACAGAAAGAACACTGCTGTTATACCTCTGACTCTCCAAGCAAAGATAGCTTTTCACCTGCCTATCAGCCAACTTGTATAAGGGCAAGCCAGCTCTAGTTGAGTTAGTGGGGACAAATGGTTTGACCAACCAGACCGCCGCAGGCTTGAAAAGCATGAGCATTTGAAGTTTTTACTCAGGCAAAAACAATATTGCTAAGCTGAGTTAATCCAACATTATTGTATTAAAAGAAATGGCATGGAGAGATGTCTGACGCAAATTTTATACCATTCGCTAATGATGGTATAAATGTTATCCTGCATCTTCCGCTTGAGGTATATAAATGGTCAGAACTAGCTTAGAAGTGGTTCATCCAGGCAAATTTATGACACAAATATTTTGTGAAAGAAACCACTGTCCTGACAGAAGGTGAACCTTCACTGCAGTGTCAACTTTTCTTCCAGGACTGGCCTGTACCAGACCTGTCTGCCATGGTCCTTGTTCTTCCTGGTGCCTCTCAGGCCTTTACACCTGAATTTATGCTGACTTGAAACTACACACACTACTACCAGTCAGGTGTTATCTGAAGTCAGCTGGTTGCACTCGGTTTTATTAAGGAACACCAGAGTAAAGAGGCAAAACAATAATCAGGTTTCCTTCCACTTTGTAAATTCTCACCACTTTGTATCAATCTGTCATATAAAATCCACACAGAGTTGTGGTTGTGTTGTGATGTGAATACCTGTGTGAGACCGTGTAAAATGCAAAATGGTCACATCTCATCACCTTCTCTGATGCCCACACACTGCCTCATTTCAGACTAAAGAATTTTCCAATGCGCTCTTTGAAATGCAATCCATTGCATTTCAGCTTTTTGAAATGCACTTGACATAAAAGAGACAATCAGTTTAAACACACATGAGGAGAAGATGTGGGCTTTTTGTGGGGCAAATCAGTTTATTTTCGGAAGCTTTATACAGCGTTGCTTGATCCTTTGATGTGCAGAGAACCATTTCCCTTCCCATTAGTGAGTAATAAATCACTCTTTAGATTCAGGCTCTGATGGTAATTCCTCTTTTTTTTTCTTTCTTTTTTTATAGGGCTTTGATGGTCATTACTCTTTTAACAGGCCCTAAATATAGGTCTAAAAATGGCAAGCTCCACATGGCCCTCATTGCTAATTCACACATCTGTCCTCGTTTAGTCGTCATTTTGTCGTCGCCGATGTAGAGCGCTGTAATACCTCCTCACTCCATATATATTCTAGCAGAAGATGTGAAAAAGGAACCAAGACTGACCAGTTTGAAATTCATTTTCAGCCATCTGTCACGGCTTAGATCAAGGAGCACAGTGATCTAGAAATGTATCACAATTAGCTTGTTGTACATCAGACTCTTCGCAGACTGCACACACACACGCACACCCACACAATGCAGCTGAAGTTAATGCTTTAAGTTGGTATTTTACACTCTTTAGCAAACATCCCAGCTGCAGATATCAACAGATTGGCTGTCAGAAGATAAGCGCACTTATCTGGAAGGAGATTTTTTGATTTACTTTATTTTTTATTTTTTGATTAGTTAGAACATGCAAATATTGCGCAGCTAGTGGTGTGGCTATTCCATGGTGATTCCCTTTTGACCTCAACGTATGAAGACAGTTATTGATCAATGTGTTTTCTAAAGAAACAAGCACCTTCTTGCACAGCACCTTTATGTTTTTTATCTTTTTTTCCACTAATTTGGGAGTCTTGTCTCAGTAGGATCTTCAAACGAAGCATGTCGCATGACCAAGCTGCAAATTCCAGCGGGTGTTTTACAAGATCTGAGTCTGAGACTAAACAAAAGACGCTTGCGTAATGCAAATTAAATCTACTGTATAAAAACACTTAATGGATCCAATAAAGTTAGAATGACATCTAACCCGCTGAAGAACCTTGAAAATGCTATCAGGAGATTCATCTTTGAGGCCTTGGCCTTGTTTTTCCTCTCTGAGTGGGAATGTGTGAGAACTTGCCTCTCTGTATCTGGGCTGCCTCAGGCTCCGATTAGATCAGAAATCAATGCACATCAGCCAGGGACGCCTCAGCAGCACTTTTCACCACCAACGTCATGTTAAACCTAATCCTCCAGATTCTTTAAGCACCGAAAAGATATTTTTTGGGGGAGGGGGGTTTAAAGTGATTTAAATTTGTCTTAATCAGTTTTTTTTTAAAATATTACATCTGTTTCCCAGTTTGATTGCAAAGTCAAAGAACTGTTTGCCTTTTTTTCTGAGAAGATGTGAGTAAGTTGACTTGGCCAACATTAAAGACTCGAACCTTAAATCTTGGAACTGTAAGGCAGTAAAAATGGAACTGCAACAAGCCAAGAAAGAGCTTCACGCAAAGTTTCCCCAGTAAATTCAGAAAGTTGTAGTTCAGCCTTCAGTTTTTGTAATACAACTATGAATTAAGAGGACTGAGAGATATTGAATGGTACATTTTAAATATTTTTGCCAAGATTTGGTGCATATTTGAGGGAGAAAACAAATTTCTCAAAAAAAAGTCAGCGTTTCTTTCCCCTAACGGATAACAAGCTCAGCATTTAGAGTTCTCATTAAAAGCATACATGCACTCATTTGCATGAATAAATGTATTTTGGGCTTTTGATTTATTTGGACCACATTTTTTGTAATAATGAAAAAATGTAATGCTGTACTTCCATAATAAATTTGAAAAACAGTGACTGAGTGGACAATTTTGAATTTAGTGTGGATTTTCTTTCTAATAAATTGGGTCAAAAGTATACATACAGGAGAAAAAAAGTTAAAAATATATTTACATACAGACTTGTATATCTACAAATATTAGAATAAATTTAGCTTAGCAAGTTGCAAAAAAAAAATAAAAAATTGACCAAACTTCTTAAATTCCAAAAGAAGTTTTGATGTGTGTTATGGATCATTGTACTCTTAGAACACCCTAATGTTTACTTTGTAGTTGATTTTTAAGTGAAGTTGAACAGTATGGGAGTTTGGCGTCCCACCTATTTTGTGCAAAACAAACCCATGGGATAAATTGGGGACATGTCTTTCAAGAAATGGTGAAAAAATGGCATGAAAGTCTCTTATATCAATTTATCCATCTGAATAACGATTCAAAACTAAACATTTAAACTTTGGTTTCCGATTTAAAGCTGACATAACCCACAGAGAGGGGAGAGCTTCACCAGCTGGTTGAGACATACACCAAACTCACAGCAGACTTTTATTAACCTTTTTGACTTGTTTAGGTGCACTTAAAACCATGTCATTTCCTCTTCCTTCACAGTTATGCTGCGCTTTGCATTAATCTATTCTATAAATGTATATTATTTTTGTATAATGCTGTAATTAATCTCTTTAAAACATGGGATTACAACTTCGCTTTTAGGTAATTGCATTTTACATCCCATTTGTTGCATTTTTATTAATATTCAATTAAATTTCTTTTTATTTAATCTTGCATATAGTTTTGATGTTATGGACACTGACAGAATGAATAAGAAATAAGATGCAAGATATATAATAAAGCATATAAAATAAAATAACCCCTCGTCAAGTCAAGGCCAAAGTTCTGTTATTACTCCGTCCAAAAAAAACACCTGTCCTTGTATTACAACAGGTTACAAGTTTCAACTGCAGTAAATATTGAATTTTTTTTAGTTGTTTAGCTTCAATGTTTTTAATAGGCTTTATAAAGAGATTAACCCCATCATTATCCTAATGTTATACCCTGAGGTTTGTGGTTGCAACTTTATAAAATGTAAAAAGAGAAAAAAAGTATTATTCATACTTCTGCAAGGCACTGTAACTTGAGTTTAAATGTATTGCATCAGTGGGAAGCACTGCTATATGTTGCTGCCAGGTCTAACTGTTACTTTGACTGACAGAATGCTGTGAAACGAGACTGTGGTGCAGAATAAGGACTATGATGACGAGTCAGATTGTGGTCGCTGCTTTGTGTTTGATTAAATCTATGTCAGCGTCGGTAAGCAGAGTCAGGGTCTCAGTAGGCCTCATTAGTACACAGCAAGTAGACCCACCAAGGTGCTTGGCTCTCCACCTTTGCCAGGATTACAGAGCCCGATAAAGGCATCATGTGCAGAATCATCCTGGATATATGGATCAAAGCAGAGGCGGAGATGTGTGTGGGGAGGTTTTACATGCAGGCTCTGGAAAACGATGACTGGGATAAGAGCTCGAAAGAAAGAGGTGAGAAACGATCCAGAAACGGCAAAGAAGCGGAAGATAAAGAGATTGTGGGACTTTGAAGAGGCTGCAAAATACGGCTCCGCTGTCTCTACACACATTTATTTTCTTCCCATTGTCTCCCTGTCTGGGTCAAGCTCTCCTCAGGTGCAGAACTTAGCCACTGTGAACAAAGAGGAAATCAATCACTGTTCACCAATCAGCTAAGCTCTGTATCTGGCTGGAGAGAGGGTTCAGAAGCTGGCCCAGGTGATTGACGTGTGGTCAAACCATCGTGCTGATGAGTCCCCCTCATCGTCGTCATTTCAAATCACCGTCTCCTCAAACGTAATCACGCAAACCCTTAAATAATCAGGCCTTCTAGAGTTCTGGTTTCTTCAGTGTGTAAGTGCGTGAAGATGTTTGTGCATTGAAGGAGATCTGGTTGCCAGAGCAGCCGGCGGGGTCAGGACTGTGTGGTAATCCCTGGCAATGTGATTTTATCATAAGCCACAAATCAGCACGCCAGGAACCCTCACAGCCCAGACATGAAAGAACAAGATCTCCTCTCTGTCTCTCATTTCCCTCCCTCTCTCTCTCTCTCTACCTGCTGAATGAGACTCCAGTTCACTGCGAACACCCTGAAAGTAAAAACGGTCTCTGCTCTGGCCTCCTGTTTTTCTCCCCTCATGTCTGCCATAAGAACTCAGCCGTGAAAGACCACAACTGCAGATCATTCACTGCCTTACTCTCACCCACTATTTCCTTGGTTACCCTTCTTCTCGTCTCCTATTCGCCACGCTTGGCTGACCCGGCGATATGCCCCTCATTAAGCGGATCAAGAGGGATTCCAAAGGCATGTACTGGGGGGAGGAAAATTACAAGACAGCGAGGAGGGAAGGATGGAAAAACGAAAAAAAAAAAAAGGTACAGAAAGACCACCCTAATACTCTAAAGAGTTGTGCTTTTCAGGTTCAAAAACAAAGTGGAGGAGGGAGCACGCCTTCATAGACATGTTGTTTTCAGTTAAAACCCACTCAGCCTGCCTCAGCAAAATCAACATAATCCACTGTGATTGAGACTGAATGTTTGGGGGAAAGGGTACAGGGAGGACCGTTCAAGTTAGGGTTCCTACACATTTTCTATGTAAATAACCAAGGGTTTACCAGTTCAGTCTTCTTAAAATATCAAATACCAAAATTCACAGTGCATAAAATTATATTTCTGCAGTGGGCATAATGAGGGCTGCAAAAAAAAAAAAAAATAGAAGAAAGGAGCCATGAAAGTAAGAAAACATGGCCATGAAGGGCATGAGCAAGGAAGGGAGAGAAAGAAGGAAAAAAGACTGAGACGGTATGCAATAAATGACACGAATGAAGGAAAAACAGAATGACAAAAACAAGAAAGGGAGGTAGGAAGAAGTAAAAGAAGAGAGAATGATACATAGGACAGAAGGAAGTAAGGAACAAAGCAAGGAATGGAAAATGGGAACAAAGACTTAGCATAAGGAATCATAAGAAAAGAGGTATAAAAGAAGGGACAGAAGAAGATGGGAAAGACATGAGGACCTAAGTAAGGGAGGATGAAAGTAAAGAAAGAAAAGCACAAGGAAGGAAGGTGGTTACAAGAAACAAGGAGCAGAATGACATCTAGGAGCAAAGAAAGGAAGGACACAATAAACTGCTTGAAGACAGAATGACGACATGACGGCAAGGGAGGTAGGACCCAAGGAGGAACGAAGGACAACATTCCATAATCCATTGGAACATGGAATAAAGTCTGGAAATGTCATATTTCTTAATACTCTAGCTTCCTTTTTCAGGCTTATTCAAACTTTGAGAATGCTGAAATCAAGTTCCAGACTGTGTAGGAACCCTGTCAAGTAAAGGGAAAAAAAAAGACGATTAGGAACTCAAACTGAGTAGGGAAACATAAATCCACCTCCCTACAGAGAGAAATGAAAAGGCAGCAAGGAGGTCTGTTCATCCATCATTTTAATTGGAGTGAGATCTCGGATGACCAGTGGGATCCACTGATGTTTATGGGGGCTTGCTTGGGTCGGTCCGAGGGGAAGTCATAGTAAAAGTTGGAGTATTAATCTCTAAATGCTTCTTCTGCTCTTCTGAGGTGACAGGAGGAGGAGGAGGAGGAATGGCAGAAGGATGTGGGAATGGTTGTGGCAGCGTATCTGTGTCAGCGAGATTTATCAGGACAGAGCCGGATGCCAAACACTTGTAGAGAAAGCCTTTCACATCCAGAGCAAATGCAGGAAAAAAACTGTATCTGAAGATAAAAGCCTGCCCTGGCAGCTCGACGAAACGGATTCAGAGCTGTGAGGGTTGATGCTGGACAAGTTTTTAGCAGCACCTTCTGGCAAAAGGTGCCGCTAAAAACAGAGTCTGAGCTAACCAAGGTCACGGATGCCTTCTCGAGTGTTATTAGGTGGAAGGAGGAGAAATAATAACAGCTCCATTTGATTTAAGCCAAAAAAATAAATCATTTGCTGTACCTGCTTATATTTTGGTGGGATTTTTTTATGATCATGTAATATTCATGCAAGTTTCAGACACGGTATCAGCCGCATCTGGTAAAGATGTGTAAAAAGCCTTAAAATAAATTAGTCTTCTATAACAGCGTTACAATCAAGCCTTTAGAAAAACCTAATGTTTAATTTGAGTGTATTTGCTCAGTGTGTGGAATAGATCTCCTGTTCTCGAGAGCCACAATCCTGCAACTTTAAGGTGTATCCCTGCTCCAGCATGCCTTTATCAAATGGCTGACTGACCTCCTCTGCATGTCAAGTGTTGCTGGGCTGGTAATGAGCCATTCATTTCATTCAGGTGTTCTGGAACTGGGAGGAATGTAAAATGTACAGGACATTGGCTTTCCAGGAATGGAACTGAAAACATAATTTTGATCGTCCCGAATATTCTTTTATGTTTTTAGTTTACCGCACAGGTTTTCTATAGGATTTAGGTCTGGGGACTCTGATGGCCATGGATGAAAATTGAATTAGTGTGTGTGTATATATATATATATATATATATATATATATATATATATATATATATATATTTATATCTGAATGGCCTATATGCCCCATGTGTGGTCTGTTTGCAAGGAATCCAAAACAGAAAGTTAACTGTTAACTGTGTTTGTTTATTTATTTTTTTTAATTTGTTTATTTATTTATCACAAGTCATAACCTCATTGTACCATTCACTAACATTATTGCATATTGGATGTTTTCCTAATATTGTGAGTCTCTAATTTAAACACTACTAATTCATTATAGTATTTATTATTCCTCCATTGTGCTCAGAATTTAGTGACAGTCTTTTTTCTTTTTCAACACCTAAGACATTTTTTTTTTTTTAAACAACCTGCTTGCTGATTCGGACTGACAAAAGCTCCTGGATAGAGAACAAAACAGAGTTGGATTTAGTCATGAATAAGGGTGATTTTCAGGCACTTTCTGTTTCAAAGTCATCAACACAAGACAAGACAACTATATCCAGCAAATTTGGAAAAATGATAATTCCGTGACCAGTATGCTTTTAACATTTTGCTATAATTATTTAAATTGTCCAACATCCAGGTGATCTGTTTGCACACCAGTCTCTGTTTCGCTTTTCGTTCTCTCCAAACGAGAGAAGGAAACTTTTCATCTTCCCTTCATTTAGTGCCAGAGTAAGAAACCCCTCACTGCTCAGGATAAGCCAGGAGGCCACTAGTTGACAGCTGTGATTATGCATATAAACAACACCCAGTGGAGGAATTCCAGGCTGGACTGTGTGCAAATCGCTCCAAATTGAGTGGAGACCATCCTGAGCCCTTCAGCACATGCTCACTGACCCATTTTCTCTGTTTTACTGTCTTCCAGCACAGTTTGTTTGAGGAACAAATTCCCAAATTCCTTCTCTGACAAATATGGTAATGGTGCTGCCGTGAAACCTCACGAGTCTAGGAGCTCGCTTACAGGTCAGAAAGGAATGCGCAGCCAAGGTAGCCAGCAAATTCACATGTAGACTCCCTGCTTGGATCGATTGGATCAAAATAGATTCAACACAAAGCTTTCTTTATCAGATGCCTCTGCAGAGCACCAGGTCAAATAAGGCAAAGTTTCAGTAAAAAACTTTTATGAGACAATAATTACCCCGACATATCCAATACATGTTCATTTTCAGTGAAGTATCTGGACTTTTAAGACACATGTTGGTTAACGTTAGCAGTTTCTACTCAAACTGTTGAAAGGAAAAGAACCAGCAGAACTGAAAGCTACAGTTCAGTGGAGTAACAGAAACCCTGTAGGAGCGACTAAAACTAAAAATCTGCTAAACAAAAATGACACTTCACCTCCAGTGTCACAGAATCATCTCCTCCACAACTCTGCGTGCTGATTGGTCCATTTCCTCCTGGACCAACGCGAGACATCGACGAGCCAACGCCTGCTGCTCTGGATCCTCCTGAACCATCAGCTCCCCGTAAAGATACACACCCATCGCCTGAAACACACACACAGTTCATCAGTTCACACACACGCATGCACCCCCCCACACACATTTTGTTCTAAATCTTCTTTTTGCTTTTCTACATGACTTGAATGATTATAGAATAGAGGGCTAATGCTAATGTTTTACCTGATCATGAAGCAGAAAGTCCTCAACATCACAGTAAGCTTGAGAGTAAGTGTGCTTAACCACCAGCTCACACCAGCGATGTCGGACCTGCAACCAAAACAGGGGGGAAAAAAACATGTTAGCGATAAATACTAAATTTCAATTTCAGAATATTGTACATTTTCCCTTCTTTGCACCACCTGTGGGCTTTGAAGAAATTTAGTTACCAAGCTACATGGCCCAGTAGGTGATAGGTGGAGGCAGCACAAGCGATGCCATAATTGTACCAATGTAGCCAAAGGCTTAATTTAGAGTTTGTAGGCATTCATTGTCACAGGATAAGTGCCGCTGCAAATGAGGCGTCTTGGGATAAAAACAGACTCATTGTCGCAGCCATAGCACCCAACCCATTTGTCAAACAACATATCTTGTTGTTGCTGGGCTTTATAAATTGTCCATGTTTGATCATCTAGTTTTATGGTTTTATTTCTAAGCATATTGAATTTGAAATTGCTGTCTGAAATGTACAATAAATAAACCTGAATTCACTTGATTTTCTTTGACGTCTTTATTCGTCAGTACATTTTGGTAATCATTCTTGCGTTGTCATTGAGAAGCACAATAATGTTGAATGTTATATTTCTTTAAAAATCCATTCACCCATCCACTGTCTGGAACAGCTTGTCCATGCAGGGTCGCAGGTGGCCTGCTGCCCATCTCCAGTGGTCACTGGATCAGAGGTGAGCAGTTCATTCGTTAAAGAATGTTAATGTAGAATTAACAGATCTGGGTTTCTGTTAAAACTGAAAATAATATCTAAACACGTGATGAAACTTCAATTTGATTTTCTGACTGTGTTTTTGTTGTTTAACTGTATGTGTGTGTGCGTTTGTGAAAGCTGCTGCCTGGCCTTTTTCCTGGAGGATCAATAGGAGCTCTGTTGCTGCGGTTACAGGAGAGATCAGAGACTGCCTCTGTCCCTGCCTCAACCATCATCCGTCATCATCTGATACGAGAGCGCATGAGTGTGAGTGTGTGTGTGTGTGTGTGTGTGTGTGTGTGTGTGTGTGCGTGTGCGTGGGGGTGTGTGTGTGTGTGTGTGTGTGTGTATGCACATTTATATATTTGTTGAGGAGACTGGCAGAGGACGATAAAAGATATTGAGGAGCGCTAAAAATTCCGAGATGAAAAATCTTTTAAAGCATCATCAATTCTTTTAAAGCTTAGCTGTTTCCCTCTTGACTGCATTTTTCGTGGGTGTTTTCAGTCTTCCTCAAAGTGTCTCCACAGAGTCAGGGTAATAAACTAGTCCCTTGAAGAATTCAGTGTGGGATTTCTGGTGATTGATTCGATCTCAGCAGCTCAAGCTTTGGGGAAAAGAAAAGGTACAGGAATTCATTTAGAGGTTTTAGAAACTGAGCAGAAGTGATCCCTCCAAGGCCTTTTTTCAAGCTTTCACTCTCATAACAGAAGTTTGAGTCTTTAAAACGCTACATCCTTCTCCTTTCATCTTTGCAGTGTCACAACTGAGACCAACCAGCTTCATTTGGAAGCCAAAACGGTTAGTTTTAAATAGTTTTTTTTTAATTATTATTAAGTTGTATTTAGTAAGAACTCAAAAAGAAGATACATTCAAAAATTCAGCTCCATTTCCCTCTAGAAATATGTCTTCCTGTCTTTGCAAGAGTGTGCACAATATGTTTACCCTCTAGTGCCAGTTCTGCCCTCCTGGCCTGTGCAGCCCCAGCAGCTGCTGACTATACTGGGTTACATTCCTGGGGAGAGCCTTGGGGCACAGCAGCTGCTTGGTGCACCTCTTCTTCTCCCTTTTTTTTTTTTTTTTTAAACTATGTTTCCTCTCGCAGGGCCCCTCTTCCTGACAGCACATGCAATTACGCAGTGACATTCCTTCATTTATTACTGCACCACTGCTCTTCCCTTCACTCCTCTCTACCCCCGGTGTTATCACACACAGGAACAACAACTGTTGCTTAAATATTCAGTGTGCTAGCAGAGTTACAGACTATCTTTTGTCTTTATTTGCTGCTATCTAAATGCTCCAAATTCTGCTTAATAGTGTGTGAGCTTGATTTTTAGAGCAGGTTGACTGCTATCTGCTGGATCAGTGGTCACTTCAGGAAGGTTTGCTTTGTCTGCATCATTGGTCAGGGAAGTATGTACATGTCAAATTAGCTTTCACTTGATTAATTTGTTCTGAAACATGATGATTGACGACCTTCACCCATTGGTAGTCTACTCTCATTTTTTTTTACCACTTGCCATTTATCAGCCAGCCTGGCAGTCACATTTTAAACAATATTGCCAAGGGGTAAAGTGTCCCAACTGCCTGTGAAAGGAGGGAGAGAAATTGTGCCACTAATTTAGTCACTAATTTCGTGCCATCATGCACAAAATGTAAATGGAAGATAAAGAAATCTCCAACTTAACATGTTTTTCCAGCCAGTAAATATCTCAACAATCATGTTAATAGTTTATGTTTGTTAGTGTTTGACAGTTGTTATTTTTGATACTTGTATGAAACGCCAAACATGGTAATGGACATCATTCATAGATTTGTGAATGACTGTAGCTCCAATGTACAGCAGTTTTAGTGGTCAGTATAAGTAGAAAATGCTGTATAAAGTTTAATCCACTTACTATGATGTGATAATTGAGTTTCACAGTGTAAACACTGTGATATAACAATATAAGGCTGGAACATTGTAATTTAATGCCCACCAGTCCCATCTCTCCTCAGAGGCAACAGACTACAACCCACATGAGCAAAACCCTGTAACAATTTGACAAGAAGTATTTAAAAAAACACTAAAAATGATGTTTGATGCAACCTACATAATCTTACCCTCAGATTAGAACTCACACAAAAGATAACTGTTTATGAAAAAAAGGATCTGCAACAGTTGACAGCTGTTTTACTCAGCATAAACCAAATTCTTGAACTGCTCCAGAGAAACCTGTGGTCAGCAAACTTAATAGAACGAGTCGCCTTTCACACATGTGCACCCCACCAAACGTGCACAGGTAGATTTACACTCAACCTCAAATCACACCAGGTTAGGAAGGGAAGTGGGCCAAAGTCACGCACCCGCACTCTTACATACAAACATATGCACACAGGTCCACCAGCACAAATATTCATGGCCACTAACAGCCAACACAAAGCCGCCTGGTTGCACGCACAATGGCAGTCAGCTTCTCACTTTGGTTCAGATTTTCACAGTCACAAAAATCCTACATGGCAGCATTTTCTGCTCAAAGACGAGCTTTCTTATCACTTTTATTCCACAGTGTCTCGGCACTCTGCAGATATTTGTTTAGCACAAGAACATATGGTGAAACATTATGTAACAGCATGCTGTGATCAGATCACATTTCAGTGAAATATATATACATATATGTTGTGAAACTATCATAAGAGGAGGTGACATGTATGCTGTTCGATCTGACAAAGCACCATTATAAAGTGATTGTATTATCAGCTCCCTTTTAGAATCATAAACGTCCATTTATATCATCCAATACTCATTAACTCCAGAAAGCTCCCATCTGTGACTGAAACGGCACTCAGATCTGTTTTAATCCAAGAGTTTTATACAAATGAATGATCATTTATCAGAAGAGAATGTGGTTGTGGTGCAAGAAAGTGAGAAGTGGAAGAAAATAAGTTTCAGACAGAAAAATAAATAACCGGATTTATGAGGAGAGTTGAAATTGATTAACCTCTTAAGAACGTGACAAATAACCCCGGACAGCGGCACTGCCTTTAGAGAGGTGTGTAAGGGCGAATGTTTCTGCAAGTGTGTTATTTCCGCATCACTACTTGCGTAATGGTCCTGCTTATTTTTAGCAAATAGTGAGAGCTTTTTTTCCTGGAAATTGTGGAGGAGAATCTGCATTTTATCTGCCAGGAAGTCTCCTGGTCCTGAAAGCTGGATCCGAGGCCAAACACAGAGCGGCCTTCGTTTTGTTACTACGAGGTCGATAAGCAGCCACTGAGCGATTATACAACTTAAAAGGATACAGTTTTTTGATTTATGTGATTATGTCATAGACAGTGTAATTTTTCTATTGAAATATTTTAATGCACCTTTTCTCATCAGGACTCAGTTCAGTAACTGCTCAAGTGTCTCCACAACAAAACATCTGAGTCCCATTAGACGCACTGCAGCCTCAAAAACAGCTCGTATAATTAATAGGAAGCTGTAAAAACCTAAATATGTATCACAATTTTCCTTTTCAAAATGAGCCATGTGTTAACGACAGAGGTTGGTGTGGACAGTTTACGGGTTTCTGCCACAGCTGTGTTTTCCTGTACTTTACAGCAACTCTGTACAGCAAAATAAACTTGGTTATTGCAAATACCAATACAGTCAAAAATATACTGCACAGAGTACAGTATATATATATATATATATATATATATATATATATATATATATATATATATATATATATATATATATATATATATATATAAAATAAAACCTACATTGACTTATAAAGGTATTCATCACAGTTGAACTTTTCTGCATTTTGTCACATCACAGCCACTCACTTCAATAAATGTATTATTACCTACAAAAAGTGGACCCTAATGTAATGCAGATGGAAAATTCAAGATGTTTTAATTTTTTTTTTTTACACAACTAAAAATCGTGATCATGAAGCACGGCAGTGGTAGCATCATGCTGTGGGAATGCTTCTCTTCTCTATCACCTCCCAGCAGGGCATCATCCTTAAGCATGCAGGCAGAGCTGCAATAGCATATTGTTCTTAACCACAGCATATTTAGGTGTTAGACCTACCTAGTCAAAGTCCAGACCTTAATCCAATGAGAAAATGTGAAAACTCCAAGGTGTATAGAAATTTATACACAATTTTTATCCCTGTAGCCAAGTTCAGACAACTTTGGTTATGTTTGCTCACTTGTCTGAGCTTGTGTGCACGCTGTGTCTCACCTCAGCATCTTGTTTCTGCAGATTGTAGGTTTTGTGCAGAGCGCGCATTGATGACACACTCAGCTCCGACTCTTCCAGCAGAAGCTCCAAAAGCATCACCAGCTGCTCTGTCGTCAGCTGAGGAGACAAAACGGTTTATAACATCAATAGAGGCTCACTTATGAAACTTACACTGAAACACTATTAAAGATTACACGTGTAACCATCTTCATTGCAACAAACACCATACAAGCAAAATGATCCAAGCTTCCAAAATAATTTAAATACCGGATATTGCTTGCAAGCACATTTGTATTGTTTTCTGAAAGCTTAATCTTCTTCTCTGTGCTGTGACTGCCTTCATGGAAGAAAATCAGCAGAAAACTGGCTCCTCAAAAAGAAAATTGAGCTCCTCAAACGCAGGAAGAGGTAAGACAATATGAGAGATGCTAAATAAATAAATATGATAATGTAGAAGGATATTGAGCTACGAAGAAATATTACAAGAGAAAACGAGACGAAGCGAAAATATTACGATTGGAGAGCAAGACAGAGAAGTGAGAAGAAGGAAAGCAGGGATGCCGTCTGTGTTAGCTTTGAACCAAAAGTAGGAATCCTGCTTGGGAATAAACGGTGCCATAAAAGTCTATTTTTGTTAGCACAATTATGCTTTTTAAGCGCTGGAATCCCATAGTGCAATAATTTCTGGGTCTTAAAACAAAAAGAAAAAAAAAAATGTTTTCAAGAATTTCTGGCTTTTGCCTCCTTTTATCCTGTTGTCCTGGAGTAAACTGCCTTTTTCTTTTTCAGATGACTAAAATCTTCAGAGACAAGTATTCTGGGAAACCATGTAGGCAGAGATATGAGAAAGTGGCTTCCTCCTCTGGGGACAGCTGTGCCCAGCCTTGCCTGCCTTCCCTGCTGGGTACACCCAACACTTTCTCCCCCCCGCTCCCAGCCTGGGACACAGTTAATGGCTGGAGGCCCTTCAGAGACCAATGTGAAAATGAGTATGAAGTTTGTGTGTGACTGAGGGGAAGCAGAGTGCGAGAGAGAAACAACACATCCTACCTTAAGTTGGAGAGAATGAATCATGCATGAAATGTCTTAAACGACGACCTTAAGTCACGTTACAACAGGAACCTTGAATGTATTCTACTGGTATTTCATGTGAAACGGAGGAAAGTAAAACATGCCTTTAAATTTTTTTTACAAATAAACATCAGAAGAGTAAATACTTTGTAAAAATAACCTTTGTAAAATGAATGTGCTTTAATATGGACCGTTGTAGATGTGGCAGCATGTTTAGGGTTGTGTTGTGCTGGAAGGTAAACCTCCATCCCAGCCTCCACCAGGTTTTCTTCCAGGGTTGCCCTGTATCTAGCTACACCCATCTTTCCATTAACTCCAACCAGATTTGCATTGCTTGTGGAAAATTAAAAAAAAAGACATCTCATGTTTCTTTGCTTATTTGTTTTGTTCTCTCAACAGTGACTTTCATCTCCCAACTTTTCAATAAAGGCCAGGTTTTTCAAGTGCACAGCCAGTAGTTTTTCCGTCAACAATCATGGCAGCTACTTACGATTAATGGTGTCAGTTTTCTTTCTTTTTTAAGATTCTAGATCAAACAGGGTGAAGAGCTTGAAGCTTGATGCTTTGCTTTAAAAGATAACCCTGATTTAAAGCAACGGGCAACTTCATCCTCACTGTTGCTCTCCAACGTTCCCCAACAGACCTCTGAAGCCTTCGCAGAACAAATGGATTTATGCTGATTTTAGTGGTAAAGCTTGAAAACCATCTATTTTTACACTTCAGTTTCACAATCATGCTCTACTTTGTGTTGAACTAACACATAAAATATGGACACATTACAGTGAAGTTTGTGGTTGTGACGGTACAAAATCGGAAGAATTTGAAGAGGTATGAATATTTCCGCAAGGGACTGCACCTCCTGGAGCCGAGGGAATCACATTTAGACTTGAGCTGGCAAACAGTCAAATTAAACTGTACTTGCACTGCTGCAACACACACACACACACACGCACACACACACATATTTACAATGGTTAACATATGATATCCCGGATTCCCTTCACCCTCTATTGACTCCCCTCTTTCCGTCTCTCCTCCCTCCATTTTGTGAAGGCTGAGTGTTTTCTGAAGTGACGTCTCCATCTTCAATGAGTCTCATTGGGGCCCACCCATGATCTCTCTCAACCCCCCACCCCCCACCCATACTCTTTGAAAATGAGCAGTTGGCAGCAATAAAACACCGCTCTCACAGGAGCGCTCACACAACCTCTCTGCACGCCGTGACTGTGAGGTCCTGTTTTGCCTGTATGTATTTATGTTGCTATGGAGGTAATCAATACGTCTGCACCAGTGTCTCCAGAAACAAATTCCTGGTCGATGATGATACATTTGAAACTAGTTCACATTGTTATTATCCCGTCACACACAGCGTGCACTTCATGGCAGACAGGGATGGAACCGTCTGCCTTATCAAACGTAACCCGTTCATGACTTCAGCAGCAGTTAACAGTGGCGCCCGCAAACACTATCCTGCAAACAGGGACACGGGATTTGCCGTTACTGGCAAAGAAGGACTGTATTTTCTGTTACTTCAATCTTACAATTAGCTAAAATTTCCAGGAAATATCAGGAGCTGCTTTTCCACCCCGCAAAGTCCAAAATTAGTAATTTATTTCCCACGCTTCTGCCTCAAGATGGCCTGAACTGTTTCCTTAAAGAACCCTTTCAGGAAAATAAAACACGTGCCTGAAAGCAGATTGCTTATTCACACAACGTTCTCTGCTACTTTTTCCTACACCTGGAATTTCTTTCTGTGTGCTCCTTAAAATTTCTGGTTTTTTATTTTGCAACTGTAAAAAAAGACAAAAACTTAGGAGAGTGAACAAGAAAAATTCTGAAATGTTTTCACAGTGATTAAGCTTCTGTTTGTGTCATACGACACAAGCTGGCAGAGAAACAAATCCACTGATGATTTTTTTATCCTTTTCTTAAAAACTAAATAAACTCTTCTCAACCAATAGCTTTTATACCGTCTAGAAACTTACAGCACCCTCCATATTAATTCTTAAAAATGTCTCTATAAAATAAAAAAATACATATCACAGCTCACAATAGTTTATTTTCACAAATAGAAAAAAAGGAGATAAATCTGTTTTTTTTCAGTCAGTGGTAAAAAATAAATACCACATGAATAAATAAATGTTACCAGACTTTTGAAATGTCTGAAAAACTTTTATTCATGTCTTTATAATGCAAGTAGCACAAAAAAAGGTTTTGCAGCATAAACCAGCACTAATGTGGCACAAATGTTTAATTTACTTTCTGTTAAGCAGATATTCAGAACTTGAGATCCGTCATTCTCCTGTCTCAACCATGATGGATTAGCAAATTCATTTAGCCTCAGTCCTAAACCAGGGATCTGCTACACGTGGCTCCAGAGCCACTTTTGCTTGTACATTCCCTCCACAACAACTATGAGCTAAACTTATACTTTATATTTTGTTCTTATTATACATCTCTGCCAAATTTCACTAGAATTTACTGCAATTTTATGTTTTTCCGTCAGTAAAGACTTGATGCTTTTCTTTATTGCAAAATATAAAGCAAGGAAAAAAATAATTTTGCTTTTTTATAATTTTACACCAAAACAAGAATTATATAGCAAACATATTTCTGAAACTGAGCAAGATATAATTTTTAAAAGGAGATGAATTGGTTTTTCAGCTCTCGACAATATTTTTTGTAGAGACAAGATTTCTCTACAAAATGCCTCACACTAAAGAGAAGAGTAATTTCTTCCTGATCACATGATTCATGCTGTAAAAAAAAAAAAAAACTAAGAAAACTCACAGAGACAGCTACGGTTAAAGCTACGGGTTAAAGGTTGTCTGAATGTAAACATGTTAATCCTTGCAGTATATTTCCACTGTAAGACTTTCACCTGTTTGCTTAGTCAAAGCCATATAGAGAGTTGTTTTTTTTTTTGTTTTTTTTTTTGCTGGCAGGGAATATTAGGACCAGAATCTATGCAATAAACACACTTTTCCCAGAATTTCCAGAGTTCTACATTTTCAGGCCGTTTTGAAGTGCAAGAGCTGATAGTCAAGACAGATAGAAAATCCTACAGCTGAGACTTGGAAATTTAAATGTTTCTCAAAGTCTACTTCCCCCCCCCCTATACTTATCCAGACCTGGAAAACACCCAAATCTAATTCCAAACTTTTCCAGACGGCATCATCTTCCATTATAACACAATCAACATGCCAGTGTTCACAATCTGCTGACAGAGGTCTGTTTTGCCATCTGTACATTGAATTGAGCTTTGTTAGGACCTCTGGGAAATATGCTGCTGAAATGTCCCCTCACACACACTGACCTCTAAACCTCTACAGAACAATGACACACACAAACACCCATGTGTGTGGATGTAGGTATAAATACAGACTGGTTAGTTGACTGACAGCTCAATGCCACACAGCAATAGTAAAGACAGGAAATGATGTCCACTTTAAGCTATGAATACAATAAAACAGTCTTGTTTGTTCATTACCTCATAGGGAACTTTTCTGGCATAGTCTGCACCTAAGGAACAATAGTCGGTGCAATGTATTAATAAGGACAAACCCATCCCCAGTTGAGGCCTTTTTAGTGTAATAGACAATGATTGGAAACCTGAGCTAACCTGCCTTTTCATACAAAGCACCTCTATTTATGGTATTTCTATCGGTAAAAAATCAGAATGAGAAGACGACAGAAGGAGAGTTGCTTCTGACCCCTTTGCACCTGCTCCTTTGGAAAAATGTTGAACGTGCTAAGATGTACTTTCTCCCCAGCAATCCATCACTTCTTCGGTATTTCTGTGGTAATGACACTTAGTGCCACTTTTTTTCTGTTTGAGGGGGGCAGAACCTTGTCCTCCATCAGGAGGCTCTGATTTTAAAATAATCAGACTCAAAATATCAATCTGTCACTTACATCCCCTTTGCTAAATGAGGTCAGAACACCTGAAAAAGTCGATTCAAATGTCTGTTATTGCTGCAGCCAGACATATGATAGACATGCTCAACCCTGCAAAATTAATCTTCACTGTCATCATCTTATGTTTTTGCTTTAACAAACTAAATACAAAACAGACAATGAGTAATGAAACACCCAATTGATTTTGCTTAAAATATATTTATAATGAGGCTCTTGACATTAAATTCACACCAGACGTCAGCAACAAACTAATCCAAATATACAAAGAAAAAAAATGCATATGTTAGTTTTATTAAATAACTTAAGTAACAGGTAATGGAGTCAATTGACAGTGGGAATAGAAAGGATTTCTGTCCCTTTGTCAGTGGAAATCCATCCATCCATCCATCGTCGGGTCACAGGGGCAGCAGCTTCAGAAGGGAGGCCCAGACTTCCCTCTCCCCAGCCACTTCTTCCAGCTCCTCCGGGGGAATTCCAAGGCGTTCCCAGGCCAGCCGAGAGACATAGTCCCTCCAGCGTGTCCTGGGTCTTCCCCGAGGCCTCCTCCCGGTGGGACGTGCCCGGAACACCTCACCAGGGAGGCGTCCAGGAGGCATCCTGACCAGATGCCCGAGCCACCTCAACTGGCTCCTCTCGACGTGGAGGAGCAGCGGCTCTACTCTGAGTCCCTCCCAGATGACCGAGCTTCTCACCCCATCTCTAAGGGAGAGCCCAGCCACCCATTTCGGCCGCTTGTACCCGTGATCTCGTTCTTTCGGTCATGAACCAAAGCTCATGACCATAGATAAGGGTGGGAAGGTAGATCGACCGGTAAATCGAGAGCTTCGCTTTTTGACTATCTCTTCACCACGACGGACCGGTACAGCGCCAGCTTCACCGCAGACGCTGCGCCAATCCGCCTGTCGATCTCCCGCTCCCTTCTTCCCTCATTCGTGAACAAGATCCCCAGATACTTAAACTCCTCCACTTGAGGCAGGACGACCCCCCCTCCCCCCGACCTGGAGAAGACACTCTACCCTTTTCCGGCTCTAGACCATGGCCTTGGATTTAGAGGCACTGAGCCTCATCCCGGCCGCTTCACACTCGGCTGCGAACCGCTCCAGTGAGCTCCAGTGGAAATTATTGTAAAATGAATTAGTCCCTAAAAAAGGTTTAAAATCTTTTAAGTTATCAACATCTGGATTCGTATTGTTGCACTCATGGCAGAGGTTAAAGACATGTTTCTAAACGTCAAAACTACCCGGTAAATTGACATAATCCAAAAGAACAAAAAGCATAACTTCTCCATGAACCAGTCATGAACAAGTGTTCCTCAAACAATTTCTGACAGAGAATTCAAGAGAACATTCTGATGAGCTGACGAAGAACCCGTTCTTGACCTGGAAATGACAGATACAGGATTTCCATGCAAACAATTAATTCAACTAAGGCACTCAACCACAATGGCCTCTATGCACACTCCCTACGCAAGATTCCACAGCTGAGGAAAAAGTACACTGAAGTTCATTTAAGATTTGCTGCTGAACATAAGGACAAACAAATTAAATCCCAAACTGAACCCTTTGGGTACAATTGCACACAGCACGTTTGGAGGAGAAACGGTACTATATAATGCGTAAATACCATTCTAACAAGTGTGGTTTGGAGGTGAAAACATTGTGTGGGATTGGTTTTTAGTTTAAGGTATTAACACATTTCATTTTACTGAAAGAAAGATGAATAAAAAATGTACCATAAGAGTCTTGATAGGAATATGCAAATGAAACCATGGAGGATCCTTCAGCTCGACAATAATCCAAATGTAGTACCAAGAAAAGTCTTAGTTTCAAAGAAAGAAGATAAAGCTGCTATTACGCACCAGTCAATCAACTAACTGCAAACTTTATGGACAGAAGTGAAGATTAGAGTGCATGGAAGATGTTCCCAGTCTTCAGTTTTATCTTAAAGTGGTCGTTACCAACAAAGGATTTTCTACTAAGTAATACATAAAGTTCAGTAGTTACTTGAGAGAGTCTGCTTTATTACAGATAAATTATTAACTAATTTGTATGTGTGTATTTACTTGAGTTGTTACGAACATCTGGTGTTACTTTCGTGTCAAAACTGAGAAACAGTTGATCACTTGTTTTTCCTGCTGTTGTTTACCTGCTTATCATCTCACTTTTCATTGGCTATAGGAAAAACTATCATAGCATATACTATTTTATACCTGAAGATATAACATTTATTTTGATAGTTTAGGACTAATACAAAGGATGGGATCAAAAGAATTGACGGCTAGAAACAAAGACAGGAAATCCCTACTAAAAGTCAACCAGAAAACCAATTCAATGTGAAATAATTGCTATTTTTTTTCCCTGCAGAGGATAAAGGAGGCCGTAAAATCCATAAAGACCCTTGAGTTAAATTTGTGACTTGTGACATTATACAGTGAATAAAATTGGACTAGAAATGACTTGGCTTTAAAGGAAGACAGATGTTTCGGCAATACGTACCCCTACCTCTGTACCTACAGGGGGTGGGAGGTCTTTCTCGTTGAGTCACGCACAATATGGGGGGTTGGAGACACTGACCGACTGTGACATTATAAAAGCAAACTGTAATGTCTGAGCGGCCGCTGAATCGTTCGTGCATGTGTGCGTCTGTGTGTGGTGCCATTCAGTCACTCGGCTGCCTTTTATTTCTTTCTGACCGCAGGCTCGTAAAAACACATTCTGGCATCGCCAGCCAAAGGACTCGGCCCGCCCCTCAGGTACTAAGGTTTCATTCTTTCTTTCACTCGGATCCTTTCTTTTCTTTCTTCTGTTGCCTCTGTCTCCAACGCCGTCTGCTGTCTGTCTCTGTTCCAGATCTTTTCATTGCACCTTTTCAATGGGGCAAACCCTTTGCTTGGCTCGGCCAATTAAACGCTCCTCTGTTGCCCTTTTTAAATATATTTGTCTGCCTTAATTCTGCACATGGGGCCCAGATCACTTGTCAGGTGGAACTGTGGAGGCAGTATTAGGTCCTCAGGAGGGACACGTATGTAAACAGATGTGACGCCTTTATAAATGTCCACTTTAAATTGGCTCACCCAGGTGCTAAAAAAACTGAAAACTGAAAACTTGCAACAAAATTATCCGTACAAAATTATCACCTTTGCCAGACAGTGTCTGGCAAAGTTTACTCGAGCCTTTTTATATAACAATCACAAACTTTAGTGTTTTATAGTGGGATTTTAAATGGTAGACCAATACAATGGAATCCATATTTGTAAAATCAATGGATAAGAATAAAATATCTTAGAAGGTTTTAAAAAACAAAATCTATACTGTGGTGTGCCCTTTACTCTGAAGGCCAAGGAACACACCGCACAGATCAGAAATGTCGCCGCTGAATATCGCCTTGAACTCACCATGTCTACTCAGCACGACGCTGTGGGGAAGCTTTCTTAACCCTCCTGTTGTCCTCATTTTCTGTGTATAGGAAAAACACATACAAATCTCGGTCATTTTGACCCGAGGACAACAGGAAGTTATGATCAGTCAAAGCCTGTTCCTAAATATAGATCAAAGTGATGTTTTGAGAATTGATTTGCACTGATTCTTTCCATCAAATTTGAACTTGAACTATTTTGCATATTAGAATATGTCATTTGTTAAAGAAAAAAAAAAACAGATATTATTTTCTTCTACTCCAAAATGACTACTACTACTGATGTAATAGTAGTCTACTACTAGTACTACTTTTGTTTGTTGGTCTAAAAATCCCAGTAAAACATATTGAAGTTTGTGTTTGTAAGAGAAAAAATTCAAGGATTATGATAAGAAGCATTGTATGTCATAGGGTCATTTTTAGAAACATCCATGAGAGATTTTTATTCAGACTGTAATGTGAGGACCACTATAACCATGATACTGTAAGTGACTATAGAGGAGAAAGCCCTCCTCAAACCACAATGATACAGCAATCTTTGTAATCCACACAGTCTGAAGGGACATAAAACACATTGCTCATATAGGATTTGTAAACCAATTTTGCGTAATGGTCAGAATGCAAACAGGCCTACAGGAGATACTGAAAGGTTACCCATGAGTCACATGTTGCCCTTTCAACTTGTGCAACAGAGCTGCATGTTGTTCCATCATTTTTATTAAATGATGTCACACGTACTGCTGCTGCAGCGCAAATGACCTCGACAATGACCGTTGGCTCCGACTGTCTATCTTTAATTTGATCATTAATGGCCCTCGTTCGGTTCGACGACAGCTCCAATCAACAACCGCAGCAGCCGCAGATAGCAGAATAAAGCAAAAGATTGTATGTTTATGAATCTTAACCGCTGCAATCAGTCTGGAGCCTAATCAAAACGCACAAAACAGAAGTACCAAAACTGAGAAACAAAGGGAGAAAAGACAACAAGCTTCAGACGTTTTGACCTTGTAATCATCGCTTTTGGGATCAATTGTCTCAATGTTTTTCTCCAAACAAACACAGGCTGACAATAAGCCGGCTGTCAGGACTGATCTCCAGTTTTGAAAATGATGGGAACAAATATGCAGGGCATGAATGATACTCTGCTAATCATTAGAGGCCTCTGGGGAAACAAGAACTGTTCTGTGAGCTGGATAGATTTTACACTTTAGCGTGTGCTTTCCTTCCCAAATACCTAATATCTGACTAACTAGCCTGTGTCCGTCTGGTGGTCACCTGAACAATGTTTAGCTGCAAGTTTAGAAAAAAGAAACTGTAAATCCGATGCTAAGATATAGGAACAAACAACACTGTTGTGGGATTCATCACCACATGATGGAAAGATGGTGCTGGCTGTCCTACTCTGTGTGGAAGGTTTTCTTCAGCAGGGACACGGAAACTGATCAAAACTGGTCAAAAGATAGACGGTGCTAAAAAAACCCAACACAATCCTAGAACGAAACCTCTGAAAGATAGCAAAAGACTCAATAAAGGGATGGAGGTTTACCTTCCAGCAGGACAATGTCGAACATGTAGCTGGAGTTGTGTTGGTGTTATGGTATTATGAGCTAAAATGGCACAAGGTTGAGACATAGCAAGTAAAACACAGGTGCAAAAATAAATCACCGCACAGCTTTAGAGTAAGCACCACACTAGTGACGTAAGGGGGATTTTAATTGATTTTTAGGTTTTTGCACCCGAAGAAGGTGGGGTGTTTGCTGTGTAAAATTCTGTCTTCCTGCATTTTGGAACTGATCCGGGGGCAATTAACGTGTTTTCTCTCCTACTCATCACCGTTCTGACTCATAGCCACTCCACACACACGCGTCCCTGAAACAGAGGAAGTTTAATTAATCTATGGCACTTTGTGCTTTGACGCACGCTGCAAATCTGAGCGTCTCCAGTGGATGCCTGCTTCTTAACGTTTCTCCTCCTCCTCCTCCTCCCACGATCCGGTGTGTGCCTTCCCCAGTGGAGGAACACACAATTTCTCAAACGAAAAGGGCACGGGCCTCAAATTAATCTTTCTAGCTTTTTCACCAAGTTCCCTAATAGGTTAGTTGAAGTCACTATTGGAGCTTCTGCTAATATAAAAAAGGACGCTCTTCCCACCGTTTTCACCTAAAGGGTAAATTGAGTTTCATTTATACGACATCTTTTAACTTTCCATTTGTAGTACTTGGGTAATTTTTTTTTTATATGCACAGCATTGTTATTGCTATTATTTATTATAACCATAAGGATCCACCACAGAGGACTGCATCCAGGTTTCTGTGGTGGCCTTTTTACCCTCCTGCGCCGCCACCGCCCATAAGCCTTTGAAAGAGACGGGCCTTTGAAACTAAACTGGAACAAAGAGACTTCTGTTTGTGAGCGAGAGAGAAAAATCTGTAGCATTTGTAATCCTGTGACACATCCAAACAGCTGGACGTCAGTTTAAACAAAAGCCGAGGTGAGCAGACAGGATGGTGGAGAACAGGCTCGTTTTGTATGGCTGCACAAAGACGATGTCAGAGAAACAAACAGATCAGTAGATAAGTAAAAAATCCAATTGTGTATGAGAGCTGAAATATTGTTACGTAAAACAATATTTCAGCTATTAACAACTATTATAGCAACACATTGTGGAGTCGTAGATTTTTGTAAGCTAGAGTGAGATGTTGCACTGAAGAAAATACTTGGTAGCACACAAGTGGAGCAGGACCTCAGCAAAAACTGGAAATTAAAATTAGTTATGTTCTTAAAATATACAAAACAAGACTCGTGTTTCTCCGTATGCTCCACAAAGTTAATTCTTTACACACCCGCAATATGGTTTCAACAAAATTTATATTTGTATTATAATCTTGACTTCAGGGACCAATGAAAATGTTTATTATTACCTTTATAGAAAAAAAAAATTGTGTGCGTTTAGTCTGTTGTCTGGTAAATCATAAATTATTCATACAGTATTTAAACATGGGCCATTTTCCTGTCTAAGGTACACCAGGGTTTCACAAATGCACTGGTCTACAATTACTAAAATGATAAATCATACAATCCTTCAAATGAGGATGACTAGAGTGTTTTCTTTCCTTTACAGACCAAAGATGCACAGCCCTTCCTCACTTATTGCTGCTCACTGTCAGTCAGTAGACTGAAGAAGAACTCGGCTTTGGTTTCACAGCGTACACTTTTAAGCATTTTCTGTTCATACATGTTCGTAAATCATGCATCACTTTCACCTTTTGGTTTGCATCAAACCTCACCAGGGTCCACATTTTGAGGCTTACAACAGTTCCACTGTTAAATCCACACCAGAAGTATCAGAATAGATTAACTCTAGGCTTTTTTTTAAAAGTGGGATATGCTGTTCTGGTTGAGAATTCACTCCCAGGTCAAGACCTTATCTGGTTTGTGGATCTTTGTAGGGTACTGTAGGGGAATTTAAATAAGGAGTCATCATCATCCGTCATTAATTTGCCGTCTTGTCAAACAAAGTTTTTATAGCTTTGTCCAGCAATACTGCACGATCTTAAAAAAACAAAAATCTCTTAGAGTCAACAGGGAAAATTCAGGGTCCAGGAGGAAAACCCAGACGTCCTCAACGACACTTTCTGGCTAATGCTAGGAGATCCCAAAACATTTCTAGACCAAAAAAATCATTTTTAATTTCTTAAGCAAGTTCTGGGTCTTCCCCAGGGCCTAATGTTATTGGATGTGTCTGAAAAACCTGATGCATGTTGGTGCCCAAACCACCACGGCTTAATCCTTTCAGCTCACAGGAGCGAGGCTCTTCCCTGATCTCTCTCTGGATGATCGAGCTCTTTAAGTCTTGAGTCTAGCCGCCTCACGGAGGAAGCTTTTTCAGCTCTTTACATCTTTATGCATCTGATGACCATAGTGGAGGGACAGAAAGTAGATGGGATTGATAAATCAAAAAGATTTGCTTTTTGGCTTAGCTCTTTCCTTCTTCATAACAGGGCAAATTCCCTATTTAATTAAGATGTTTAAATAATGAAGTGGAATTAAAGAATTTAAGAGAATCCACATTCTTAACATAAATATCAATTTCAGACTTACTTTTAATTTGATTTCATACTGCTCACTCCCTGCAGACATTAGGTCTTTAACAAGAAGAATGAAAAGTGGCGTTGGCTGAAAATAGGCCAGGCTCCATTTCCCAATGTCATTTGCTCTGTCAGGATTCTGGATAGGTGAGAGCAGCCAGGGGTTGTGCTTAAATTTTCTCTCTTAGAGAAAGTATCAAATGAAAGAAATGATAAAAAAAAAATTAAAAAAAGAACTGACTCAGCCTCATTCTAGTTACTTTTAAGGAGTTGTAGACATTCGCGTAACAAGCAAAAGACATTTGATCCTAATAATTACCAGGCTTTAAAGGGCTTGCACAGAGGCACGTACAAAATAAAGGCTCAGAAAACTTTTGTCGGATCCGTGGCATTTTGCAGCAGATCGTCTTACAAATGTCAGCGTGCACACTGAATACAAAAAGCATGCAAGAAACATCGACGAGTGAACACGTACACGCACACAGACACACACACACGCACGCACACACACACACACACACACACACACACACACACACACACACACACACACACACACACACACACACACACACACACACACACACACACACACACACACACACACACACACACACAGGCAGCAAGGATTTGTCTATTCAAGCCACGTTAAATTAGACGATGATAATGGGGGTAAAAACACAAACATGCACTGGCAATGACCTCCAGCACAAAGTGATAGCATCTACTGTTGTTGAAAGATACACTGAGATACAGAGATTGAGAGCCTTAGAGGGAAAAAAAAAAACAGAAAACAAGATGGGATGACAGAGTCGGATCCAAAGTGGGAGTGACGGCAAGGAGAGGAGACAGCAGGGTAAGACTAGCAGAACCGTCAGAGAAAGGTTGTGTTCAGGAGGAGACCGGATTCCCCTGCAGCTCCACGGCTTTTCCGCCCGTGTGTGAGCTGTTTGACTCCCGTGTGTGTCGTCTTTTACGTGAACTCCAGATTGGCCTGGTTTAAGCATTCTGAGCTGACAGAGGTATTCAGGGTGGACTAGATATCTGCTGCACAGGCTGACAGACGCACGCAGTTGTGCAGCCATGCACAGTCACATCGAGCCACACGTAGAAACGATGGGAGACAATAATGAAAGCGGGAGGAAGGTTAGAGGATGGCAGAAAACAACAGAAAGAAAGAGATGATGAGCGTCAGGACAGACCAATGGAGACACACATGGATACGTATACGAAGCCTTCTAAAAGTCATCAAACCCCTTAAACTTTTCAACATTTTGTCACAGGTCAGTCACAAATCTGGATTGTTGTACCGGATTAAATGTAAACAATCAGCAAAAAGTAGCGTATATTTGGGAAGAGAGCGATAAAGCATACATGGTTTTCAGAATTTCTTTTTTTACAAATAAAAGTCTCTAAAATGCAGTATCCCAAATAATAATCCGAGGATCTCTGTAGCACCTCCAGAGTTACCATGACTCCTTTGGTCTAAATCTCTAATTAACGTCAGTTTAGTTAGGCAGGCAAGACTTGGTGGGTTCGCAGTTTTGTCATACTTACCAAACCCTGCTTTAAATTGCTGCTGCATTCATTGGTCTACCAGATGCTGTTTTGTTCCACTAATATTCTCTATTTTAGAATATTAGTGATAGTCCAATATCATCCAGTTGCTCTATGATGTTTCGTCAAGCAACTGGATTTATTACGATATTAAAACGATACGGAGGAAGACTATATATAAATCTGAAGGCACTGAATATAAATGCAGACCAAACTTCTGTAGATTATGCAGATCTTTGAGTTAACATATGTTGAGGTTTGGGGTTGCAGAGTGACAAAATGTTAAAAATATTCATTGGGTAATATTTTTACAAGGTACTTTACATGCTCTCATATCATTAAAAAATATATATGCTATGAACAGCTTAGCAGGACATGATTTCCCAGTCTGAGGAATTTGTAGGAAATGTTGCCTGGAGCATTGCTGAAGGCCTTTTATTTTCTTCTCATTTTAAAGTGGATCTCACAAGATCTTTATGAAGATAAAGGCTGTAAATCTACAGTGTGCTTGTCCCCTTGGGTGGTGTTAATAGAACCGTCTCTCTGTTATTATTAGACAAGTTCATCGGAGAAATCATTTTTGCTTAAGTGTTGTATGACCTCTGTTTTATGGGAGTCTTTCCCCTTTGAGCAGGACATATTTCAAATGCCACTGTTGAAATTATCCATGACACTTTCTGCATCTGAACCCCTCACAAAAACACTTCTAAGAGAAACCTTTCCACTTTCTATCCAATTCATAAATGTAAAAGTATATTTTTAGAGTAGGACTGCAAAACAATGTTTTCCATCTGAACGTTTATTACGGCCAAACTTAAAGAGCTGGTTAAATAATAATCACCAACAAGCAGTAATCATTCATATAGCGACTGTTTTTCCCATTTTTAATGTAATTATAAATAATGTCACCACACTGTTTACAGAATTAAGTACAGCTCCAAGAGGAACAGTCTCTGTATGCAGGTTGCTGTTTTAATTTAAGGCAATAGTTATGTATATGTTCATAAACAATCATAATACAATGATTTAACATTTAACATTTCCCTTATGATTTAATAATTGAATTTCCTCAATATTTTTATTTCTAAGGTAATAATAGATTCAATTTCCTCGTTCTTACTTTTCACCCATAAAGATTTTCTGCTTTCATTGTTCAATGTGAGAGAAAATAGAAATGAGTCGAGTTTCTGGCTGCTATTCAGAAAAATAAAATAAGAGCATATCGATTTGATTTATAAAACCGTTAAATTCCTTTTTCATAGTTCTGACATTTATGAAATTGAATTTAGTAAAGAAAAACATCCTAGCCTCCATTTCTGTAAAAGATAAATTAGAATGTAAAGGATGTAAATTGTTATATGTCTCACCTGATTGTAGAATTAATCTATGGGGTTTTTTGCATATTGCCATATTTGGCAACAATATGCTCTTCATAAAATCTGTCTTAGACTGACTGTTCATTGCTTGCAAACAAACCTAAATTATGGATGCAAATACTTGCAACAATTAAATTTTTTTTTAAAAAACTTTTTTACTAATTTTTTTAATTTTTTATTTTATGGTATTGGAAAACAAAAATTTATTTACTGGTTCGGTTTGGGTTGACTAGACATGAACCAGAAGATTTTGATGCCAAGCCATTCCGTTATAAACCAGCAAAAGTATTGTAAAGTCTGTTCTCCGAGCTACAGGGAACCAGTGTCTGGACTTTAGAACTGGGGCGATGTACTGCATCTTTGTGGTTCTACTGAGAATGTGACGAGCAGCGTTCTGAATCAGCTGCAACTGTCTGCCTTGTTTAGGCAGACCTGCAAAAACGCTGTTGCAGTCATCAATGCGATTAAAGATAAAAACGTGGATGAGTTTTTCCAAGAAGAATGGTTTTTTGGGACATTTGCTTTACATTAGTCCACTCGGTTCTAACTGGTCCAGTAGCGCATATGGCTGCCTTTACTTTGTGTGAAAGCCTGTGTGTGTGTTGTTGATGAGGCTAAATGTGTTATGTCTGTCTGAGGGTGCTGTAGGCTCCCCGGTTATTACCAGCAAAGACAGATGTTAAAGCACTCAATACGCAGCATTCTCAGACGTGCGCAGACACAACATTACATACAGTACCTATAAAAGCGACTGGGTGACGCCTAAATCAGGCTTTATGGGAAAAGTATTGATTCATTTCACACCACTAAAAAGCCAGTTCCCTTTTACAGCTCAGCCCAATATTGCCATGACTCTCCACTTTATGTGTCTAAAGTGTCACCAGCTTTTCAACACACTGTGACCTGTATTTTTATTGCGCCGCATTACACCAAATGTCTAAATTTGTGTTTGAATGGCTTCCAGAAAAAATTATGTGCAGTTGGGCGAGTTTACTGGCTACTAGTTTTTGTATGCGTTGTCGACAACATATTTAGAAAGCTGTTCTCTTCCTCTCCATCCCCGATATGTTTTCCATGTGTGCTGGAAAGGCAAACACAGCTGCACTTTAATGACACTCAAATCCTTTTGGGATTCCGAATGCACGTGCATGAGTGCATATGTATGTGTGTATGTGTATGTTTGTTCTTTTTGACCACTTCAGTAAAATGCCTGAGCTTCTCCCTCAAGCTACGTTCAGACTGCAGAACCTTCAGTTAACTGTAGTTCAAAGGACCACTTTATGCGATCAGAGCAGAGATGTTTCTATCTTCAACGATCTATGATGCAGATGTACAGCGAGTGCTCAGAAAAACATAATTGCATAGCACAGTGATTGAACTACACCAGACAAATGCATAGACTAGCTACGAGTCAAAGCACTGCAAACCAATACGAAACACCTTTATAAGATAAAAAGCAAAATATTTTGCTATACAGTAGTCGCAGGGGGTTAGAGACCACAACAGAGCAGGAACAGCTATAGTCCGTGAATACTTTAGACCTGCCTAGCGTAACAGTTTCCACACCAAATATACTTTAATATGCATTAATCTAAACAGTGGAAACTGCCTTAGCACTACCACTGAAACTAATGTCTACATTCTTCCTTATCATTGCTCTTGAGATCACAGCCAATCAGGACCAAGGAAAATAAATGGCACTCCTGGATTGGTTGTTTTGCAAATGCCAGTCACTAGCATATCTAGGTATTTCAGCAACCCAAGCTGTATTTTATCGTGGACATGCATCTTTTGGATATTTTAGATATGCTCTACAAAAATATCTCACAACCGCCTTTTTATCATCCTGGATTCACACTGCATGTGTCTCCGCTGAGCACTTTGCCAGTGAAGCAGAGGCTTGAGCGGCAATTCTTAGTTGGCATATCTGCCGTGATCAAGGTTCTCGCGGCATAGGAAAAATGTCTATACACAACCACTTCTCACTACCCCTCCTCATTTACCCACATAGCAGTGAGAGGACAGGAAGTTCTTGTAAGAGATGAAACAGACAATGAGCTTTAAATGACCCTGAACACAGAACAGCTGATGAGTGATGAATGAGAAATACACTCTGCAGATTTCTTCCTCTAACTTTCTTACCATATCTACAACACTTTATTAACATGGCACAAGTACACCTGTCTCCTCTCTACCTTTGAAAGTAAATTTGCATCTTCTCATTTGAACAACACAGTTGCATGTAGTTTTAGTGTTCCTCCCATTGGTTTCTCAATCTGTTTCAGAAAGAAACCTCATCGTCAGCTACCTAACCAGGCATCTTGTGACTTGTACTTTCAAGTCATGCAGAAATATCTTTTGAGATCACGGCATGAAATAAAAATGTTATATAGGGGAAGCTTTAGACAGGTTTCATACCATGTGTTCAGCATGTGCTGAGAAGCATTGTTTGCATTTTAACTGCCGTGACGATAGATAAGGGACTCCACATCAGCCGACAGTCACGTGCCTGTAAATTTCAGGAACACTGGAAAACTACAGAGTTTTGAAAGTTTTGCCTAGTTTCATAAATTAAATGTTTTTATAAGGATCTTTCCAGTCAAAGGACATGCCAAGAAACTGAATCATTTGGTAATTTTTGGGTAGGCACAACCAAATATAAGACATTTTACCTGATTAACTTGGATGTGCAAAGCAAGGAACACCTCAGATTTGGCTTTTCACTCACAAAATGTGTCTTTATTGAGACAGACTTCTAAAATCAAGCCATAATAACCTCCTAAAAACTTATATTTAATGTTAAATTTTAATGAACTTTTTAATAGTACAAAGTATTTTGTTTAAAAATATTTGACATGAATTCCCATCTATACATGTATTACAAATACTACTTCTTTTAACATATAATAAGGTTTGTGTGAAAGAGTCATGCCATGGCCCTGAATATATTTAGAAATCAGCATTTGAGTCAATATTTTTGTGATAGATATCAAAATTATATAAATAACTGATTATATGAAAGTGTCTGCTTTGCCAAACACAAAGACTTCACCATGTAGAAACACTGTGGAGGTTGTAGCAGGTGCTGCAGCAAAGCTCACACTACACATTGCTGGTGAGAAGCTGGCATGAAACACAGATGGACACACAGCTGTTCATGTGCTCTGCATGGCTGTATTTAAGGGACACCTTTAAATATTTATTTATTCAATCACACAGTTGACCTGTGTGGTTTTATTAGGAGCTAAAACTGGATCAACAGCTTTTTGATTAGAAGTGTCCTTTGAATCAAACAGCTGTTGTTTGCTGCACTGACCCTTTCATTCCCACAGATTACATCCCGGTCAGCACTTTCCACAAAAGATACAGCAAAAATTGATGAAGCTACCAGAATGCTTTTATTGATTTGTTGTCTTTCTCTGATTCTGTTGACTTTTTAGATGTCCAGGGTTTAGCTTATTTTTTTTTGCCTTTGATTGTCTTTTGTTCCTTTTCTTTTCAATATTTTCTAACAATCTGGTCTACCTGTAAAACCACCAGAATGTTTTCTCATCCTGCAACTGAAAAAGAAGCTTGACAACCTGATGAGCAGAAACTTACTTTGAGAAGTAAGTTTCAAGCACACAATCACATCCCTTCACATCAACGCAAAAATCATAAGAATGAAACTGAGTAGCGCAGGTTGTTTTCCTCTTCCCTGTGGTCACTTTTTACTTTCCACCTGTTTAATCTGGCAATGTCTGCTCTGAACGACAGCCAAGCAAACAGCTGCACAATACAAAATTCTCTTATTTATTTATTTATTCATTTATTTTTTTACTTTTCCACTGGATAGAAAACCACAAACCATCCCAGAACATATCAAGGTTTGATGGAAAACTTAATTAACTTGGCACATAAAAGTGAATCTAATACTGAAATAAATGCACCTCTGTTTATCCTGACAATCTCTGCTGCGATTTATACAGTAGCACACATGGAATACCTTCTTTGAGCAAAAATCAAAATGTATTTTATGTGAAGACGGGTGTGTTGGTAGTAGCAGTAGTGCTCTAGTTTAGCCCTTAGTTGATCCCCTAGACGGCCTACTGATGGAGAAACACACACACACACAGACACGCAGACATTCTTCTTCCAACCATTTCCCATCCTGATGTAGAGTCTGGCCGGAAACAGCCATTTCCCTGAATGTTCCCATCTCTCCTCCGGCATACTCCCTCATCCCTGATTCATTGCCAATAAATCACACTAAGAGGCAGACACAGAAAGAGTGAGACAGACTTTGTGATAAAAGGCATAAGAGATTAGGAAAAGTGGAGAAGGAAGAGAGGAAGACAAAATGAAACAGTTGACAGTGCACTGGAGAAATAAGAGATGTAGGGGGGAAACCAGATGTGTGAGTGTCAACACTTCACAAACTGAGAGGATGCCAAATATGGCTGAGTCTTGAATGGAACAACAAAACAAAAGCAGATGCTGTGTTAGAAAAAACCCCTGATATTTATGGTATGGATTGCGTTTTCAAGTGGTACTGATAAAAAATACAAAATAAATAAATACATTTAGACTGGGAAACAGAAGGACAAAAATGTTGGACTACCAAATGATTCTTCCATTCCTTTAAAAGAAACACAGCCTGCTAGCATTGCTTGTCTATTTCACCTTGAAAACTTTGATTTCCACTTTTCAAAGTAGGGATGCACCAAGACAGTGACAAATTTTGGGAGATTTTTAGTTTCATCGGCCAGTAGGATACTACAATATTCATCATGCTCTGTATTTTTCTAATTTTGCCCCTCCCATTTTACAACATAATCAGAGCGCATGGGACACTTATTGTACCTCATATTGGTACAATAAGTACCAGTAAGGTAGGTTTCTTCTGGCTGAGTGAAAAAATATTAGCTATTTTTAGTTTGAGGACGCACAGAAGTGTGAGAAGCAATTAAAACGAAAACAGCCCTTTTTTTTTTAATCGGATGCCTAATTCTAATTATCTCTACTTCAAATTGAAAGACTAACAGCAAGTAAAACAGACTGAAATAACTCTCTACATTGGCCTCCTCCTCTTTTTAAATCTTCTACTTATAGCTTCATAATGTGCACCACCTGCAAACCCCACCCAAATGAACAACCTTTTGATCAGGGCCTTTTTGCTCTCCCACACAGGGGCTCCAGTTACCATGGCCGCTCTCCCCCCCGTCCGACCATCAGCATCACACCTCATTACAGCACAAGAGATTTCAGTCAGCACTCAAACATGGCTAATTTCTTTGTGGGTTTACATTGTCTACAAAAATAGAAGCTGGCAGCATTGTCCCTGCGGCACACCAGCACTGCAAGGTCCATTTAGTAGCTGCTTTGCAGCTTTTGATCCAAGTAGCTTGCCTTCCAAAATAGAAATGAATGATGCCACGATGACTGGGCAAACACAAAACACAAAAACTCCATAACAGTCTTTGTAATGGAGCTTGCAGGAAAAGAATACCTTTTCCCAATTTATATGTTTAACATCTATACTTTCTGATCGCAAAACACATGGAATATTAACTATGGGTGATCTATTTTTTCCACAATGTTTTCAGATATTCCACCGTTAATTGTCACATTTGTAGATGTTTTCAGTTTTTTAATTATTGTTCTGACTGCACATACTGGCAACTTTATTTAAAGAGAGGCTAAGAAAAATAGACCTCCGAGTCATTTCACATATAGGGAAAAATTATTGTATTGATATTCAAGTCAACGTTTACAGACTAAGCAACTTAAACTATCAATTAAAAATTGTCTGTTACGTTTATTCTAAAGGAATTGTAAAGTGTGCAGCTAAACGTGGCACCAGAAATTGTTCTTAGTGTGAAACTGTTTCCCTGCAGAATAAATGTAACCAAACGTAATTAAAGGTTCTAGACTAAAAGATAAATTCATTAATAATATAAGTATATTTGGACACTGCTGTAACTAATCTGTACAGAAACTGATCCCATCGATCAGGGTGATGCAGATTCCCATCCTCCTGAGCAGACCAATCGACACTGAACTGGGAGCTGACTCATTCTCTACATATTCTGTTGCATCTACAGTGCATAGAAGGATTCTTGTAACCGGATTGTTACTTAATCTGTCTCTGCAGAAACTTAGTGCATAAAAATGCATGTGTATGATGAGTGTATCTTAAAATTTTATGTTACTCATATGATGTTTCTATATTTTCCAGCTAATTGGAAGTAGTCTCCTGGAAATGAGCTCTGAACACTTCTGTAACCATTGAAGGTGTGAAGTTAAAAATAGTGTGCCGCAGAGTAATTTAAAATGGAATGATAAGAATTGAGGATTACACCATTTCCTGGAATTTGTTTATCCAAGGTAAGTGCTGTGCAAACACTGTCTACATGCAACGCCTTATATTTGCACCAAATGCAGTGTAAATCAGAACAATACAGGCTGAAAATATACAGATCATACCTTTCAGTAACATCAAAGACTGAATGTACAGTCGGATTACTGCAGATGGACATGTTATGTGCCTAAAACTTAAGTATAGGAATTTGTGTTGCATCTGCTAGCCATTGAGTCCATTCTACAGATCAGTTGTTCCATGAAAGCCTGAGATTATTTAACACACTTTCCCGGAAAGTTACTCTAAGGTTTCATAGAGAGTTCGAGCCTTTGATGATGCCTATGCTCTCCAGGTTAACATGGAATTTAATAAATGTAAAAACCGGGTCAATTACAATTCCTAATGTAAACCTTTACCAAGAAGAAAGGTATGTCATTAGTTGACCTGAGATCCCTTGCTACTCTAAAAATTTCCCCACAGGGTTTCCTGTCCTGATCAGCAGGGGCAGATGGACCCTCTCATTAAAGTGACCGCAGTTGAAAATGAGAGCAAAATGAGGCCCATTACCATGCAGGCGTGACTAATATCCTTTTGCAGACCTCTCCACACACTCTGCTCACATGCACACGCAACTCCCGTGCACACACAAGTTGCATTTGTACGCAAAAAAAAAAAAAAAAAAAGAAAGGCCAGATGTGCAGGTTATGATGCTCGTTAATCAATAAGGGTAACTGAAACTGAAACAAGGGGAAGTTGGTAATAAACTTTGTCTCTACAATATTGACCAGATCTGGGGCTACTCTGTGGGGGGCGTCTGGAACCCACTAAGGACCCGCATATACAGATCTCTGTGAGAGTGCACATGTGTGCATGTTCCTAATGGTCCCTGATGCCATTAATGAGAAATACAAAAACCGACTCGGTCTACACATCCACCTTATGAGACCATTTCACCATCATTACCATCACTTTCTAACTCTTTTTACACATCTGATGAGTCTTATGGCTTAGATTTATGCATTCTTTTTGTTTTTCTGTCATACAGAAAGTACTGCTGTCTCAGACTTTCTGTTTTTGTGTGTCTACCCTGGTTGGAGTTATGGCTAAGCCTATTGCTGCCAGTTTTAATATGCTTTCCTGGATGGAGATTTTCCTGCCGCTAACTTGTCACCTTTTTTTTCTTTCTAATAAAAAGTACGCCTGTTGCAGTGCTTTTGTATGTAGCTGTGTTTGATTCACGGATGGAGTCGTTTATGGAGCTTTGGCTGCCATTACCTTCACCTTCCACTTTTTTCCCCGGGTAGGAAGCACTCCCGGCCCAGTGCTTCTGTGTTTTTCAGTGTCTTCTTCGTGTCTTCCTCTGAGCCCTAAGCTAATAATGGAAGATGGTTGTTCTGAGGGAGCATGGTTGTACTGGAAGTTTCTTCCTGTTAAAACAGTGTGGTTCCTTTCCTCTGCTGCCAAGTGCTTGCTCAGGAAGATAGATTGCTACAAAACTACTGAATCAATGCGATCATCTGAGCTTCCTGAGATAGACGACTTTCATCAATTGGCAAAACATAACAACTGAATTTGGCGGTATTGTGTTATAATGCGGGTTGAACTCGGCTGTATGAAATGCATTGAAAAGAATTGGACAGATTCAAATTGCATCTGGAGCAAATTGGATTGAATCTAACAGGATAAGAATTTGTCCTGTTGGTCTTGTAATGTGCTTTGAGATGGCATTTGTTGGAACATGATGTTATATACACTGAATTTAATTGAAAAGAAAAGTATATAATTTTTGTCATGTGATTCTCACTAGCACATTCCTGACCTTTTAATATTTTTGCAATAACGAATCCACCAGGGTCCTTGCTTAAAATTCATTATTTATTATTTTCCACAAAAATCATCCTAACCTGAACCCTTTCCATCTCATCAAGTACTTTTCCTTTTTCCAAGATTTCTATCTACAATTGTTGTTTGCATCGTGTTTGTCTAATTTTTTCTTCATTCCAAATTTCTGACAAAAACCTCCCTCCCTTCATCTCTGTCATACCCTAACTTCTTCTCCCACATCACATTCTACCGTCTTGCCTCTTTCGTTTCGAGCGTCCTCAATTGCCTTTTGCGATCACTTCTGTTGATTGATTTATAACCTTGCAACAGGCTGGTAGACGGAGGGAGGAGAAAGAGAGAGGAGGATCAAGAGAGAGGGAGCTTAGCAGGAACAGGGCTGTCGGGGTGTTTGAAGTACATGAAGGAGTAATATAAAATACACCTGGTCCATCCATGGGGCACTCACTGTTCCTAGAAACAAAAGAAGGGGAGGGGGACACATGGGAGGAGAGCGGAGAGGGTCGGTCCGCAGGGGAGGGAGTGGGGTCTCTCCGTTTTTCCTTTCAGACTGGCTTTTATGGTGTTACTTCAAACGCTGACCTCCCACCCACCCCCCTGCTCCCTCGCTCCATTCGTCCGTCCATTTGCGCCTCCCTCCTCTTTCTCACTATTGTGTATGGCCAAGTGGACAGTAATTGGCTATTCTTTCATGAGGCTGATTTCAGCAGCCCCCCACACCCAAACAGGAAGGGGCCCTTTAGCTGCCTCTCAGAAGTAAGTGTATATGTGTGTGTGCGTGTATGTGCGTGTGTGTTGTAAAATATGCCAGACATTTAGGTATCAGGTGGTTTTAAGGAAAGGGGGGCGGCGGCTGCGCTGGCATTTCATTCACAGCAAACTCAGGAATTTAAGGTAATCTCATCATGTTCCGACACGGGATTTTATGAGACGCCAAATGGGTTTAAGAATCAGCTTAGACGTGTTTAAATGATCTTTTTAATATTTCTTCAATTACAAATGCTTTAAGCTTGAGAACATTGTGCTCAAGAAAAAAAAAGAAGTCTAAAAAGCAGCTGTCTTGGCAAGATTTTATTTCATGACACCAAGGAGTGCTTGACTAACTTATTCATGAGATAAAATGTGTTGTAAAAAAAAAAAAAAAATAGATGAGTGGTTTCAAAAAGGTTTTCAACAGTTTACAACATCTGAGCATATTGTGAGTGATATATAAAAGCCGCTCTACTCTCGCTAATGACTTCTGGCCCTCGGTGGCTTATAGATCAGTGTGTGTTCATTAATGATGCAGGCGTGCGCAAGTGTGTGTGTCAATTAGTGGGTGGAGGGGATTAGCTGTCTCCAGAGATTCCTAATTAACACAACACATGCAGGCAAAACTGTGCTTCCCCCCCCAGTTTTCCACTGAATTTCTACCTTTTTATGTGGTTATTAAAACTTTAAATTGACAGCTGACAGGAAGAATGCAGAAACAATTAAGCTCAGAGAAAATAAAGACTACCTGTAAAGCGTTAGCTTTTTTTTTTAGCAAATTTCTCTAACATTAGTATAACTAGTAGTAGACAGAGGTCGTTTCTCTTTCTGTTTGAATAAAAGTGAAGAAAAATCTCAGAGAAACTGGATGACAAACATGCAAAATGTGTTTATTTTGCATACAAGTCCAAACATGCAGTTTTTATTTTGAAAAATTAGCTTTCATCTTTAAGCCCTCGTCTTTTGCTTCATGATTTCCAAAGCCATCGCATTCAGTCCTTCAGCAGTGACTCTGCACCGGTAAACAGATAGATGTGAGTTAGCCTAAGACATATCAGCTTTGCTAAAAAAAAAAAAAAAGTGTTTATTTGTGGAGGTCAGAGTTAAAGTGGTGTGCTTAGCTTGTGGAAAACATGGTCAGATTTTCATTTGCAGCCTCAGTTTTAATTCACAGACTAAACATGAAATAAAACATGAGACTCTGGCCATTTCAAACAACTGTTTTAGTTAAACATAATTATATAGCTAAACTAAATATAATGCTTCAGCGTGGTGGGTAACATTTGATTGGTCAAACAGTGGTCAGTTGCAAGGTCTTCTGTCTCTGGAAGAATTTTTAAAAAATAGATCACATAATCAGTTCTTTATGAAATAAACGCTTGTGTCCATCCATTAGTTTGGCCTTCAACAAAAGTCTTGATTGGTCACCTGATCCTTGCGGGAAACTAACAGCAACAACCCTGGTTTATATTGGTGTGACTGACTTTGTCATCTGCATCAATCCACCTAATCTGCTTCTACTCATCCGTTCCCTTTAAGACTGGACTTAACATATGGCTGTCATTTTTGCAAAACGCTGTCAAAGATGGTGCCTTCCAGGGGTTCTCCAGGTCTTTTTCTTGATTGAAGAATTATTCCAATTGTCCCAAGTTTTGTCAATCGAGTGGCTGAATAGAGCCAGCAGCCTCAAATATTGCCATTACTCCTAGAAACCAGGCCATCGCTTGACTAAGAAATCAGTAATAAGCAGAATCTTGTCTCCAGGCTGAACTTCGTGTTCTTTTCCTATACAGGAAAAAATATGCCCTGTCTTTCAATGGATAAAACCACAGAAGGAACAACTTCTATCAATAACTGTATGTCAGTTTCAAATACATTCTACAACTGCATCATAAAAAATGTGGGCTTATTTTCCAAGATGAAGCCGCAAAAGCAGTTGCTATTTTTACTTTTCTTTGTTATCATCACTTCCAGATGGAAGAAATATGTTGATCACATTAAAATGTTTTGCATAATATAAACCTGGAAGGAGTCTGAACAATTTTGGGCATAGCTGTGTTTCTGTATATAAATTAGACTATTTATGAAATCCTTCGAGATAACTTTTTGTTTTTAATTTGTGATAGATTAAAAAAACTAAATTGAATTGCTGTTGAAATATCGGGTTCGGTCCATAAGCCGGTAGTCTTCCACTGATCTGAAGGTGTATTCACTTTTCTGCAAACTCATGGTGATGTAACAATTTTTCTACAGTAGGTAAGGGGACAGACAATAACTTCACAGAATTACACTTTAAAATATTAAAATATTCCTTCAAGCTTTGAATGCAAGGGCTCAATGGTGGCTGCCACCCAGGAAAACACAGACACCACATCCACTTTGACCATGACCACACACGCACACACACACACACACGCACACGCATACACACACACGCGCGCACACACACACACACACACACACACACACACACACACACACACACACACACACACACACACACACACACACACACACACACACACACACAGACACACACACTATGTGATGTATACAAGCTCTTAAAAGGTTAAACACACACCAGCGGAGGACAGGACATAAACGCAGACTGTAAAAGTACAGGGCTGTCTGTCCTTTCAGACACAACACATCAACAGAGTTGGGGATAACCATGTTGTCCGACAAACAAAATTACTCTGAAGTTCAAAAAGAAAAAAGAAAAGAAAAATCACAGCAACATTTAAAGAGAAACCCACAACAGTTTGGGAAGAGAAAGGTCCTCTAAGGATAAAAAGGGGCCACGTTGAAGAGGAAGAAGTAGAGCGAGCGACAAGATAACAGATTTAATACTGCAGAGTGCCTACCTCTTTGTAGTTCACCTTGGGTTCTGCTCTCTTCCGCTTTCTGCCCTTCGCCTGGTGAGTCCGACTGGAGAGAATCCATTTTACAACCTGCAGGAGAGACGATGGTGGGGGTGAGGAGGTGAAGGCGGGAAAAAAGATAGGAAGAACAGACAGAGTAGCCAGGGGGGAAACAGTGTGATGGTGGAAGATAAAAAAAAAATGACAAAGATTAAATAAATGTGAGAGTGGAACATCAGAAAGAGAAAAGTGGTCATTGTTCATTGGGGAAAAAAAAAAAAAAAGCTCTCAGACACTGAGTTCAGACAAAACGCTGACAGGACGACAGAGCAGTCAGAAAGCTCATCAGAGTGCAAACTGAACAAAAATTCACACAGCGAAAACAGCCCTGCACTCATTTGCAACTTTTCTGCACTCAACTAACATAAACAACCAGCGAAGACAAAATAAATAAAACGGAGCACAGCAGCTTTCAATTTGCACAACAGCCATCACGTGTTTCCAAGAAACGGAATAAATAAATATGATTGAATGACATAGAACAAAGAAATACCTATGAACATTTAGACCTAAATATGATAGGTCTTCTCTTAAATAAAGTCACTGAAGCCATTTTGGCGCTTTAAACTTAAACTGCACATCTGATCTTTCTTAAAAGGAAGATGAATGCGAGGATGTGAAAATATAGGCAAAGCAATTAAGAACAACATGGAAGCATTATGGGAAATCTGATAGGCAGCACAGTACAACACGCAACAGATGCACAGCGCTGTGTGCGCGCGCGCTGCACTCCTCTCGGAGGCAGACAGAGGGAGAGACTGAAGCGGGGAGTGAATGTGGGAAAGAGAGGTAAACAAAGTGCGAAAGAGGTAGAGATAAGAGATTATATCAAAATAATGTGAAATAAAGCGTGGAACAATTTTTAAAAAGCCCAAAAATTAATAAATGAAGCCCTGAGGAGGCAAAGAAGGGGGAATTAACTTGGTAAAAGAGAAGACTGATGAAAATCAGATGATAATCATATCAAGCATGTGCAATATTTCCACTCTGAGCGCTTTTCTTGAAGACTGTCTGCCACTCCCTGAAGATGAGAAGAGAGAGAGAGAGAGAGAGAAAAGGAGAGAAGCGAAGGAGTTGTGCGCCTACCTCTGCTTTGACTTCTTCTACCAGCCTCGCCTGTGACCACACGGCGCTCCTTTCATGCAGCCACTGAACGACAGAGGAGAAGGGGAGAGCAGTGAGCCGGGGGGGCAAGTGATCGGGACGGAGAGGAATGCTTTGCAGAGGCAGAGAGAGAGAGACCGAGCGAAGCAGGAAGGGGAGGGAGGAGAGGTGGGAGGAAAGGGAGAGAAGGTGGGTGCGCTATCACTTGTTCCTCTGACGGAAACTCGCCACTTTACTCCGGAGGGAGAGACAGAAGGAAAGTGAAGGAGAGGAGAGAAAAACCGGGAGAAAGGTGGAACAAATAATTCACGTCATTCCTTGTTTGTTTTATTTTTTTTCATCCATTCATTCATTTGTGATTATACACACACACACACACACACACACGCACACAGACACACACACACACACCCACACACACAAACATAACGCTGGTCATCCAAACACCTACGTACAGAGAGGAGCCCTGACCAGAGCTTCTACTGTCTCACCTTAAGGTTGCAGTGCAGTGAATTATACAGCTGCATTTCAGTATGTTTTAATCTAAGTCTGGTTTTATGGTGGCTTTCCAGTCGCATTTACATTCTCGGGTATGGGGTTTCCCATCTTCCCTTTGATAATACTCCATAAGTTATCTATGGATTTAGATCTGGACGGTGATGCCATGGTCATTCAAGCAGGTATTGGCATTTTTGATAATGCAAGCAGGTGCCATGTTCTGCTGGGAAACCAAATCAGAGTCCCCCATAAAGTCTGTTGGGAAATAGTATGAAGTGATCTCAGCTTTCCTGCTAGACAACCACCCTGACTTTGGACTTAACACACAGTAAACCAGCACCAGCAGATGATTCCCCAAATCATTCCTGATTGTGGAAACTTCACACTGGACCTCAAGCAACTTGGATTGTGTGTCTCTTCATCCTTGTTCCAGAGTCTGGACCCTGGATTTCCAATTAAAATACAAAATTCACTTTTATCTGAAAAGTAACTTGGTTCTGGGTTATCATTAGCTGTGAGCCACAATCATCAAAATAAACTGAAATAAATGGTTGAATTTTGTCCTTCAGTGTGTAATGATTTATGTATAATATCTGAGTTTCACTTTTTGAAAGACATTCTATTTTTGTTTATAATTTATTTAGATTCACCTGTAATAATATTGGGCGCTTGCAATGATGTTGTTGAGAAAATAAGGGGGCAAAAAGTAGTGCATGGAATCAAGGTACCTTTAAACGCTCTGATAAACAAGCAGGAAGCAGCATCCTCTGCCCATTACACACTTCACAGATGTTCCCACACACATGCCTGTGCAGCATTTTAGCTATCGTAGTTACCATAGCCACACACACACACACACACACACACACACACACACACACACACACACACACACACACACACACACACACACACGCACACAAAGTACAGTAGTATAACTGCATGCCTGAGTACTTCATGACTTAAACAAAAAACAAAAAAAAATAACAAAGGTACTCCAGCAGCATCAGATGTACTGAGGCAGAGAGAGAGGTGTTGGAGTGGGCAGTATAGAATGTAGTGAGTGTTGAGGCAGTAAATTGGCATTGTGTAACAGGATACCACACATAGCTCTTTTGCTGTTTGGATCTCAACAACTATTCTCTGGACAAAAAGCCCTTTGTCTACATCCAACACCCTGGTCCTGATTCTGTGGCTGTGCTGCGTTTCTCTTTTGGATCAATATTAGACGACATCTAAAGGTCTCATCTCACGTTCCTTCAGCAAACAAGGAGGCGATAAATCACGTCAACTGCTGGATTCAAAACTGTCATTTGTGGCATATCAGTTTCTAAATGAAGAGTGTATGTAGAGAACAAATAGTGGCACTGTTGCGACGTCCCTCATTTTAGGACAAAATGGATGACGTGTTTAACGCATCCACACTGGTAAGATTTTGCACCTTAGCAACATAGTGGAGTGACCTGCTAGGTAGATCAAATATACATAGAACCAATACCACTAACAAGGCACTGACAGAGTTGAACTACTGTCCTAATGTCTATGGTTATGTGAATAATATACAGTATAACTTAAGAATGAACATTTAAAGGTGTATCAAAAATTAACTGGTGATCTTAACCAGATGAATATGAGATTGACCTTCCATGACCTCTGGCCAGTAAGTAGGAAAGACAAATCTTGGATCTTTTTCCAATTAATGAACGTGCCATGCCTAAACCATACAACTTCCACACTCTTCAGTGTGGAAGTCTCAAAGTTAGCCACCTTACTGATCAATGTGCTGTTTAATAATGAAGTCAGAGGAAGCATCAAAAAAGAGTATAAGAAGCTACTTAAAAGGAAACTATTGAAATCAAAAGCTAAGCTGTTCCGTCAGGCTGCTACTTTTAAGCACAACATGTAGACTAAACATATTGCAGACAAGTTGCTCTGTTTGATCATTTTCAGCTTTCATCCTGTGTAACTTAAAAGGCTGGATTTGGGAATTTGGCAACCTTTGGAAAACTCAAAGGTAAATTAGAGGTCAAGAGACTGCTCTTTCAGTGTACAGATGCTCGTCTCCAACACTAAATGTCAATGCAGTAAAAGTTTTAGTCTGTTTTAATATAGAAAAAGGCTGGGTTACAGCAACTTCTCTCTCTCAAGATCACATTGAGTGATCTTGCCTCTGTTTCTAATATAAATAATTAATGATCACCAATAGCCTGGAATGTTGGATTTATTTATTTATTTTTAATAAAGTTAATTATGGATCGCAAAGAGAAACTGGAATCAACAAAAAATAAATAAAAAATTATGTCAACAGCACTTTATAAAGCTTTGTAAAGACTGAGAATCGTCCACAAACTGATCAGTGCATCTCCAGCAAAGACAACGGGTAACTGTAAAGAGAGTTCAGAGTATTCACGTTTTAGATACGGTCATTGTGACTTAAACAACAAAAAAGTTGGGAAGAGATAAAAATAAGAAGGCAGGATGTTTTCTCCTTTGAATAGAAGAAGTGACATATATTTTTGTTGTAAGTCTGAACAGCTCACTGAACCTTAAGGGCTCAAAAACAAGTGACAGGTCTGGGTTGTTTCTGAGGTTTTGAGTTGGCAGACACCCAAATATAGACTATCAGCACAGAGAAACATACCTTTTTATAATAGGACCCCTTTAGCATAGGAGTTGAGCTAGTTGAGTTTTTGTGTTATACAATAAATAGGTCAATGAAGAGCTGAACGATAAGTATAATTATAATCCACAGTGCAAATGTCAACGTTCATAATAATGCAATCACAAAGGACTGAATGCATGTAGTATATGGTATGCTACTGCTGCTCTGCTTCACAGTAAATTTCTAGTTTGACTGTTGTGTTCATGGAACAGAAACATCTGAGTGAGGAAAATGTGGATTGATCTAAGCTGATGTTTTTCTAATGTGTAGCTCTAACCCTATAAGTGTCATTGTTCTGGTTACATATTTCTCACAAATGCACACTTCATAGGCTGGCAAAAAAAATATCTGTTTACATTTTATGTAGGTTTGATGAATCTTCTGTGATGTTTCTGCTTCTGTATTTACAGGGTTCTGAAGTATTTTTCAGAAAATGAGTTTTTTTTTAAAGAAATTTTTTTTATTTCAATTTTTTTTGTTAACTTCTAATAACATTTTTAGCATTTGACTACAAAATATTAAACTGCTTCAGTAGTTTTAGATCGTATTTTCTGCAGGTCTCTCATGTAATTAAACAATCAGATTCTGATTTTTGGATAGTGGTAAAGTATTGTGCTACTGCTTTTGTGACATCTGGTCTGGCTTAGATCTTGTGCATTTTAAAATCTAGACTCCTAAATAGGAATAACATATCCTAGTCTAGAAATCTGGGAAATTTGGTATCTTTATTTTGGATATACAAAGTACAAAAACTTTTTAGTGCTGTGCTTTGCATTTCCAGAGTCCAATTTAACTTGAATTTAAAGTAATTTAGAGACCAAACCGGTGGCAGGGGTTTGACTTTTCATGTTTTGATGTCAAAACACGCCAAAAAATAAAAAATAAAAGGAGCAGAGTTAATATTTTTATATCCAACCTAACTCGTTATTTCAGATTTTCTATAATGTCCACACTTTGACAAATCGTTGAGTTTTGGCTGCTGCATTTCTTTTTGAGTACAGAAAGAAATCCAATATGTATTTATTTATTTATTTTTAGAAAAGTTTGCATTACTTCTGGAAGCTCCAACCCAAGACATGCCCTTGTCCTATGTAAGATTTGAATCATGAAAAGATATAGAAAGAGCTCTATAATATTTTGGGGCTGTCTTTTTATAGGGGCAGTGAACAAAAGAATGAAACAAACCAAAACCAATAAAAAAACCAAGGAAGTATGTCATTGTTTAATGTAAACCAATTAAACCACAAGGCAAAAGAGCCACCTTCAATTTAGCCCATGGCCTGCTACTGGCCATGGACCAAAAGTGTTAAAATGATCCAATCAAAGGTCCAGACTTCAATCTAATTGAGAATCTGTTGCAAGTTTTGAAACTTAGTTCACAGATCCTCTTTATCCAATTTGACTGAACATGAGCTTCTTTGCAAGGGAGAATGCGCAGAAATGTCCTTTTCCAGATGTGCACAGCTGGTAGAGACAAACCCCAAATGACTTTCCATGAATAAAATGTAATAATTGTTTTACTTAATAATTGTTTTTTTCTGACTTTCATATAAAAATGTTTTTTTTATTTTACATTCACAACTATTCCTGTTTGTGATTGTTATGAGAACAAATCTGAAACAGTTCACAAGAGTATGAGCACATTTGCAAGATAAACATGCAACAATAATCAAAACATATTAATTAATGATTATTTAGATTTAAAAATTGGAGAAACATATTTCAGAGTGAAAGTTTTGGCACATCAAGGGTGGCCTTTGTTCAGCCATCGTATCTGAGACTACTTCTGTCCCCCTCCAAAGGGAGTGCTTATTCATCTAAACTAAAATATCTAAAATAGGCTCTCTCTCATTCCCCATCTCTTTTTCCAGGATTGGTGTGTGTCATTGTTTATTATTAGGCCAAACCATTTCCTGCCTCTTTTTTTTTTTTCCCAGACCAGATTGTGGAGCAACACATGGGGAGTCTGTGGCGATAAAGAGCGAGACAACCCGGGAAAGATTTTTTTTTAAAACGTGTTTGTGTGTAGTGTACACAATGGACAAGTGCTCGCATTTGTAAGAGGTTTTAATCGATCTGGCTGATCTACTTAGCCAGTGACTGGCACATCAAAACAAAAATAAATAAATAAACAAGCGAGCCTGTGCAGAAGCACTCAACCCTTATCCAATCAGGTAGGAGAAAACAGAAGTCCCCTCCGCAGTGTCCTTCCCACCCTCAGAGGCCCCTGAAAGGCTCTAGTTACATCAGCACGTAATCTAGAAGGTGAATGTTCCCAGACAGCCATGCAAAAAAAAAAAAAAAAGAAAAAGGACAAAACACAGACACACAAAATTTGCACGTATGCTGTGTGGTAATTAAGATCAGTTACCATAGAAATAGGAGAATTGAAGAAGCCGTTAAAGTGGATTGATCGTGTGGGTGTGTATTTGTAATCCAATAATCTATGACTGGGGGTATTTTTCCCAGCTAGAGGCCAGTGGAGGAGATGTGTTGCTCAGATAAAATAACAATCTATAACTTACAATTACACAGATTTCTTTTTTTAGCCTTTTTTTGTCTCACATATGTGTTTCAGGTGATCAAATACATTTTAAAATCTGATAAAGGAAACCTGAGTAAACTGAAAGCTGTTTTTAAATAATTATTTTATCTATTAAGGGAAAGAAAGCTATCCAAATTACAACAACTTAATGAGAAGTAATCGGTCACTAAACATAATCACTGGTTGTCCAATAAATGGTAACGAATCACTCAATAATTAATGGCTGAACACCCTCCTTTAGGATTTATAAATAGATAAATAATTTATAAATAAATTAATTGACATGGTGATCTAGATATTTATTTTTCTACATAAATATCAAGATATATATATTTTTTTGCAGTTGCCAGGAAAAGCTGTTAGCAGGAAAGCAATCGTCATCAAGCAGTTGTTCAAACCCTTCTGGCAAACTGTCACACCACATTTAAGCTGCAGTATTTATCCAGTTATTTACATCTAATAGGGGACATCATTTTGATTATTAGAGTCGTATTACACAGATGTTTAGAGATGTTCAAAAGATATCCTTAAGTGTTATGTCTTTCCTTATCTGGTTGTACAGCATGTTTGCATCAACAGTACTAAAGAAGTGAAACAAAGCAAAAAAAATAAGAAAAAATCACTGATTTAAAATGAAGAACTATAATTTTTGGGAAACTGTCTTTAAAGTCCTGCCAGTTCTGCTGTGGCACATAAAGGTTAATACAATAAATTCTCAAAGCAGAAGCCTCATTTAGAAATTTGCACTTTCATTCATTAAAAAGGCAGATTGCAAAAGAGACTTCTCATACCTCTGGAATTCCCGGTCGATCAAGCCAGTCGGCGTAAATAGCACTGAGGGTGAGGCCCTTTCTGGAACACAATGGCACAAGTGTTAGTTTTATTCCTATTATTACAGTGATGATTGTTATTGCCCAAGAAACCCTTTTTTAAAAAAAACACGTCTCTGGGAAAAAGCTGGAAGGGTTCTGGCAGGCTTGAGTCTGGGCCAACACCTTAAACAAAAAGAAAAAAAAAACAACAAAAAAAAAAAATCAGGGACACACCCGTCTTCCTATACAAGATAGAGTAAACAGACATGTACAGACAATGAATAGGATTTAGACGTATGCATGTCATGCAGACAAACATTTGTATGAAAAAGCGTCTATGAGACAAAGTGTATGTTTAGTGGATGAAAACCGTCTCAGACAGAACCGCCACAGTGACCGAAGCAACATGCAAAGACAAATGTGTGTGCAAACAAACATTCCACAAGCAGTCAGCAGTAGGTATGCAAACTCTAAAGCACACGCAGAGTAGAAGAGTAACCATACGGCATACCCTTCACCACACTATTAATCTTTCTGGCTGTGTTTAAAAAAAAAAAAAGTCTCCACTCTCGCACTGAAGCTTTTACTGTGTGCCGTGAGATTCAGTCCATTAAAGAGGCCATTTTTTTAAATGAAATGTTCTCATTTCCATCTTTATTTTTACAGCTATGCTCCCCTAACAGAGGCTCAATTACTGGCTTTATACATTTGCCAAATACATTCCAATAGGACCTTCCTCAAAGTATTTTTTTTTTTTACTGTTCACTCAGAATTACAGAATTAGACATTAAATAGTGCTTCAATATTAATTTAAAGAGGTGGTTTTTGCAGACAGAGATAAAAACAATCTTCCTTTTTCTTGTGTTAAATTTTCAGTTTAGCTACTTGAAAATCCCGTCTACCAGGTTCAAATTTAAACTGCGGTAAGGTTCATTAAATGTCAGCTATGCTGTGTGAATTTATGCAAAAAGTAATACTAACGAGCAAAACCGAACGCATGTCAGTGAGGGTTGTAAATATGTCTAAACAGGGACAAGGGGTCAACAGACAAATCAGTCACGCCACAGTTAGGGTGGTTAAAAATAAATTAAGCACACAGGCACTTAGTAGTGACCAGGCTTTACTCTTTGCTCACCAACATCGGCTGACTTTTATTTAGCAATTTTTTGTTATTTTGTTAACAATACATACTAATGATGATCATGTTTGGTAATTTACATGGTAGATATAACATTTTAGATCCTGAAAGCACACTAAAGTCTGACACAAATAAATTATATTCAAAATGTTCCTTGTTTTTTAAATTCCAAGAATAATTTTAAAACAAATTCCAGATAAATTTTTCCTCACATTAACTTGAAGTGTCTTTTTTGTGCCTTAGCAGTATGACATAAGGTGTCCATTTTGGACCGCTACACTACCGTGGTGCAGATAAACTGTGAGGATTAATACACAGACTGACGATGTGTAGAAAAGCGAGACTTTCAGCTGTTTCCATTCACTGCAGCTACAATATTTTTCTACGCATTTCCTAAACCATCGGTTGCATCCTTAGCATTAAGAAAAAAAGGAACACTGGCAAATGATCATGAACGGCAATGCTGGCTAAAACTGGATCAGAAAATAGAACGACTATCTAAAGGCTATGGCAAATAACAGGCAGTAGGCTTGACAAAAAACACTTTTATTTCCACAGATGTGGTGTCAGACTGTTTGGCCTCCCAGCCACTGCCTCAAAGAAAATATTTCCCCTGACTTCATCCTCCTTACCAGAGAAGTCAAAAGATAAGTCCTCCCCTTAAAAACCCACATTCCAACAAGATAATTTTTTATCACTACTTTCTTCTTGGGTAGCCGCTGTGTTAATCATTGATGCCAGAGTTTGGTGTCCTGTATGTAACATCATGACTCTAGCAATTTTCCTTGGCATTACCAGCTGCTTTGTGGTAATTTTCCCCCTTATTTCCTCCTCTAACTGATATGGACAATAAGTCTAAGCACAGCTGAGAAGGAAAAGTTGTATTAAAAAAATTATGATATATGGCTTTTAATGATCATTAGTAAATCCATATTCAGAGGTGCACAATGAGCATAAAATGTTACAATCCGCACAAACATCACAGGCTTTACTAAAAAAAGCCTTAGGTTTAGGCAAGATGAGTTGGTTCATAATAGAAGTATTGAGACATAAGCTTTTGGTCTCACAGGAGCATTTAAGGCTCAAATTTATCCATATTTCATGTACCTGAGGGACAACTTTATTGCGGTTTCCAGATTATTATTTGGTAATTAACAGAGAAATGAGCTTACATAGGATGGAGATCTCAGGAAAAAGCTATCTTTTGTATAGATTTGCATAATCCTATATTGATTATGTCTTGATTATTTTATCCAGTAATGTATGAGCATGCAAAAAGCAGCCATGACCCTCAACAAACCGGCACTTTGATCCTAAATCCTTCTTGTCTTTTTGTGTTGTTTACAGACAGAGGGATCACATCCAAATATTGACTGTGTCCGACTCTCTCTGTCTAATTCAATCAATTACTGGCTGGCCCAGCAGCACGCTCCACCTGACAGAGAAGGCAAGACGACAAGATTCACGGCAGACAAAAGGTGAGGGAAAACAGAGCTTGCAACAGAAAGTTTGAAGGTTGGGAGAGCCAATGTGAAATACAGACCGAGAAACGGGAAGATGCAGGAAGAGGTTAATGAGGCAATCAGAAAAGATGGTGAATTGAATGATAAAGCAGAGAGAGAGAGAAAATGAGAGAGGAGGAGAGCAGGAGGAGCAGTTATCCTTTTACACTTCAATTAATATGAGAGTGGATGAGACTGTTCAGTTAACCCGATTGGTGTTTGGAGCTTTATTAGACTGCTTGTTTCCACACCAGGACCTCCACAGAGAGTAAATCAACAGAAGCCTGCCTATTTCACATTAAGCTATCATCATCATCCAAAACTAAAATGCTTAAGCTACTTTTGGGGGGGGGAGAAGAAAAGATTATTAAAGGTTTCTGCTATTTGACTGGAATGGAAATCCCCTACTTTAATGCAGGCGAATGGATTCAGAGCTTCATATAATTCATGAATTAAACAGTAATTGCTGCCACTTACATACCTCTCCATGTGTGGGAAGGCAATCAGGAACATTTGCAGGAAATCCTGTTAGGGAAAAAAAAAAAAAACGACGAGAAGAAATGGGAGGCATAAAGTGAGATGTGGGAGGAAGAGTGTAAGAGACAGCAAGGCATACCTGATGTTAAGTCAAGTGTGCAAGGTCAGACCATGTTTATGTTACATCCATTATTTAGTGAGAAGATTCAATCTGCCACTGCAGATGCAGGAGCCAGGTGGAATGAATCACATGCATACACGCGCACACGTACAGACTCCCAGGTGTTATTGTTCAGGTGCTGGTGTCAGCAGGATAAACGTCTGCATATCTGCTCACACACGGAGTTGAACGCTGGACATTAAAATTGGTCTTCAATTGGCTGCAAACCTTGAAATGTTATCTTAAATATAGAATGACATCTTTTTTCTCCCATGTTAAGTGTTTTTATTTGCATTCTCAAGCGTGATAAGGTTATAATGAAAGGTGCTGTAATACAAAAGTTGTGTCAGCAGGCAGCAATAATGTTGGCATCATAACTCTAAAGAAGATTCTAAGCTTCTCCCAAAGTTGTTGCATCTTGAGTTTTCTCTGACACCAATTACCATTTCCTCAGAGTCATTCATACAAGCTGAAAGTCAGTGGAATGACAAAGAGTAAGAGGTGTGAAAACAACACCTGAAAATGACTCATGTTGCGGTTTCTTTATAACCATATGTAGCATAATTTCTAGACTATTGAGTGCACCTGAATATAAGCTGCAACCACCAATATTGAAAAATAAAAAAAAGACATATATATGCCACATCAAAGCATTGGTCCATTTTGCATATGGAAAAATTAGAGATATTTTCATGTTTTTTCTCCATCTGTCTCAATGTAGTTTAACAGTGCCAATGTCATCACTTGTTGAAAGAGAATAGGATTTTTGACTAAAATCCAACAGACCGTGCATATGCAAATCTTTTAATTCTATTTTTTTTATTCCTTTTTTATTGTTTTAACCAATGGGAGGTGTTAAAGCAAAATCACAATTTTTCCAAGCATCAATACTAGCAGACAAAAATATTCCTCTAAAAGAACTTTGGTCTCACCTGAGACAAAACAAGTTGTCCATGGTATTTCTTCACAAATAATCTGAAGAAGTCAATTAAGTGTTGGTCCCCAACTTCACTGGCCAAGAACCTGAGAAGGAAGTAGCCCTAGGCAGGGAACAAAACACGATCCATCACAAAAACACAAACAAACTCAACGGCGGGTCCAAGCACACTGGAGCTTTTTGGCAGGACAATTGAAAGGACAATCTAGAATCACTCTTATCATTTAATATGCCAACGCTACAGTTCCAGTACTTTATATATTTTTCCTCTGTATGCCTCTGGTTCTATTTTCTTATTTCCTTCCTGCCTTTAACACATTAGTCTCTTACCTTGAGATAGTGGACTTGCATGAAGGTTTTGTCAGGGTTAAGAGCGTGTTTGATTGTGGAGGAGCCAGAGTCGCTGACTTGACCAGTTCTTTCCATGTTCGGTCTACAGGAAAACAAACAAAAGTATAAAACAAAATCAAACAAAAGTTTTAAATGCTTTCAACTCCCCTGTGTAATATTGTAGACATTGTTTTAAGGAGACATTGATATATATGTTCTGGTTAACAATGAACTGGAGTTGCATTGTTACACATTGTCACACAATTGCTACATTGTTTATTCAAGCTACACATTTTCATGTTTTCACCCATATTTTCTATTTGTTTGCTTTTTATGTAGAGATTTGGCCATCTTTGATGAAAAATTGGTTATGAGGATTCTGGCCAAGAACCTTATCTTAAAGGCCATGTGTTTGAGCGTAGTTCTAGAAATATTTGTGATAAATAGCTTTGCTTTTGCATCTCAGATGTGATAGTTGTTGTTTGAATTGAACCATTTGAATTTATGGCTTTATCACCTTCCCATGAACATCACTAGCAATCATTGAGTAGTGGGAAGAAATCAAGAAAAAACAGTGCACGAACAAAATAGAAGATAAAGACAAAGACTCTATGGACAGAAAGTCCATATTACACTAATATTAGTGACATTTCAGAAGCAGGAAAACCACAGTTTCTACATATCAAGACTTCACTGTCAGCATCACTAAATCCACCCAGTCAGGCAATCTCTCACTTGTGAACGAAGAGATTGCCCAGTTGCCATGCATTGCCTGAGGCAGGCAGGAACACAAGCTTCAGATTTATAATATAGTACTATAGACTTTATATGACCTCACAATGCTGCACTCGGACTTTACTACCTATGAGTCACGATGCAAACATATAACACTTCCACAAATAAAGAACCCCTGACTACCAGAACTCTGCATTTAACATTTTATGTCACCTAAGCACAAATCATGCCTTAAACCTCCATAAACACACCAACAAACACACATAAAACCAATAAAGAAACGGGCAAACAAAGCCCTGACATGGGACGACGTGCAGTGATAGCTTCAGTTAGCTGGCATCGATCAGGATGAGCAGATTAACTCCGTGTGCCAATAGGAAGGCCTTGAAGGATCACCCTCCCACCGAGTCGATACAGCAGGCGCCTGGCCCAGCAATCAATACCCCCTTCATCACTGCCTAGCACTTTTCTACGGGAGCGCTTCATGACTAGACCAGGCAGACGCATGCACAAAAAACAGATGAGCAGTGAGATCGACCACGCAAATCGGAGATTCAGATAAACCAGGTATGGCTTCGGGTGTGAGGAATGAGTCAATGGTCAAGCTTTTCATCCGTCTCTCCCACTCGATGAGCAGAAGAGTGGGGTACGGGAGGAGATGAAGTAGATTACAGCGGCTGGCAGAAGGAGCAAGTGGTGAGGGAGAAATCGAGGACAGGCGAGAGACAGGAATGCTTGGTTTGCTAAACAGACTGAGAGAGGAAGTCATCAGCTTCCTGGAATTTCTAAATTTGACTGGACACTTGCAACAGCTTTCATCGTGCATCCAAGGATGTATTTCTACTCAAGATGAGACTTTGGGGAAATGATGGCAAAGTTTGCACTAATATTCTCAGCTTGAGGTGAACTGAATTACCTTAAAATATGAAGGAACCACTTGAGTGTTTTCTTATTTTGCTTACCAACAAATAAGAGGTATATCTTAGTATCCTGTATTGCCATGAAAGTGAATATATTTTGGTAATAGGTTCAAAAAGGGGAACCGATATTTTATACAGATTTATGACAGATATATTTCAGGTAATTTCTGTTAATTGTGATTATTAAAGCCTACAGCTAAAGAAAACTCCAAAGTAAATTTCTACAATAGTATGTCAAGACAAAAAAAAAGAATTTTAATTCAGAAATTTTATGTTATGACTATAAAATGCAATCATGGGGAAGACTGCTGACTGCAGACGTCTACAAGGAGGGTGAGCCACAGAACGGCACTGTTAAAGAAGCTGACTGTTTTTTTTGGAAAGTTTATTGGGGGAAAAAAGAAAGAGTGTGGTAGAAAAGGTGCAGGAGCAACCATGAAAACCACAGCGTTGAGAGGATTGTGAAGCAAAACTCATTTGAGAGTTTGGAGGTTTGGACTGCAGCTGGACTCAGAGCTTGAAGAACAGCCGCATAGAAACTCCTGTGTTGCAGACAAAGACAGGATGGTCATACCTGGGCTGAGGAGAAAAGGAACTAGGTAGACTACAGTCCAAAATTCTCTTTCCAGATTAATGTATCATTGAATTTCATTTCAGACTTAAGATCCCAGAGACTGAAGGAAAAAGGGAGAAGCATAGACTCAAAGTTTCATGAGGTTCAGTGTGAAATATCCTCAGTCTGTGATTGTTTGGGGACCTACGTAATCACCTGGTGTCGGTTCACTGTGTTTAGTTGAAAGTCACCATAGCCGTCTGCCTTGGTTTACAAGCTTAACAAGATGCCAATTTAAATTTCCAGCAGGACTTTATGTCTGCCCACACTGCCAAAAGTATCAGTGCCTGTTTTAATGCCCATGACATTGCTGTGTAGTACAGTCAAGAGATAAATTAGAGGCAACAGACTAGACAATGCTGATGAGATGAAGGCTGCTATGAAAGCACCCTGGACTTCTTAACACCTCAGCAGATCCAGTCTGATAACCTTCATGCCATCCTGTACTGATGCAGTAATTTATGCCAAAGGAGCCCCAACAAAGTACTGAATGCATTTACTACACAGTAAATTGACTTTTTTTTTGTAGGTCAATATTTCTGTATTAAGTCTTTTTTTTCTTTTTTTTTATCAACATACAATAATCACCAAAAATTAACATAAAATCTCACATCTCTGATGAATCTATAAATGGGCTTCACTGTTTGAATTGAATAACCTAAAAAAAAATCACCTTTAAGGTGATTCCAATTTGTCAAGACGCACTTGTATTTTTTTTTACTTCCTCTCAGATCTGTTCAGTTCTCAGCTCTAAGTGCCCATATCAGTCTGTTAGTGATGAGAAGATAACATAGGCTCACTTATAGACAACAGGGGATCCTTTATCCATGGGCGAATGTGAGTGTGTGTATCCGTGTCTCAGACAGAGAAAAAAGATGGACTTTGGCTAAAGAAATAAAAGCAGTGACAGGACATGTATTTCTAGAGAAAACAGGTCCACTGTGTGTGCACATTACACAGGAGAAAAATGTTGATCTGTCACTGGTGGATAACACAAATTGACTTCACAGACCTGCAAATCCCTCACTTTCTGCCTCTTTTTGACACATAGGATTAGATAAAGCTTCAGGTTGAAAAAAAAACAATCGCTGCGTTGAACAACTCACAATCCATCAATGCATTTCTGAATAAACAGAGCTCATATCTGACTTGTAGTGTGTGTGCAAAAGGGGAAGGCTGTTCTGTGCATTTGTTGTTCTGCATGCACCTGGGTGGGGCTGAGTTTGGGGAAGGAGAGAACGAGCGAGAAAGGAAATCGGGAGCTATTACTGACAGAACCTAATGTCAAACGCACACACTCGCACACAAACACAAAGAGGTTTATAGCTCCGCGAGCCATATCCTGACAAATTACACTGGGGTGACTGTGGAAACCGGATAAGGTAGAGCAGCGCTTCTAGCAGCCCAGTAAATCAGCAGGGAGAATGGCGTCTGGCCCGGGCTGCCCTAAATATAACTCATCTGAAATGGTCTGATAAACACTGGCCACTGGGGCCCCTGCTGGATCATAGGCTGTCGATTGTGACCTACTGAACTTGAAAAGAACAACCTGCCATCTAGCTTTTGTCTGTTTTCCTGGTGAGCTTAGAGGATGGTGCTCTTCATCTCTGTCTGCACTGATTGGCCATATCAGTATGATCACTGAAAGTCAAAGCAACGCTGCTCCTCTGGTGTGTTTTCTGAAAAAAAAAGATTTTTGTCTATTGTTTTACATGGGTGTTACTCTGACATGAAACATTTTTCACAGACTAATTACAACTCCTCACACTATGGCAACACTCCCCCTATTGTTCGACAAAGGAGAGAATAATATTTCATGTACATCCACAAGCGCAAGGCAGAACTTATTACTGTTATCCAATCCATCAGACGGAGTCTGCAATGTGTTAGTTATCCTATAAATCTTTAATTAAAATGGCAAAATGTATTCCTGGGATGTTAATGTCCTTCTAATGTCTTTATGATTCTAATGAGGAGTTCCTGGAAGGAACCCAATGTAATTTGGTCACAATTATTGGGATAATGATTACATCCACAGTAAATATTCAGAGATTTCTCTTTTATTATCCAAACTGTTCTTTTTCCGTGAACAAAATAATGCACGAATGTGAGCACATGTTGCATTCTCAACCGACCTGCAGACTGTAAAGCAATTACTGTCTGCCCAATCTGACAGCTGATTTACAAAATGCTAAATAAATTCAGCTTTTTGTCCATGTTACTAGGACTTCATGGTGTAATTTTCAAGGAAAGTTCATGGAAATACAAGAGAAGTTATTGGACCTCACTGAAGAATGTTTTACAAAAATAACAGACACTACAAGACTACAAGAGAACCCAGCACTGCTCATTTCTAAGCAAACCTGGTCTTAAAGTAACCCTGCCCTGCATGTTTTAGGTGTCACCTAGCTACCAAACACCTGACTTAAATAAATGGGTGGTTAATAGGCTTCTGTAGCATTATGTGTCTGAAGAAAAGGTCATACAATCATTTGAATCAGGTGTGTTGAGACAGAGACACATCTAAAACATGCAGGTCAAGGGTACGTGAGGACCAAGTTTGGAAACCACTGCACTAGTGAAACTACAGAGGCCATCTCCAAACTGTTCTCACAGTCAGAAGCTTCCAAAATTTCTTGGTATCATGAAGCAATGACGGCTAGTTTCACTGGAACTAAGGGGCCAAGATTAACTCCTGAAAAACCCCTTACATTACACCAAACATTACACTTTAGACAACACAGTCAGGTCATTGCTGTCCTCTTGGAAACTGCCAAACCTAGAGCGATTCATCAAACTAATCAAAAAAGAAGTGTGATTTGCCACTTCAGAGAACACATTCACATTGTTCCGGACTGTATTGGTAGCAACTGCATCTGGTACTTTGCATTAAATTTGGTTATGGAAGGTTTAGATAGAGCTGCTCAGCCATGTAAACTTACTCCATGATGCTCCATGCACCATATGCAGTTTGAAGGTCTGTTGCCTTTGACTATGAGGAAACTGGCACTATTAACCTCCGCTGACCCTCCTCTATGATTTTATGTGGTCTAACACATTATGACTAAACGTTGCTGTTATTGTTTCTAATTTGTTATAATATCAATACAACTTGACTGTGGAAGCAGGAATTAAATTTTTATGACTGGACTTATTGCACAGGTGGCATCCATCGTACCACACCAGAATTCAATGAGCTCCTAAGAGGGACTTGTTTGATTTAACAAATGTTTGTAAAAGCAGTATGGATGCCTAGGTCATAGATTTTAAACATTTGTGGCCATCGAAGTGTTTTTGTTTTTTTTTTGCAATTTTATCAACAACACGAGAGTAATATTATTGTGAAACAACGTTATGCTCACAGATATTAACAGACTATAGCAGAGGCATTTACTTCCAGTCCTGAAGGGCTGGTGCCCTGCAACTTTTAGATCTGCGTTTGCTTCAACACAGCTACGTCAGATGGGCAGGAAGAAAGAAACATTCCTTGAAGCTGCTGACTGTATCAATCCGCCAGATCAGTCGTAACTCAACAATTCAATCTAACCCTGCCAAGAACAATTTGGACTCTTTAGAGAGCTATGCAGAAGTAGCAAAGATGGTAAGCCCCTCTACTTTCCTTACTAGTCATTTGAAAATGATTCCAGCAAATCTCTCATGTACGCTGCAACTTAGACATTCCATATATACCACAGAATGCACATATATGTATACAACACTGCAGAGAAATGTATAAATGAGCAATTTAAAATGTCAGATCAACAACCCAATAATATGACTTAATGTAATGCAACACAATACAATTGGCCTGTCTGCACTAATGAACATTTCCACCCAAAAGAATGTTGAATGTGCAGCAACTGTATAAAACTGTGGCAAATTATAAACATGACAAATACTTCACGCTGAACTTGATGTTCTACAAAATGTGTTTTGTTTCTTTATCTTTAAACCAATTATGAAACAACATACCCGGAAAGATAAGAAGTAGTGTGACAGCAACTTAAGTCACAATGATTTAATGCTGCAGGAAACGAAAAACCTAATCCAACTTAATCATATGTCTGCCTTGTAGAGGAACACCCTTGTAGGCAGACAGAAGATTTTAATTGCATATTTAGTTGTTTTACTGAAACATCGTTTACCTTTGAAGATTAAACCAGTAGCATACTTTAGACATGAACTGCAGGCTAGGAATTTGCAAACATGGCTGTAACATTTGCTACTGAGCAAATGTTATGTTAGGCTCCATAACTTTACCTAACCACTTCCTAATACTGACTGCCAACTTGTTCAAACTGTAAGTTGCTCCTTTCTGGTCTATATACACTAGCTTACCTACTGGTTTTCTATTGCTAAGCAAAATAACAAAAAACAAATATTTCTAATGTTTGTTTTGTTTTTTTTTAACTGTTTTGAGCATTTATCTCAGAAAGCAAATCTCCAATTGTTCAATGAATGTACAAGTATGTTGCTGGAGGATAGCGTATGGTGCCCTCCAATATTACTGGCAACTCTGATAAATAGGTGTACAATAACTCTTAAAATATGAGTTTCACTGATATCTGATGTTCCAAAAACATGAGCTTTGGGGGTGTTTTTACATCTCACCATCCTGCTCACTGTGATTAGAAAGATAAATCCCATCTATCACAGTTCTTATTTAAAATTTTATAAATAATGGTTATGATTGTAGATATGGAAATGTTTAAAGGAGAAGATATTCTCTTGTCATTGACCAACTTGCAAAGGTCAAAGTGTATCTGCCTCACTAAAATAGTCGATTTTCTCTTGTCTTTCCGATTTAAGAGCGTGGTTAGAGATACTTGATAATAAAAATGTTTCTATTTGTTTAAAATTAAAAAAAAGTGTGAATTACAGTTGCATTAGTTTTATATGAAATTGAATGCATTAAATAAATTAATATATTAAATAATGTATTAAAGATGTGTGTGATTATGCTGCTGCATTAAAACAAGTAATTCTTTTAATGCTGTTCAGCTTGAATTGTTGTTTTTAAAGTGTTTTCTAATTAAGATGGTATTATGTGGTATTCAGATGAAGGCTTCTTCAAAATTCTTTACTAGGGGTGCTAATTATTTTGTGATTGCGTATTTCTAAGCACTGCAAGCTATTCTCTGAAAACCTTCATGACACAGTACTTAGCTACCATATAAGTCACTGAATCTTATAATAATTTAGGAATGAAAAAAGCTTTCAATTTCAACAGCGTCCGCTTTGATTGACGTAAACCTTTTATAAGTAAAATAATTATTAAAAAATTGCCCATGCACTTTTCACTGTTCAGAGACAGTTAATTTGATTTCTGGTTAAGGTCATTGCATTGTATGATGACAACATTTCTAATTAAGGTGATACAGTAAGAAGAAAGCTCCACAGAAAGGTGCAATAAAATCAATAACATGCATTCTGTTACACTTTCTACTGCTTCTTACAAGAGTGAACGTCAATACTTCATTAGAAATACAAGAGCTCCCTCCATCTCCAAGGTTTTATATTCAACATCTAAAATGTTCATATGTGTATTTATAGATATTTGAAAAGTTAACTCTTGGAAGGGGGTTTCACAGCTGTAATGCCCGATGACAATTTCCTTCCACTCAGGATAAAAACAAACAGGGTGTGGGTCCCACATTGTCAGGATGAGATGAGGAGTTAGTGCATGCCTGGTGTCTCCATGTGTTGAGTTTTCTGAGACATGATGGTGCACCACACCTCAATATATTTTCTTGCTCACTTGTTCCCCTGGAATGCATACAGTTTACACTTGGACACACATGCACAAAATACAGAAAACAGACAAGTTTTCTCTCACCTTAGACTTTTTCTTTCTTGTTTAAAGTTTTAGCATTGAGCCCAGTTACCCTGACTGTGTAAGAGTAAGCTACTGCAACCTGTACCATTACACATTACTCGTGTCTGTGGTCAAGTAAATGTACATCTCAAAAAATAAAAGCACATAAGCTTTTATTTTGTACTAATATTTCCTAATTCCTTCACAAAGCTGCAGACCAGCGATAAATAGAGGTACACACCGAAGAATTTGAAGTTCTTCATTTGAGTTCTGCAACTCATCTGAAAGTCGCCTCCACCTCAACAACGCCTTCAGGTCAAATTGCTCTGCAGTCTGTCGTGAAGAGAGCTGCAGAGAAAATGGAGAGAATAAAGAACATGTCAGATGTTGGCAAATATTAAGATTCCTCCCCCCCATAAACGTCAGATATTTACCAGAGTGAAATGTTTCCAATACTGGGTAAAGTATCGGAAACATTAAAAAAGTGTTTCCAGTATTGAAAGTGTCAATCGGTCAGAATCATTTCACAAGGCCAAATTTACTTAGCATACTGAGCGATAGGATTAAAAAAGGGAACAAGAGAAGAAAAGAAAAACATTCCTATCAGAATGTGCATGCGAAGATTGGGTTCACATGCACATTCAGTTTCTGATTAAAACTGAAGTGCACAGGAAATGCGCTCCCTGTTTCTTTTTTTGGACTGTTTTCTAAATATATATATATTTTTAGGGGTTGTTGCTGTCCAACTCTGTAGGTGTTATGTTAGTTGATTTATTTTGTAGTTGGATTTGGAAATCTCCTCCTCCTCCATGTTGCTTGGCCAGCTCCTTAGACTTTCAGCCATTTCAGCACTTTGGTCCCTTCTTTTACACACCATCTCCCTGTGACATAGCTGATAAGTGTTTTCACTGTGGTAAATTCAAGATGCTTTCAAACCACAAGTGTGAAAAGAAATCTTTGATGAAAGCATCTGTTTTTCAAAAATCAACTGCAAATGAGACTGAAGTTGTTATAAAATTGAAAAATCTCTGCAAGAATTTGTCCTACTCTGCTTAGTAAGTGAGAAATAACATGTTTTGATAAAGTGAGGTAATTTGACACCTATAGCTACTAAAGAGGGGACACTAACTGGTTGCAGCCTCTCTACAGCATCCTACTTTAAAAAATCTGATACATTCATTTAAATTAAAATTTGAACAAAATTGAACATTACAGACTTAATTTATTACTAGATTTTAAAAAAAACACACCTTCAAAAGTATGTGAAAATTGAGAATAAAATTGAAAAAAAAAAGAACATATTTAGAATTAGGAATAAGTACTTGTTGTGCTTGGGCCCATATAATGTCCTCCAGGAAAGTAGCAAAGCCTTCACTGATCCATTCCTCTGTCCAGTCTCTGGCTCCAATAACCAGGCCAAACCAGGAGTGGGCAATCTCGTGGCAAATCCTGGATCCACTCAGAGTCAGTCTGTTCAGTCCAGAACCAGGACATTCCTTGCACAACACACTCTGGGACAGGAAAATTATATGGGGGCTGTAGAACACAAAGGACATGAAATCTGAGAATTAAATGTGTCAAGATCGAGGACATTAAGGAAGTAAGAGAAAAAAGCAAGCCAAACAAAATTACTGGTTAAGGAAAAACATGGCACAAAGGCAGATAAGGACATAATGACGCGTCCTCCAAGCGTCTTTGAGCTACTGTTCCACACCTAGGATTACAGTAAATTAAGTCTTTGCACGTCATGCAAGACAAATCCACGTGTGTGTTCCAACAAGAACAGAAGCTGCAAGCTGCCCATTCTTTACAAAATCCTCTACATTATATTTAGAAATGGTCAGCTTACTCATCAGGCGTTCATGCCAAAGCTAACTGCTTTTTGTACAAGCTGATTTTGCCAATGTACTCTGGGCAGCTTTAGTTTTGATTGTTTGACACTACAGGGTGTATTTAAAATGGTTTTCAATTTCACCTACTGCCTTTTTCTTCATGCACTCTTTAAAGGTACTGCACTTAAAATATTTACCTGGAAAAACATACCATGTCTGCATGCATAGAAGACAAGTCAGATACCAGAATCATAAAGATCAGTTTCACTGAGTAACTTAGTGAAAAATGAGATTTAGAAACTGCAATACTGCATTAGAGAGAAATGATTGCCTTTTACACTGAACTACAGAAGTTTTAATACATGTTAAACATTAGTGTACTTTGTCAAATAAACCAATAAATAGTATAATTTTATGGATTTGTCTATGATTGTGTAACACATAGAAAAGTTTTCAAAATGTTTTCCAAAAAAATCTAAGAATTATGGCCTCCCCATCTGTTTAGCAACATTATTTTACAGTATGGAACTCTGTGGTAATTAGAAACAGAGTAGTCTGTAGTATGTCTGTAGCTTTGTGCATCTACAGACTTAAATTATTACTATTATTACTATTATTATTATTACTATTATTCTTTTCAAAAAATTATATTCTTTTCAGACAGACTGAACAAACAACGTCTGTGCAATTGTTGATCTTCAATTTAAATCAATACATTGTAGCTCTGCCTGAATGCCTAGAGTTGTTGTCCTGCTGGACGGTGACCTTTCAGCCCAGTTTCAATCTTTTTGCGCCATCAAATAGGTTTTCTTCCAGGATTGAATTGTATTTAGCTCCATTTATATTCCCATCAACTCTGACCAACTTCTCAATCTGATAAAGGCATGAAGGCAAAACAAATCTGAAAATTACTAGACTTGTTGAATTATGAGAATTATACCTATATATATATATATATATATATATATATATATATAGTTCCATATGTACAATAATCTGTTAGATATTCTTACATTTGTATCGCTATTTAAGCGAGTACACCTTAGATTTGACTTGACAGGGAAAGTGTTTTCACAGCTAAATGCCTGCCTGTGGCAAGCACTGTAGTGATAAGTAAAGAACCACACCCCATTCTTAAAATATTTTGTGTTAAGTTTCTCTGAAGGGAAAACTTTGGATTTTTATCTTCAGATCTACCAAAGAAAAACATTTATAACTTATAATACAATTTAAGTTTGCACCATAACAGGCATAGACCCTCGTGACATTTTGATTATCGTCCACCTCTAATTTTAAAGAAGTATGCTACTGACTCTTAGTTCACTTTATTGCAGAACCACTCAGGAAAAAAATAATTATTACTAGCTTAGACATCAAATAGTTAAAATATGGTTCAAAAATCATGCGCATATGTGAATTGCTTTCTGCTCTGCAAAGCTGGGAGCATGACAGGCAAAAGTGCTGACTGACAGCTCTCAGTGATCCAGATCTAAGCCAACATTTAATGCATTCTTCCTTAGTTCCAACTCCACCTTTATGTCTAATTTTTATGAAACTAAACTTGGCAGACGTTAAGTACAGCATACAGACAGGAATTCAAAACACATCCATCACCAAAGGATTTAAGGGATTTGCTAACCAGTTCTTTAAACAAAGTACTAGCAGGCTGACAAGCAATAGTGAATGTCAGAGGTTAAGTAGCTGTTTAGTTTCTAGACCCGAAAATGCAAAAGGAGCATTAGATTGAGAATTAATAGTAATTAATACAAATATGAGGACTCCTGAGAAGCAGCAGTAGCCAATGCTTTTGCTGCAGAAAAGTTTCATAGATTGCATCAGATGAAAAGCCTGGAAATCAACAGAAGTATTACTTGGAATATATACAGTAATCTACAGTGGCTGTGCTACATTTGGAATAAAGCAAGAAATAGAGAGAAAATAAAACATTCATATCATTCCTCATATGAATGCCATTATTAGTTATTAGTCCAGATTCTGAGATTTTATCTTGGAAATGTGCAAATAACACTGTCAATCACAAAAACCTGTTAAAGCAAGATCTTGTTGGAAGATTCATTGAAATTTATTTTCCTGCTTTCTTACATAACAAGCTGTGATGACCCTGAGGGTGAGGGGGCCACCTGTGCATGAGAAGGAGGCAATTCTTCTACGCAGAAATGGGGAAGAGGGGTCGCAGAGGTGCAAATGAATGGCCTCCTTCTCTGCAGGCTCTTATAAAACACTAGACTGTCTGAAGACCTTTTCATTCTCACCTGACCTTTAGTGTCACAAATACCACTGACATGACATGTGAGAAAATTTATGGCAAACTGTAGGTTTGCAAGTCTTTTTTTTTTTTCTTCAAAGGGGTATTGTACCCAACTCTAGCAACAAACATGTTAAAATGTATTGAAGACAACTTAGAACATTTTTGAATATATAGAACATAGCAGTGAGCACCAGACCAGGTAGTCACAATTTAAACTAAGAAACCCATAGCTGATTAATATACCATTGTTGTTTAACTATGCTCACACTTTTTGTTACTGGTTTCAGCCAATAAGCTGCACATTCAAAAGGAACTCGTGGCTACTTAACATTGTTATCACAACATTTGAAGATGGAGCTGGAGAAGATCCGTAACTTTAAGTGCAAATGTCACAAGATGAGAAAAGAAAATATTCTTCCAATAATTGGAAGAAACTTCAAGCAACCTTACTTCAGAAATGACAACCACCACCAGAAGGACACTGGGGAAAAGAAAACGCTCTAGGACCACTTATATGATCAAAGGCATTCATAAATGTGGGAATACCTTTTTTTCCATTTCATCATGGGTTGAGTTTCAAAATTTTTATTGTTTTTACAACATAGCTTTATAAAAATCTGAATCAGAAATTGGCCTCACAACTAGTGCATTTCTACTTCAAATTCCTGAGATCTTATTTTACCTCAACTAGTAAAAATTCAGTTTGCTCTCTGTAGACAAATAAAGCTTAAATGCTCTTATTGCTGATAAATTATACCTATAAAATAATTTGCTGTAATCAAGCAAAAATCAACATCTTCTACTAAACGAGATCATTTTTCCTGGACATCGCCTAATTCCAGTGACAAGATAAGTCGATTATAGAAGACAAGAAGTGAGGAGAGGCAGATCGGGATGGATCTGCTGACCTGTTTTGGAGGGAAAAACAAAATCAGATATCTGAGAAACACAACTACTCTTTATTTCCCTCAGGACTCTTACATCAGACGAAAGGCAGGCTAGAGTGTTTTTGTTATTTAGAGACATGTCAACATCATAGAAAGAGAGTCTTATGGGCATTATTCCTAAGACAGCACCTCTGATCTAATTCCCTGTTTTTCCTCATTACACAAACAGTGGCTCTCACTAGAGTACAGGATGCTAACATTAGTCTGATAAGTTCTTTTTTTTTTTTGAAAGCGTAATCTTCTCCCTGCACAATTGGATAAGCAGTTCTTTGTTGTCAGTTTCAGCAGCGTGTCTGGGTGCGTCTGTGTGTTCGAGGTAGCGAGTGTGAAACACAAAGACAGCTTTTCAGAGACGGCGCTTGCACATGTTCCTCTGAGGGAGACGGAATCCATCACTACAGTGACAAATCGTGTCATCCCACCACGCTGGTGATGAATAACAACAGCATCTTTCACGTTCACTGACACACTGACTGGCGTTAGCTGACATCGGGGATCTGGCAGGGATACATGCATGACCAACACTACAGATCCATGCATATATAGCCTCTGTCTGTGTCTGCTTCCCTTGATTACATAACCATTATTTCTGTATCCTCTTATCCTAATAAACAGTCAATAATGACTTTGTGCTTTCGTAAATCAATCTATACAGCTAGGTTTGAAAATCGCAATCTTTGAAGTTGAATTTGCCAATTTGCTTCTTTTTGAACAGTTTTTCTTCACTGTCTTTTAATCAACAAACAAAAGCAGATCTAAGGTTTGTTGAACTTTGGTCAGATGTGACTACTGAGCATTGACCAAGAAATACTCCAGGTGGATGAGGTGTCACCTGGAGTATTTCAGGTGACAGGCCTGGGCAATGTGTGGACAGAAAATATGATCAGGCATTTTAGCTGAACAACACCATGTGGTAAAATTTTTGATTTTATGCTTCTTTCTTAACATCACACTACCCTGACATAATTCCAACACAAAGGATTTTTAGATTCCTTTCTGCTTGTCCAAAGACCAAGCGCTGCAGAGGTATCAATAACTGCAGAGATTATTTGAAGAAATCAATAAAACTAATATTTTAGCTTGTAATTATGCTACCACAATAGTTATATATATACATGTATATATATGTATAAATTTTGGAGGTTCTGCAAACATCTTTACAGATGACTCCAATAATGTCAGAGTGCTGCACGCCATTTTTGAGCTTAAATTTTTGGGCAGCAGCCAATGGCAGCTGAAGGGTGTCGGTACGTTTAAAATGTAGCTGTCAGTTCAGATCATTGTCTTGGTGTCAGTCGGTATGCCTATACTACACACACATTAAGGCTCACTCAGAGTTTCAGAACAAATACGTGGAGACCTTGAGAGCTGTAGGGAGCTGTGACTGAAGCAATCTTTAAATAAAGCTGGAGTTTCCTGATATTGCAACTCTCTTGCTGACAGCAGCTTGTTTACTTTTTGTATCGCCACTTCTCCACTTCGCACTTGCTTTCTGAGCCTTAAGAAATACATCAAATTCTAATGTTGTGTTTTAAAACTGTAAACATTGTGAGCTCTTTATTTAAATGAAACTTTGATAAGACGATCATATGCATAATTTCAACAAATTAACACCACTCTGTATTTATTTTCTTATTCCTTTTTTACATAACACACTAAAATATGTGAAAATATATTTTTTCTTTCAAAGACTCTATGCAAATATACCTGAAAATATTGCCTCAATAAGAAAAAAATATTGAGTTAATGAATCTGCAGCGCAAATGTATTGGTCAACAAGTTGTGAAATTACATATTTTATTAAATTTCCAGATAAGATATCTATAAGAGAATGTATGTCTTAATTATGAACATATATCTTAATTAATGTAATTATTATTATTATTAGTATTATTACTATTAGTCCATTTGGAATTGAAACCCTCAATGACACATTCAGTTATCTTCCATGTAAAAATATGATAGACAAAAAGTAATAGAGTTAAGCAGATTTACAACAGAATAAAAACAGGTTCGCAGAAGCCTAAGAAACATTACAGATCCATTCAATCGATGTTTTTATTCAGACTTTAACTCAGATTCACCTGCATGACACTTGTGCGGCAGAACTCTGTAGAAACTGAATAATCAAGGAGAAGTAAAGAATAAGTAATGCGTAAATTTATAGAGCTCAGGGTCACTAAATTCATTTTAGCTTTATGAGCTCCACAGCAACAAAATATACGTAGCAGCTCGCTGGCAGCAGTCACCAGCTTTATAAAACTTCATGACGCACAGAGTGCTCCATGATAAGATGAATGATTGCTGTTCAATTGTAACAAGACATTTTGTTTTACATTTTAAAGCAGGTACAATTAACTCCCAAACCAACTAAAGCTATATAAATCACTCTATTTTTCCCTTTATATATGGTTGCATTTTTACAACAGTCTTAGTAGTAAAGACTGTAGTTTTTGTTGTTGTTTTACTTTAATTTTACATTTAAGTGGGAATAGCTATGCTTAAATATGCCCCGTTCTCTGATCTCTGGGTCCAGGGATGGTCGCCCACAGTTGGTAATAAGAGCAGTAAAGCCTGATGCCAATTATGTCTTCTGCCTCAAAATACTGTGGCGATGAAATATGAAGATGAATTATTTCAAATACAATTTGCGTGACCTCAACATAACACTGGTTATTGTTAAGGGCAACGCAGATCTAAAACGACATGTCTAGAAACACAGAATAACTAGTTGGACAGGAATCAACTGAGGGAAAAAAATAGCCAATGGGTATTCCTCTGATGGCAGAATCTCAGTGGGTTTTCAAACACAAAATATAACACTGATAAAAACTCTCCTGTACTTTCAAACATTACTACTTCACAGCTCACACTCACAGCAGGTAACTTGGCCCTGAGCTTCAGAGGTGTGAGATAGGGCAAATCTTCAATTTAGTAAGAAACAGATTGCAATAGTGTCTTGCTGCTCCATCTCTCCATCCATTATTCATCCCTCAATCCCTCAATTGGCTGTAGGCCATTTTTCCCCCAGCGGGACACTTCCATGCATAATGCAGCAGGGGCCCTATCGTAGTCCTGTAAATGACATCCACAACCCTGCTCAGACCAGTACTGGGACACCAATAAAAAAGCCCCATGAGGGAGAGGGACAAGGAAAAAGATGATGAGAGTGGAGTGTGTGTACCGGATGTGTAAATCACAGATTAACACTAACGGATATAAGGTGAGCATCATACTAAAGACTGTAAAGTACCAAAAGACTTTAACGAGTTAAAAGAAATATGCTATAACAGACTGTGATGGGGAAACCCGCCCACCCACCAGGAAGGTAAACAAAGAGCCTTGTGGCATTTTCCACGCTGAGTGATAAGCCTCCCAGAGAACCAGAGAACACGTGTCCCAGCTGCAATTACTGTATAATTACGATGACACAAAAACAGCAAAAAACATATAGACAGAATCACACTCACTCTTAAGAAAACCTGACAGAACAGCAATTAGATCTATGAAATGTATATGTAAAAAATAGCTGCAAGTGGAAATTTGTATTTATCAATCTCTTGGGATGTGTAGCAAGATGCTAACGCGTCTAAATGCAACTCATCAAGCAATATAGAGGAGCTCAACAGAGCAGAAAAATGATTGAATAGCAACAATAAATCTAATTTTAATGTTTTAAAATGTTTCTTTAGTTTTCTTTTTTTACTTATTATAAACAGTATCTAAAATATCTGGTGGAAAAAGAATAAAAATTGGTATCATGAGAAGTGGCATACTTTGCCACCCTTCACTTAATCATCATCAACATATGGTTACAATGTGAGAAACATCATTTATATTAGATAAGGATGCAGTCTTCATACTGCTGTAATAATTAGCACTGTATAAGTAAAAATAAAGAAAAAAGTTACATTATGTTGTGTGTATACTTTGAAGTGGATTGAAAAGGTGAGTATTATACGATTAGTAAAATTATTAGACAAAGGGTCAACTTTCTTCTCATCATGACTGTAGATGCTGAGCATCTCAAACCAGAAAACAGCTCTTGTTCATGGCACCTTTGCCACATCATCATCATCTTTTCAGCAAAATGTGCAAAGATATGATCTTATTGCTTGGAGGTAAATAACAGCATATCTTATTTACTTCTCCTGTCTGTAAAGTGAGAGAAGTCACTTTACAGTTCTTGCATCATCTGTTTCTTTCTCGCTCACAGTTACTTCAGGTGCCTCGCAGAACAAGAGGCAGTAACAAGCAGCAATAATAAACGAGAACTCAAAAGAACACGTCCATTCCCTTCTATTCACACAAAGGTTTTAGTGTCCTTTCATAGTTTACGGGAATAGGCTTTGTCTCACTCCCCTCCTACCCGGACAGAGTCTGTGGGCTATTTTAGACACAGGAGCCGGTTTGACCAAACTCCTACCACCCTTCATTTTTTTTTTTTTAACAAGTCTAACTTCAAATGTCTGGCATTCCAGACTGGCTGCAGAACAGCTCCCTGCTTCCAGACAGGGACCCACAGGGCCAGTCCAAATGCCACACCATGTAGGGCCTGATCACATGAACATGGGCCAGGCAGGGGCCCCTAGAGAGCAGCCCCACCCACACACCTCACAGCATCAGCGCCTGAAAATAAATTGCAGAAAAGATAGCAGAGGACATGCGCAAACAAGAAGAAACTCTGAAGAAACTGAAGCTCTGCAGTGTGAAATCCTACTTTAATTTGGGTCAGCTGGGATGTTTGGAGAAACCTTTACAGCACACAAGTGTAATGTCCCAATGACGGTGACTTTGTATAAGATGCTACACAAAATGTATGCAACATTAACTCTTTATGCTGGGTATTCTTTATTTTTGTTCTCTACTTGTGTGCTCTAGATTCCGTACTTTTACAACATCCAGGAATAGGAATACCAAGTCTGGCAGTGGCGAGGATTAATCACAGTGATTTACCAATGTGTGATTCATTTGCAATGTAGACATGGAGTGGAATGGGTCTCCTCGGCTCTGACTGTTGGTGATGGTGTGCAGCAGCATGGATTACTGTGTCAGACTGACTGGTGGACATGAAGGTGCTCATGGGAGAATTCACCGCTTGGTCAGGATACAGCAGAGCTGCAAAAGTTATGCAGAGCATTCTTGCCATAGAAGTCTCCAAAAATACTGGAAAAACTAGTTGGGTTTTGATAAAAAGTCACTAATTGTAGTGACAAAGTTTATAAGTAAGCAAGAGTGCTTCCCTCGTCTTGACCATAACCCCGTTTAACCCCTGTGCTCATCCCACACTTAGCTGTGCCTCACAAAGGTGGAGCTTTGGGTAAATAGACAGCATATTGAACAGGCGTCAACACTCACAAATGGCTGCCAAACAGTACAGAAGGATTTCACCGCATGCAAAAATTAGTCAAAGCAACACTCCATGTATGTGTTGAGTTGATTTTACACAATACCATCCCTTTAATGAATTCTACTTAATTTTAACTTCTGAAGCACACGTTTTAGGTAAGTCTTTCTTAAAGTAAAATAATCATTTGAACATTTTTATTATGCACCTTATCCAAGACTGACAGTGTAAAAAAAAGTGCAGCAAATTCAATCTTTTCTTCTGTGCAAACTTAATTTTTCAAAAATGTGATTTTCTTTTCCCCACCACATGTATTTTGATAGGTAGGATTAACAGAACTTAAAAAATGAACTTACTCGAATAGGAAATAATACAATAATGAACTTTACAGGAAACACCATGGGTGAAATAAATAAATAAAAATAAAAAAATACTGCAATGGTAATGATAACATATTTAAAAATGTTTTTTAATAGGAGTTAGGGGCACAAAGACTGCAGAAGGGACAAAAATTGCTGTAGGGGGGAAAAAAAACTCATGAAAATTTCAAATTCACAAAACCTGCTCATATTTAATGCCATGGGCATCAACACAGTAAAATTAAAGCAAAAATAAATAATGTCTTTTTTTTTGTGAAAGATGTTACAGCAAACTACAAAAATTTGGAAACCAAACACAATCAAACCTCTGTGGCACAGAGCAGACAAAACAAACTTCAGAGAAAAGACCAAATCTAAATGCAACATATTTCAAGCCCAGTCATATACTGTCCCAATACGACACATTTTAATAGGATTAATTTGAAAAGAATGTGCCTTAATGAGTACTAATCCACTGCAGTATGAGTAGATTTGGCAACAGCAAGCACCTCATCAATCAGCCTAAAGGAGACGTAGACATGGCATTTATTTCTCATAACCCACATTCCTCTATCACTGCCGCCATTAGCATGCAAACCCCATCACTCATCATACAGCACTCTGAGTCCTCCCTTGGCTTCCACTGTACCCCCTAATAAAAAGGACTGAACCAAATCTATTTCACAGGATTATAATTTGAGACACTTTCTTGCCTTTAGGGTAATAAATAGACTATTTTCTCTCCCTTACGTAACACGAGCGAATGGGACAGTGAGGAGATGGAAATTGCAACGTCTCAGTGTGGTAAGGCTATATGAGAAGTGTGTGACAGAATGGAAAGATGGATGATGACGGGACTGAAGTGAAATTAGGCAGTGAGCAGAGGTGTCTCCTCAAATGGAGCATTCAGGCTGCCACCTGACTGAGTTGTCAGCTGGTTAAGACTAAGCTCTAGCTGATTGATTTTGACTTTACTTTGACATAACAGAGTCGAGGATGTTTGCAAGCAAACTTGATCTGAACGTGGTGTTAATCCTAGATTAAGTATAAAACATGAGGCATAGCTGCCAGCTACAGATTCATGCAAACGTATTAACATTTGTATGCCTTAAAAGTCTACAAGAATTGCTTTGAGCAACAAGACAATTCGAAGTACTTCACAGGATTAGAATGAAAATTTTAAAAAGCAAAAATAAAAAAAACCTTGCATTTCAAAGGCAAAGTAAAGAAAAACAATGACCTCTTAAAATACATTTCATGATGTTTAGTTGTTATTAATTAAAGGCAACTGTACACAAATAGAACTTTAGTCTTGACTTAAAGAACCTCAGTGTTTCAGCATTTTTGTAGTTTTCTCAACATTTGCTTCAGATTGGTATATAAACTAAATGCTGCTTTTTCAGGTTTGGTTCCAATTCTGGAGATGCAAGAGTAAACTTGAACCAAAAGACCTGAGGGGTCTGGGAGGTTAATACAACATCAACAAACTTTTTATATATTTTGGTTATAAACCAACAGGGGTTACTGTGTTATAAATGTTGTCAGGGGGAATAAAATGTCATATAGAATCTACCAGCCAAAACAGGTATCAGAACCAATATCTAAGAATATGTTGATGTTTTTTTTTTATCTGAAAATATATTTGATCAAATTATATGTGCAATTTGAGCAGCTTTATGATTATTTTTCACTGAAATTCATTAAAAATATATGTTGAAAACTGAAATGCAACCGTTTTGTATTTCAGATGACATTGGTTTATTTATTTCTACAAAAAAAGCAAAAGACAGGGATGGCATTGTAAGGCTTGAAAACAAAATGGGCACACAAAAACCCAAACGCATTCCAGACCATATATTTTGAAAGGCTTAGCACTGAAAGTATTGCAAGAATCTCACCCTTCCAATGGCATGTAGACTCGCTAATATAAAGCTCTTTTGTATGACGCATATGTGTTTGACAGCTGTCTCCACTAGCCTATTGCAAAGGCATTAATGCATTTGGGTTACATATGTATTTTTTTCCTTTAATTCTTCAAATTGTACTCATTTTGTTATTCAATAGGTTTAATTTATAGTTGGTTACAGTCTCTTAATTATTGTGAGTATACATTACACATCAACACAAATTATGCTATCAAAAAAGTATATTTTATTTTCTGGACTTAGATGTTTGTGTCAGATCCTCAAAAGTTTGATATCAGACAAAGTTTCCCAATGATTATTTGATTAATAAGGCATTAAGCAATCCAAATGAACATATGTGGCCCTATGTGGAAATACAACTGTTTCTCTTGTTTAATTCTAAAATGGATGAGTCCAATATTTCCCTAATAGTGTGGCGCTCACTCCCCTCTGAAAGCCAAAAAACGTTTTGGCCTAGTGAAAGTCTGTATTTAAATCTTGTGAAGATTATATGACAGGTAGTCAGTGCTTAAAACGCTTAATTAAAACTATTCTACAAAGAATAGTGGGAATTTTTTTAAAAGCAATATTTAAGACTCATTACAAATTCATCATGTGTCTGAAAGACGTTGTGGCTCCCAAAGGCGAAACAAGTTATTGGGTTTGGAGGGAAATTACTTTTCCACAATGGGCCAGACTGATTCAGACAGAGCTAACCTCTAAAAAAAATAATCATTTGAAAAATGCATTTTGTATTTACTCTGGATACCTTAATTTGATCTCAAAATCTATTGAATAATCTTAAACATTTAAGAACGCAAGAATAAGAAAAAGGAGTCATCTGAAACTAGCCAATTACTTTTTCACGACATTATATTACTAAGATGAGTTTAAAATTTTAAACGTATGTAAAAGAAAACCTCTGAAAAGCTCAAATTAACCCGTGTTGTAATTTTTACACTCAAAACTCTGTCATCATCATCATCATCGCAGTTATAATAGCTACCACCATTCTCCACTGTAGGTTTAAAATATTTTTGTTAAATTCTGTAATTTAAACAAAACCACAGGTCGGTATAATTCCTCCCCAGACATCTAAAACTGTCCGGTGAACATTTCCCAGCACTCGTTTCAGATGTCTCTTTTTGTTCAGTTCAGCGCATAATGACCGCTGGACATTTGAAGTGTCTGGCTTTTCACAGATAAATAAAATTACCCTCAGCCTTTAGGGTTTACTATCACACACCTCTGGATGCATTCAGAGATCAGCAGCACCTCCTCCTCCTCCCCACCACACTCAACACAATGGAACTATCCATCAATTCAGAGAATGTATCCTGTGTTAGTGAAATGGGAGTGCGGTGACAAGCCTGTCTTTCCAGTGACTCTAATCCAGAGTTATGGCCGAGTCTGGCTGTGTTAGTGTTAAATGTATTAGTACACGCCAGCTGTTGCCTGCATGTTCTCATCTCAGATCGGTTCAAAACAACACATCAATCTCTCACCAATATCTGGTGACAACTCAACAGTTCCAATAGAGAGGCTTTATGTATATCGTAGAGTCACTTGCAAATTAAAACAAGTGAGAATTGTATTTATTACAAAAACTACCCATTCACAATGTAATGAGTGCTCTTTCAGTTGGGAGGGGAAATGATAGGAACAGAGGTAAACTTACACTGCAGACGGGCAGAGAAAGGTGAAGCCTGAGATAACTGGAAAGGAATGCTGCCGCAATAAGAAAACACTTCCAAAAGCTCTCCTGCTATCTTCATTAAGTGTACAGAGAACGGTCCCACCAACGGAAAAAAAAAAAAAAAAGGAGCAAGGAAGCAAAACGAGATGGATAGCAGCAGCCTCTCCTTATGGGGTTAGGAGCTTTCCTGTGTGCTGTCTACAGGAAGCGAGCGGAACAACAGCACAGAAAAAAACAAGATAAACTAAATATATTAACTACTTGCAATCATTTTAAAAGCACACACAGGATACTCTCAGGCCTTCTGTTCAGGTGAAAGCATGTATGTACCGTCCTTTTTTTTAAAAAACTCCTGCAGAGTTTTTGTGCGTCTATAATCAAAAGGGAGATCCACACAAGTTGGGAAGAAAGGAAACACCTTATTCTTGACCGTTTGATTAACAGCTATGTCCTCTGTGCCAAAAGAATTCAACCCCCTGGATGCTGCCCTCCCTTCCCTGAACTCCTCGACAGCCTCCTGAAAGAGCCGGTCTGTGTCACACACTTCTAGGGTTACTCTGCAGATCAAACTGGAGAAGAGAGCAAAAAAAAAAAAAAAAAGACGATACCCACAGACACAAAAGAGTGAAGGAGAGAAATGAGCAAACGAGGAATTTTAAAATAAAAACAAAAAATGAGCTGCACAAATTAACATGGAGGTTAAAAACAACAGTATTTAGGTCAGGTTGTAACCAAGAGCTAAGATTTCATTTTAATCTGCAGCTTGTCAAGAGGTAGTAACAAGCAGAAAATGTTGCGCTTTTGTTAAAGATCTTAGCGAACGGTGGGTGAATTTGCAGGAGTGATTCTTTTACTTGACCTTGATCGCCATGTGGAAAAAAAAGTATTGCACTCCCTCTTCTCCCCTCTCCCACTTGTGATCAGTGATTTTAATGCCAACAGCTTAATTGATAAGCAATAATTGAATAAGTATGCTTACCATGCAGGAAAGAAGTGTGTGTACAAGATTTTAATAGGATTTAAAAGGATTTTAAAATAAAGAGGCCTCTCTCTAACTTGTGAGTTGGACCAAATCATCCTTAGAGCACAGCAAATAACATTGGTGTTAATGAGCAGCTGACACACATCTCAACCTCGTTAACCCCATTTTTAGTGGAATATTAAAGCTGCTGTGCAGAAATTTTTAATGGGATAAAATATATGTGACTGTCAGGAAAAGTGGATACTGCAGTATCCTAAATGTACTGTAACTGGGGCTTGAAACTTAAATTATCCTAATCGGTACAAGGGACAAAAAATATATACATATTTTGATCAGAAAATCTCTAAAATTGATATTTAGAGGAAAAGATAAGGATAAGATGCTTACATGGAATCTCTCGCCAGCAGGTTAGAAAACATACTGTATAAAACTCCCTATATTGTCTCAAGATTGCTTGTTTGTTGAGTGATTTCTGTGAGTCCATTCATTCATCCATCTGCTTATCTGATGTCAGATCACATTGATAACTGGTCCAGGAGAAAAACCCAGACATCCCGCTCCAGTTCATTCTGAATACCAGAAAGCCCTCCAGTATGTTTTAGGTCTTCCCCAAGTTCTACACACGGTGAGACACATCCAGAAATCCTCTTTAAAGAGTCATCCTTTTTAGATGCCCGAATCACCCGAATTGATTCCTTTTGACAAGCAGAAGCCATGGCTCCACTCTGAGTTCACCTCAGATGATAGAGTTCCTCATCTTATCAGTCAAGGGGCCACCAGACACCGTGCTGTCTAAGTTAACTGGAGACACCTTTATCCAGAATCACGGTCTTAACCCATCTCATACTTACCCACGGCTGCCTCACAATGTCCTGTCGTTTCAGCATCACAGTGCAGGGCTTGTCCACCCTTGCTGGGAGGGAGATTTTTAATCTACAGCGACCTCTGCCAGGGTTATGAACTCACCTTCCTTTCACTCCTCAAACTCTGCCTCCTTCACAAAGGAAATGGAGGCTGGATTCAGGAGATCCTTAAAAAAAAGCCTCCTTTCACCGCTTGAAAGTATAAAATATCCTATGTGTCTATTGGAATAAATGACTACCGTATTGTCCAGACTAAAGAGGGCACCTTACTATAAGCCGCATCTACGAAGTTTTTTTAAAAAACTGGAAACGTACATATACTGTATAAGCCGCACTGGGCTATAAGCCGGTTTTTCACAGGGACGCAGCCCTGCGTCTCCAACGCCGAACCATGGATACGTTCATGCCGAGCTTACGTGCAGCGGCTCTATTTCCCTCCTGTACTGCCAGACCGATAGCCTTCAACTTAAAAGCTGAATCATATGAACTTCTTCGTGTTGTTTCCATGAAGAGGGGGTATGAGTTTGAAGAAATTTCTCAGCCGTGCCTGCTGCTAGCATGAGCTTATTCTAAGAAAAACAGCACTTTCTTCTTTGATTTCCAATTTTGACTTCCAATGATTCACTTCCTGCTAAAGCGCCTCCTGGCGGTTGAAGAAAAATCCACAGAAAAGCTGCACGGTTCAAAGAGTGGGAAAAATAGTCCGAAAAATATGGGTAAATCAAATGTGAAAACTAATACTAAACTAATGGAAGCAGTCAATTTGACTATTTGACTAATACTTAATTTATACTGGGTTTGAGTCGTCAACCATCAATTGGTCCATCATGCTGTTCTTTGACTCAGACAATATGGTTCTCTCGCTTCTGGTCCTGAAAAGCCCAGGTGTCACACTATAGAGCTCAAATAGTGGATTATACTCTAGGGTCCTGACTCCTCTGCTCCCTACTTCCTCCCAACAGGGAGCAATAGTCGATGTAACTTCCTGCTAGTCCATAAACAAACAGTGCAATCAACTTAAGTCAGGCTGAAAATCCTCTTGTGCCACTTATAGAGGTCAAGAGGTATATACCAGCTATAACTTTACCTGCGCCACTGACAAATTTATGGCCACTCAGTTGTGCTGTATTGCATGTGGAACTATCAGTTAAGCAAGTTGGTCTTTTTTTCTCACCATATTTTAAGCCTGGCACTCCCCATGAGATAAGAGGGGCAAAAGAACAGGATGAGAACTTCCATATTTGGGAAAATCCTGCTTTTAAAAGGGAAACGTGTAACAGCCTTGTTATGTGTGTGTGCGTGTGTGTTTTTTTTAAACTTCAGCTTGAAAAACAGCAATGACTGCTAAGGGTATCAAAACAGCTAATTAAGCTATCGATCAGATCTGCAGAGAGATTTATTTATTGTTTTTCCAATTACGAGTGTTCATCATGCCATCTGCAACAAGACTGACCTGGCTTTGTTAACGGCAGACTACAAATGGTCCGTGTAGCATTCTTTCGGCATGATGCCACTGCAAGAAAATACGCGTCTACACAATTATTTAAACAGTACACAAATTCATACAACACAAACACAACCACAGGAATCTGTCAATCAGCAGTGAAGCAAAAACAAACCCCACATCGCCCACACCACTTAGAAGCCTGCTGCACGGCTGGTTTCGGGAAACTGCCACTCTCTTCGGGGATGTTGGACATGTCTTCATTTGGGTACACACTGATCTAAGAACAGTCCTGCATGTCCAGTCTGCACTTGTGGGACACGTAGACGTCAGCTTTAAAGAGCGAGAGGAAATGCCGTGCCCTTCCTGTCACTCCCAGTCGGACCCAAATGACGTGTTCTTGATGCGATTAAAAGATTACGCATTCAAAAAAGGAAGAAAGGGTACGAGCTGAGGCACATAAAAGTAAGAGAAAGAATGGTACAAATTAAAAAAAAAAATCTATATATATATATATATATATATATATATATATATATATATATACTGTTTGGTTATGTTCATCAAACAGTGGGTGGTTAAATATAACTAACACTGAATAAATTCTTGGTATTTAAGTTTTTGGCTTACATCACTCCCATGTCCTTCAATTACTCAGGACAATGGGCTTTTTATACAAGCTGGTGGTAGATTTAACTGTAAGGGATTCCCCATCTGTGTCAGAATTTACTTTAAGCCTTCCTCATGCTGTCCAATCAATGTTTAACCACCCATCTGTTTATTTCTTTCTCTTACGTTTTACTAATGCAATGCCCTGTAAAGTCATCAACCTGAAAATGCATAAGGTATAGCACAACGACAACCTACCCACACATGTCTATCAGGACAGGGAACAGAGACTATAAGTCAGAGAAAGAATCAAGAGGCCCACGGTAGAAGAAAGTCTCTTTTGAAAGAAAGCTAAACACAGTCCTGTTAAAAAGAGAGAATAGGATGTTGAAGAAATACTAACAGTTCATCACCTTGAACACACCATACACCTGGTGGAGTATGTTGGTGGCAGCATCATGATGTGGGGATTCATTGCTTCAGTAGGGACAGAAAAGCTGTCCAGAGTTGACGTAAAGATGGACAAGCAACAAGTAAAAAGAATTCTACTGAAAGCAGCAACTGACTTAAGATTAGCTCACCATCAGATAAAATGGCAATGCCACACATACAGCCAGATCTACCATGAAATGGTGTTCACCAAAGGGTATTAAAATGGCCCATTCAAAGTCAAGACCTTGGTCCAATGGAGAATATGTGGGCAGGGGGAACATATTCACAAATATATGTATATATATATATATATATATATATACACACATTTTTTACCTACCACAGTCTGAGCTATAAGAAGAAGCTGAAATTTCACTCGCTAGATGTGTAATACAAGGGAGAGAAAAATAATAATTGCAGTGAATGGTGGCTCTACAAGGAGTTGAGTCACTTTTCAACTCCCAAAACTACAAAACATGACAAAGTTTAAGGCATGTGAACTTTGTATGACATGGAAAGAGGTAAGACGTTAGTGCTTCCATCATAAGCTTGGAGCTTAGCTGCACAATCTTTTGAAGTTGCATAAGTTTAGTTATCTTTGCGTGAATGAAAACAATTCGTGGGTGAACAGCACTTCTGTCACAGCTCTTGAACACATACATGTCCTTACCCAACTTCTTAATCTTCGGTTTACTCGCCTTCCTCACGTATCTCAGCATAAAAACTTCACGCCACTGTGACTCCTACCCCTCCTTTGCCACTGTTTTCCCTCCATGTATCACGCTGCAACAGCTTTGTGCCTTCTTGCTGCAGCTCTCAGGCCACAAAGCCCCCTCCATTCCCGCTGTTTCCACTGGGGCACTGCACAGAAAAACAGCACTTGGCTCCATCCCAACAATTGGGGCCCACATACCTCCCAATCTCTAGATTAAATAGCACCAGCCTCTGAAGTCCTTCCAGGGGCTAATGGCTTTTGTTGCTGGGAATAATCCACACATCCTCTCCCACATCCTGGGGATCCGTTGGCCTGTTGTGAACCCCGCCTTTGCCCTCTTAATTTCCCTCTCTCATCTCCGTCTTAATCTACCCTTCAATTTCGGTTGACCTCCCAGCCTTCCCATGGCACAGCCCTGCAGTTTTGTGCACTGGTATCCAGAGCTGAGCCACCAGTGTTGAAGGGTGGATACAGTTGAGCTCACATTGGACTCAGAACCATGAACAGTTTTATAGGGGATCAGTGCAGGTGCTATTCTAAGCCTAATGAAGGCCCTGAATCTCTTCTTGGTCAATCTGCAGCGAAAAGCAGCCTACCGAGCTAAGGAAAGAAGGAGAACTGCTTGGTAGCCCTCCGTCTAAGGAAAAGAAAACATCCGTCAGACAGCAGCCCCTGTGTCAGCACTTGAAGCTCATTCAAAGCAAACATAGAGGAGGCAAGTTTTCGCAACACTGGGAAAAGGTTTACTTTGATCAAAGGAAACACTGTATTTTGGTTGAAAACTATGCCCAGACTGTAACCGAGTTTGCCCTCTTTCGTTCAAAATATCTCTGACAAAGACCACTTTTAGCCATGACGTCAGAAAAGCAGAACACAAATTCTGGTCTGAGCTCATATCCTGTCTGGGACACTTTTTCTCAAGGGAGACCAACATGCGAGAAAGAGAAAGGCAGATGGAGGAAAAAATGAAAGAGACTGTGGTGCAGACCACAGACACTGGGATGTTTAATAGGCCTCTCTAATTACACCGCTTTATCAGTAACATTTAAAATAAAAAGGCCAGGCATCAAGGGCATTTATTTTGCATCAATTTTCAAATTATCTTGATTAACAAGCCTTTAATTGCATCCACACGGAGGCCAAACACAAGCAGAAACAGTTGTGTTGAAAAGAAAGACGTGATTTCCAGAAAAACTGACACTGTTGTCGGAATGCTGAAGGCTAGATTAAGAAGTTATTGGTTATATATAGAAGTGAAGGGAACAGAATGGAAAATGGGATATCATGAAGGTCTACTTTTCATCTACTAACATGATGAAAAGTGGAAAAATGAGAGCAACATTGGTGAAGGGCAAAGAGACGGGGATATGAGAAAGGCAGTGATGGTTTTCAAACAAAAAAAGATGGCAAAACAAAGAAAAGAATAATGATAAGATGAGGATAAACATACGAAAGGAGCAGGGTGGAAACGTCTACAGCGGTTGATCAGCTTCCAAACCACTTCAACACCAAACAAAACGTCGGGGTCTGGTGTTCAGGGTTTTTTGGCTTAAAGAATTGCAGACAGAAACAAGAAGTAAAACTCCAAGCTTAAACAGAAATAAGTTATGCAGAAATGAGCATTGAGAGGACTAATGCTTTAGTGGAAAAAAATAAACAAATGGACATATCAAGTGTACAAGTTAAACAAAAATAGTGGAAAATAGTACAATAAATAAAATAAGGAAATAAAGTTTCTTTTGGTAAAATGTACCTTTGCACATTTTACTGGAATTTTATAAGACAAAACAACTGAATTTAGTGCATACTTGTTAAGTGGAGGACAAATGATGCATAGTTTTTTAGATTTTTACTCATACAATTCAAAGTATAGGGTACATTTTAATCCACCTTTCCTCACTCTAATGTATGTAAAAATAATCCAGTATAAGGAACTGATATAAGAAGTCTGCTAATTACTAAACAGAGTCCATCTGTGTATCTAATTTAATCTCAGGAAAACCAAATATTGCTACTGGCTCTAGAAAACAGGGTTAGTAAACCTTAAAATCAAAACAGCTTGTAACACAGATAAACTTTTTAACAATCATTATATATATATACCTATGTAACAATGGCACATTCACTGACTCCTAAATTTAAAAGTGAAATGGCAGAAATATATTGTGTCAGTAAACACACTCAGTATGCCAGAAGTACCAAGTTGGACGCACTGGCAAGTTGGAATGGAAATGACATCTAAGAAAGAAAATATGCAGAAAAAAATTCAGTGAGGTGGATATCCACTAAGCAGAGTGAGACAGTGTAAAAAAAAAAAAAAAGAGTTTGAAAATTAATGTGACATTATGTGTCTGGAGATTTTTATAGGAAAAACTCAGCACAAAGGAAGTTTAAAACAAGCACCAGGATGTGTATATTGTATGCAAAATAAAGTGTAGAAGCTAGTAATGAAAAACGTTTTTTTAAAAAACACTTTAAATAAAATAAAAATAATTAGCTAAACTAACAAACTGCCAAGAAATAAATAAATAAATCCATATTTCAGCAGCAGATAAAATAACCATATGCACTGTGAAAGGTCTCACTTAATGCACCCGGATAATTGCCACCTCCACAAATCCCTGATGAAGAGCATTTTCAGTATCTTTTAGCTCACTGAACTCACACAGCAACTTAGCCGTTAAGGTTCACTCTTACTGCTTTTATCACAGCTGTTTACAAATGCTGAAGGTAGCGGCTTTCAGTTGAAAAAAAAAGGCCATTAAATCCCCCTGTAAACAAACCACCATGCACTATTTAGCAAACCATTTTGTTAATAGCTGGTAAACATTCTGTAGCACTGAGCAGTCATGAGTCAGATATTCCCCTCAGGAATCAACGAAGGCCAAAACAAAAAAAAAAACAACAAAAAAAAGAGACTGAATACTGGACTTGAGATTATATCTATTTTAGTTGACAACATCACAATCTCTTGTCTGACAACATTAGCCTGCATCTGCCGAACAAAGGCTAACTTTAAGGATAATACAACAATATCAGAAGATAAAGTTCTGCTTTTCCAAAGTTTCAAAACAACTTAAAAAAATTAATTTAAAAGACTTTAGTAGAATTGTGATTTCTTTTTTTTTTTTATCAGTTCTTAAAGGAACACAGTTGCCATATTAAGCAGGCTTAGTGGTTTGGCTTTGAGATGCTCCTTCTGTCAAGAAGCTCTGCTGCTTTTCTTTCTTCACAACTATTAACAAGGATGCAAAAGATTACTGGAAACCTTTATTTCCCCTTGGTTTCAGTCTGTAATTTCATGTGCAGATACATTGGTGGTTGGAAGTTTCTATTTACTTACCAATGACATGGATATCATACAAGTGAAATAAAACTTGAATAAAGGGGGACAATTTGGTGTAGATTTTATCCTGTAGACCAGTGGTCCCCAACCTTTTTATTACCGCGGACTGGTGAAGACTTGGAAAATTTTGGGGAGGTGGGAAGGGGGTTGGTATTGGTGTTCCCGCTAAATCCTGAATATACCCAATTTGGGTTGTCTTAAGAGTTTTTATCGCAACCTGTGGGGTTTTTCCTGACTGGGAACGAGAATACGACCTGCTGAATGTGACAGGTAGCCAATCAAAAAGCGCGGTGACGTAAGAACAGAGGGGAATCCCAAACAGCTGATATATGAGCATCTGAGAGTCTGGTGGACATCGGAGATGATATGTGGAAATGTTTATTATTAAATCTAAAGGTCATTATTATGTTTATTCAGTTAAAAATGTTAACTATGAAAAAACATAGTCACCTCCAAATCAATAGTGCAGCAAATAGAGCGGCTGCTCCCGTTGTCTTTTACCCACCGCCTTTTCTTTTTGTTACGTCTTTTATTCAAATGAGTCTACAAACTATAACACGTCATCCGTGTTTGGTTATTCTAAATTCCGCTATGTTGGGGGTTTTACTGGATTATCCTCTGGAATCAGGATGTTCGTGACTGGAATCGGTTCGTGTTGCTCCTGCCTTGGACACACGAACCGATCGAACCTGTTGTACTTTTATCAGCTCTGTGATCACAGAGGTTTGGAAAATCGGCCGACAATTCTTAAATCTTGCCGTCTAAACCAGACTTAAGACTCAAGCTCTACTCATCTCCTCTCGACCACTGCCCAAACGCTCTGACTCTGGTCGCTATGGTAACGTTTACATATCCCTTCAAAATAAGATACAGATGCGCCACAAAAACGAATATTTTACATTCGTGAAAACTTTAATTCACATACTGACTAACGGAAGCCCTGAGCTTGTTTCTCTGCAAGAAAACGGTCCGATCTGGGAGTGATGAGAGACAATAACACCCGAAGTGTTGCTTATATCCACAGCCTGCTTGGTCTCTGCATGGTGAAGCAGCTTGAAGCTTCATTGCCTCATTAGCAGCCAGTCGCAGCATGTTACGCAGAGCGGCTTGTAATGTGGGACTCACCTACCGGTCCGGGATAAATCCATTCTCCTGTCTCTTCTCTGGGCCTTTTCCCCTTTGCAAAGAAACTTTCCAAAGACATCTGATCTGTTTCTTACTCATTTTGCTGCTTGTGGCCTCAGTGTTGGCGCGCAAGTAACCGAGAGAATCCGGTTAAAGGATTTTCAAAATAAAAGATCCTCCAGACTCAAATAATACATAAAACGAAAATATTTCACTATTTCTTGCGCGGCCCGGAACCAATTGGTCCACGGACCGGGGTTTGGGGACCACTGCTATACTTGGACCAGCTGGCAGCAGGTGAGGGGACCTGGGTGTTAATGCAGCAGGAGCAGACATCTCCGAAAACGTGGGAGCAATATAGGTGATGCACTGATTAACCGAGCAGAAATGTGAGATTTATACATCTACATTCTCGCCTACAAACATTGTTTAAATCATGTTGTGTCACGGCTGCTACGCAACAGAACGCCGAGGTGGAGGCTAGGCAGCTAGCTGAAAGCTATAACTTCTCTCTGCTCTCTGCCTTCGCTCTACCCCTCTTCCGTAGACCGGGTCGTTTCTCAAGCCCATGAAAGAATAAGCTTGAAAGGTTGCAGATCCTGTGAACTCGGACTCAAAGCTCTAGTGGTCTGGAATACGTAATTTTATATGCATCTCTTTTATAGTTTGCGTTTTTGTTGTATTTGCTTTTCTCGTGTTTGCTGCGCGTTTGCACCTGTCGACCACCGTAGTATTTTAACGGTTCTGTATTTTAGCTCTGCTGGGGTCCAAATTGTTATGTGTATTTGTTATAAGTTGCATTGTGATCACTGTTATGTGTAGAGTGTTATGGGGTTCCCCTGTCTGACTCTGCTGACTTCCACTCACATGTGATGGACCCGTCATGTGGGCAGGGGATTCGCGGGAGGTCCAGGACCGATGCTGATCTGACACAACACCGGAAGAGGGGATAGTTCAGTGTATGTTAGCAGTGAAGCTATTCAGTTGAGTGGTTTGTTAGAGGGGTGAGCTGCAGCCCTTATCTTATTTCTGATAAAACCTGTTGGCGGTACTACATCTGCGTTGTGTTGGCGTCATTACAGTATTTACTTACAGTACAACACTTTAAAAGGTAATTACAGGATTGAAAAGGTAAATGTCCAGTAAAATATTGGTATCAACAGACGCCAGCTTTTATTTAAAACAGTTTTTCTGAAAGAACGGTTAAAAAAAACTGGCGTCTATAGCTACCAGTATTTTTTTTAATCGTTTTTTCAGAAAAACGGTAGATTACTGTTCTTTCGAAAAAAAAAAAGGTACACTACTGGCAGCTATAGACGCCAGTAATTTACCGTTCTTTCAGTATCTATACCGTACTTGCATTGACGGTAATCTACTGTCAGGATTAATTACAGTACATCAACTGTGCATTTATAGTAAACTTCTGGGGTCTATATCTGCCAGTATTTGACTAAATTTACAGGATTATTTCTTAGAGTGTAGTTTCAGCTCTTCATCATCCAGAAGGACATTATGTGTGGTGTTCAATTTCCCCCCTAAATTTAGCACAAGTTCAATTAAATTTCTGTGTGTGCAAAGGACAAGGAACAAGTTCTTGCTGCCTCTTCAGGGTTATTTTGCTATAATAAAGATGACTGTGTCATCGGCATACAATTGCATATTAACTTATACATATTAACTGTTCCCCATATGGGCCCTTGGGGGACTCCTATTTATGAGTTTAGGGCGATTTAACAACATTGACCACTGAGCACTTTTATGGTCTTGAATTCACTTTACACTTTGCTTTCCGAGTTCTGAGCTAAACATAGCAGGAATTGGTTTTTCCCCTCCAAACATTGGGCATAACCCCAGTTATTACACTTGTAGCATGTAGATTGGAACCAATTATTGTTATTCTTTCATCCATTTTTTCATCATTAGGCCTATATATATATATATATATATATATATATATATATATATATATATATACTGCTCAAAAAAATAAAGGGAACTCTTCAGTGTTCACTTAAATGACTTAAATGTGTTCCCTTTATTTTTTTGAGCAGTGTATATCATTACTATTATTTTGTATTATTATTATTATTAGTAGTAGTATTACTATTAGTTTCCTGCAAAAACGTGAAGAAAGTGTAACAACTTTGCCGAAACATGTTGTTTGAGCTTTCACGGTGTCCGGAGTTCCTCAGACAAGCGCGCCGAACAAGCGCGTGCTTGCTACAGACCTGCGTGAAGCTGACACCCCACCCACGTCAAAAAATCCAGCAAATAGTCTGAATGGTTAGTGCTCCGTTTGTGCAGGTTTGTGCCGTTAAAATTTTCGTTTGTGCAGTTTTGGTTTCTGAGATATTAAACATTATTTTTTAGGTCATCTAGAGTTCACCATCCCCCCATATCGCTCCAAAACAAACCAAAGTGGGCTAGTTCGTTAGTGCTCCGTTTGTGCAGGTTTGTGCAGTTAAAATTTTCGTTTGTGCAGTTTTGGTTTCTGAGATATTAAAAGTTATAATTTTGGCCGATGACGTCACCATCCCCCCATATCGCTCCAAAACAAACCAAAGTGGGCTAGTTCGTTAGTGCTCCGTTTGTGCAGGTTTGTGCAGTTAAAATTTTCGTTTGTGCAGTTTTGGTTTCTGAGATATTAAAAGTTATAATTTTGGCCGATGACGTCATCATCCCCCATATGCTCCAAAACAAACCAAAGTGGGCTAGTTCGTTAGTGCTCCGTTTGTGCAGGTTTGTGCCGTTAAAATTTTCGTTTGTGCAGCTTTCATCTTTGAGATATTAAAAGTTATAATTTTGGCCGATGACGTCATCATCCCCCCATATGCTCCAAAACAAACCAAAGTGGGCTAGTTCGTTAGTGCTCTGTTTGTGCAGGTTTGTGCCGTTAAAATTTTCGTTTGTGCAGTTTTGGTTTCTGAGATATTAAACATTATTTTTTAGGTCATCTAGAGTTCACCATCCCCCCATATGCTCCAAAACAAACCAAAGTGGGCTAGTTCGTTAGTGCTCCGTTTGTGCAGGTTTGTGCCGTTAAAATTTTCGTTTGTGCAGCTTTCATCTTTGAGATATTAAAAGTTATAATTTTGGCCGATGACGTCACCATCCCCCCATATGCTCCAAAACAAACCAAAGTGGGCTAGTTCGTTAGTGCTCCGTTTGTGCAGGTTTGTGCAGTTAAAATTTTCGTTTGTGCAGTTTTTGTCTTTAAGATATTAAAAGTTATAATTTTGGCAGATGACGTCACCATCCCCCCATATGCTCCAAAACAAACCAAAGTGGGCTAGTTCGTTAGTGCTCTGTTTGTGCAGGTTTGTGCCGTTAAAATTTTCGTTTGTGCAGTTTTGGTTTCTGAGATATTAAAAGTTATAATTTTGGCCGATGACGTCACCATCCCCCATATCGCTCCAAATCAAACCTAAGTGTGGGCTACTTCTTGTAATTCTTCAGATTCTCAGCTGTTGTACAATGTGTACATTTTGTTTTGAACTTCAATAAAGACTTAGAACAAGAAAAAATGTGTCTCATTTCAAGAAATGTTTTAAGATAGCAATGTTTTTTCACGAACGTAGCGCACAATAATTGAATCCTGCTAATAAAGGACATGCAGCCTGACCCTAACGTAATGTGTATAACCTGTTCAACTGTGCTTTGATTTCGGAGGTGGTCTGAAGAATTATATTCACATTGTTGATGTACTGTCTGCTGATTATGCAGCAAACGTGTAAAAAAATTACATGAGCCTATAAAGGCCAATTTGCTAGTTGCTTGAGCAAAGATTTTGCCGAGTAAAACGGAAATGTGTCATTATTTCAAAGTTCATCCAAGTAATGTACTTAATAATTAGTAATATAGTTTCAATGCAACGACTTTCATTTCATCCAATTTCTTAAATTAAATGTGTATGGGCTTCAAGGAGACATGTTTTGCGAACTTTGACATAGTTCTCACACAACTGGGATTGGCTCCACCCACACTGTAGTGAGCCTCCTGCCCCCCCCCCCCCCTCCCATCTTGTTTTGCAGAGCAAGTGTAATTTCAACCACTCGTTAATATTCTAGCGGTCTCAAATCGTTTTGAATAAGTCATTTTTGGAATTTTTTCAACCCCGATTTTGATTTTTTAACAAGGTAAAATCAAATTAATGCTCAACTAGCAAATTGGCCTTTATAGGCTCATGTAATTTTTTTACACGTTTGCTGCATAATCAGCAGACAGTACATCAACAATGTGAATATAATTCTTCAGACCACCTCCGAAATCAAAGCACAGTTGAACAGGTTATACACATTACGTTAGGGTCAGGCTGCATGTCCTTTATTAGCAGGATTCAATTATTGTGCGCTACGTTCGTGAAAAAACATTGCTATCTTAAAACATTTCTTGAAATGAGACACATTTTTTCTTGTTCTAAGTCTTTATTGAAGTTCAAAACAAAATGTACACATTGTACAACAGCTGAGAATCTGAAGAATTACAAGAAGTAGCCCACACTTAGGTTTGATTTGGAGCGATATTGGGGGGATGGTGACGTCATCGGCCAAAATTATAACTTTTAATATCTCAGAAACCAAAACTGCACAAACGAAAATTTTAACGGCACAAACCTGCACAAACAGAGCACTAACGAACTAGCCCACTTTGGTTTGTTTTGGAGCATATGGGGGGATGGTGACGTCATCTGCCAAAATTATAACTTTTAATATCTTAAAGACAAAAACTGCACAAACGAAAATTTTAACTGCACAAACCTGCACAAACGGAGCACTAACGAACTAGCCCACTTTGGTTTGTTTTGGAGCATATGGGGGGATGGTGACGTCATCGGCCAAAATTATAACTTTTAATATCTCAAAGATGAAAGCTGCACAAACGAAAATTTTAACGGCACAAACCTGCACAAACGGAGCACTAACGAACTAGCCCACTTTGGTTTGTTTTGGAGCATATGGGGGGATGGTGAACTCTAGATGACCTAAAAAATAATGTTTAATATCTCAGAAACCAAAACTGCACAAACGAAAATTTTAACGGCACAAACCTGCACAAACGGAGCACTAACGAACTAGCCCACTTTGGTTTGTTTTGGAGCATATGGGGGGATGATGACGTCATCGGCCAAAATTATAACTTTTAATATCTCAAAGATGAAAGCTGCACAAACGAAAATTTTAACGGCACAAACCTGCACAAACGGAGCACTAACGAACTAGCCCACTTTGGTTTGTTTTGGAGCATATGGGGGGATGATGACGTCATCGGCCAAAATTATAACTTTTAATATCTCAGAAACCAAAACTGCACAAACGAAAATTTTAACTGCACAAACCTGCACAAACGGAGCACTAACGAACTAGCCCACTTTGGTTTGTTTTGGAGCGATATGGGGGGATGGTGACGTCATCGGCCAAAATTATAACTTTTAATATCTCAGAAACCAAAACTGCACAAACGAAATTTTAACTGCACAAACCTGCACAAACGGAGCACTAACGAACTAGCCCACTTTGGTTTGTTTTGGAGCGATATGGGGGGATGGTGAACTCTAGATGACCTAAAAAATAATGTTTAATATCTCAGAAACCAAAACTGCACAAACGAAAATTTTAACGGCACAAACCTGCACAAACGGAGCACTAACCATTCAGACTATTTGCTGGATTTTTTGACGTGGGTGGGGTGTCAGCTTCACGCAGGTGAAGACGAAGGGGAAACCGTATCTGATGGGGAAACCGTATCTGATGGGGAAACGTGGATTGACGTAACACCGGCCGCTACATCGACACCATTGTTTAGTTACAATAAAAATAACGTCCGGTACCGCTTCGATGGCGCCCTCGGTGTAATGCGAACACAACAGGGCTGGAACCGTTCCGTTCCGTGCAGTGCGAAAGCGGCTTAAAACTAAAAGAGCACTCTTTACAAAATAAAATACAGTTTATTGAGAGCCAGCTGTCAACGGAAAATCAACGTCTGACTCAACCAGTGGCCAATCAGCTGCTGGTTCTAAGCAGAACCGCTTGGCCGGCACGATTGGAACCACAGCTCTTGTGGTTCCATGGGGCTGGGTGGAACCGGTCTCAAGTTGTAATGCAAACATGCTCGGAACTGTTCCGTTCCGTGGAGTGCGAAAGCGCCTTTGTTTGCTAGCGACGTTAGAAAAAGAAAAAACAAGCCCAAAGTCACTAATCGGACTTGACAGAAGCTCAAAATAGGTATTGATTTTCCAGCAACAAAATGCGCATCTCCCTCCTCCCTCCACTGTTCATGTTTCTGATCAGCTGATAACTGCGTCGTTCCCTGAGACACGCAGAGGAAATAAAATGACATTGCTAAAGAAAATAGTAACGCACAGTGATTTGGATAAGTAACTTTTATCTGATTGCTGGATTTGGAATAGAAATGCATTAGATTACTCGTTACTGAAAAAGAAGTGGTCAGATAAGACAAAGTGACGAGGTAGCACAGATCGTCAGAACACTTGCAGGCCGATTACGTCATAGCATAGCATGTATTCCTGAGATGATGCGTCATAGTGTGTGATGTCACCAGCGCTTTGTTGTGTAACACTTATATAATTCCTGTTGGTAAAATTCTACCTCATTCCAAGTCAGTTCGAGGAGAAGAGGATCTGCGTTTAATCCAGTAAAATGGCTCAGATGAAATCAATAAAATCAGATCTCCAGGTCTTAGTGGACAACCTTGCGATTCCCGCGATTGAAGAGTACTACCGACAAATCCCGGAGAAAGATTGGGAGGATTTGACGTTGGGATATGAGGACATCAGAGAGAACACCAAATATCTCTTGAATTATCTGACGGACGTCTTTTCAGATGTGGTTTCAGACCTGGTTGACAACCAGGGGTTCACATATCAGGACTTGAAAGCCGCATTTGGAAATATAGTTTCTCAGGCCTTTGCCCAGGCCATGGGCATTCAGGAGACTATAAAAGACGAGTGCACAGAGGTAATTAACATGCTTTTTATAAAGCATGTTATATCAATGGTGACGTCTCCCTCAGATGACCAGGACCCCACCGAGTGGCTCAAGGTGGGGTTAGAATTCAGTTGTCTGGTGAATCCTGTCATCTGGTTCATCCAGGATCTGAGAAAACTGAGGAAATCACTTGAGGAAGAGCAAAAAGACGCAGTACGACTTTTTGTACAGTTGTTACTGTCTCTAGGACTCAGGAAGTCTAAGACACGTTGGTGTCTTAACTACCTGAGAGAGACACATGATCGCATTGTCGACCAAATCTGGGCTGAAATTGAAGGACGGCGATATGAAATCCAGCAGAAATGGATCCCTGCCCTGAGCAAAAAGGTTTTTAGTGATATCACTAAAACCTTTGGGTGTTCTGCTGGATGGACGCTGTCCTTCATGGAGAGCGAGGAGGTCGACGATGTGATTGTGTCGTGTCTAGAAAGTCACCTCAAAAAGCGCCAGAAGAAGAGAGGCAGCTTTGTTTCAAGGCTTTTTTTCTGGTGCTGTTAATGCCGTGAGATGCTATTTCTCTAAGTTAGGGTCAATAGTGTCTTGCCTCTCTGTGCCTCCGTCAGTAATGGCCCCATGATGCCTCTGTGCTTCCGTTGATTCCGGACGCATTACGCCTCTCTGTGCTTCCGTCGATTCCGGACCCAAGAAGCCTCCCCATGCTTCATCCGATTCCAGCGACAACGTCCCTTAGCCCTCTGCTAGTCCCAGGACTTACAGCTTGCGCAGTTCCAGCGAGAAAGAGTCTCCAGCTGGTGAGCCTTCAGTTGTTGAGCCTTCAGACGTCGTACCTTCAGCCGTCGAGCTTTCAGCCGTCGAGCCTTCAGCCGTCGAGCCTTCAACCGTCGAGCCTTCAGCCGTCGAGCCTTCAGTTGTCGAGCCTTCAGCCGTCGAGCCTTCAGCCGTCAAACCTTCAGACTTCGAGCCTTCAGCCGTCGAGCCTTCAAATGTCGAGCCTTCAAATGTCGAGCCTTCAGCCTCGAGCCTTCAGATGTCGAGCCTTCAGCCTCGAGCCTTCAGACGTCGAGCCTTCAGACGTCGAGCCTTCAGCCATCGAGCCTTCAGCCGTCGAGCCTTCAGATGGGGAACCAGAGCCTCCAGCATTTATACACTTATTATTACTTATCCTTATTTAAAAAGGTCTGCACACTTGGTAGCACGGGCGCTACCAGGAATCTTGGGCCCCATGACAAAAAATTAGATTGGGCCCCTGCAGCAGCTGTTGTTACAATTTCTTGAGTCTATTTGACCCACAAAGACCATCACAATTTTAAAGGCTTGCAACTGCCTTGCTTTATTTGGTCCAATACTGATACTAGCACAATATTTACTGCTCATAAATTTTACATCCAACAGTTCACATACTGTATGCAAGTAAGTTGCTTACATTTTTTCTATTACTGAAATGTCTCTCCCCACAAGGAAGTCATAGGCAACGTGCAAAATATTCATAAAGCAATCCAGACTTCTCAAAAAATGCTATGAAGTTGCATTTTATTCAAGCTGCAGTACATAACTTTACTAAAAATATGTTTTCTCCATATTTGTTAAAGCTGTCACGATGTCGTAGCAGTTTGTTACAGATAATCTGTGAAAACAATCAATCTCCTCCATCTAGAGTTTCTCATCTTTCAGAAATTAAAATAAGGGACGCTCCCACGGCGTCCCTTATACGGCGTACCCCTACTCTCATGGGGTGGGACTTCCACTGCAGTCATAGACATTATTTTATGGCGGTGTTTTTTGTTTTTAAAAAGTGATCCTTAGAGCAATCATTCATGCATAGTTGGTTAGAGTATCCCAAAATTGTACTCCCAATCACAGTAGCATACCTTAACACATTTAATTAAGTAAGTGTAAAAAGTATTTGATAAACTACTCAAGTACTGGTCAACTGATCATAACACCTGATTTAATATTCAAAATGTGTCCTCAGACAGCCAAAATTATAAAAGTAATGTGAACATTCTGGTACTGTAAAAAGTATTACTAAAATATTTATAGAAATAAGGAGTTAGTTAGGTTTGGAGGCTGGACCAAATTTACCACAGGGGCCAGGATAGTCACCGTTTTTCCATGGCGACACTTGGAAAAAGAATGTGGGGGGAAAAAAACAGAGCAATATTTCATCATTTGATATATTAAGTGAGCCAAAGAGCCACTTGTCTCCAGAGATTCAGCAGTTTAAAGTGCAGCACTATAATTTTTAATTTGTTGTTAAAGTAAAATTGTGAAGGTTAAAAAAAGTGATCCACCACTGAGTATTAACATAAGACATGTATTCAGTATAACTTATTTGGTACCTGGGGCTGCACAGTGGCGCAGTTGGTAGAGCTGTTGCCTTGCAGCAAGAAGGTTCGATTCCCGGCCCCGGTCTTTCTGCATGGAGTTTGTATGTTCTCCCTGTGCATGCGTGGGTTTTCTCCGGGTACTCCGGTTTCCTCCCACAGTCCAAAAACATGATTGTCAGATTAATTGGCCTCTCCAAATTGCCCCTAGGTGTGAGTGTGTGTGTGCCTGGTTGTTTGTCCTGTGTGTTTCTGTGTTGCCCTGCGACAGACTGGCGACCTGTCCAGGGTGAACCCCGCCTCTCGCCCAGTACGCTAGCTGGAGACAAGGGTGTAAGAAAATGGATATTTGGTATCCTGTTGGCCCCCATCTAGAACCGCCCAAGGCTGCAGGTCTGGGTCCGGTGCATTAATAATACATTAAATGACCACTGAACAATGAATTCATAAAATATATCAACATTTCAAAATAAAACCTACAGAAAGCCTTAACAAACCCAATAAAGTAGGAAATATTTATGTATTTAGTGTTAATCTATTTGTATGTCTTGGTCTTTAAATGACCATTTGTATTATTTTGGATGACATTATTATACATTAAATAAGCAAATAATCAAACCAGTAAAAGCACAATAAGAAACTTGCTCAAAGCAAAATGTTCTGTACCATATCAGCTTCAGGAGATAATTGAGGGATGAAGAGACGCTGATGTCAAGTGTATTAGGTTTTGACGGGTCTGCAGTTCTTCTCCTGATCTATTCAAACAGCAGCACACTGCGCCACGATGGACACATTCTTTTTAATTGCCTGTGTTCATCCTCACTAACATTATTCAGCCTAGGATTTGCGTCTTCCCTCGCACGTCTGTATCTTTATGAGAGGTTTTACTTCCAAGTAAGGGGAAGAGTCGGGTGGAGGACGTTGTAAAAAAGACCCGGGTTAACAGCACCTCACCGCGGTTGCGAAGTGTCCGTCTCTAGGCAACCGTGACAACAACGTCGGTCTGTACATAGACATGCCTCATGGAGCGGGTCGGCCCGTTGCTGAGATACGTCACAGCGTCCGCCATATTGAATGTGAAGGACGTTGTGACGTCAGTAAGCTAATACAAGTAAATGGATCGAACTTTATAAAGTGTCGTTCTACAAAGTATTTTAAGTTAATACCTGTCATTGACACATTTTCTCACACACAAATATATTTGGTAATCTAAGAAATTACTAAAGACAGAGTTTCTAACTTTTGATGTGATTATTTAATTGTTTTGGGGTAAATTATTTTTATTTCATTATATAAGCTGTATTAATACACTAATACTTTAGATTGAGATATTAAAAAAACAAAAAGTGAAAGAATAAAACATTTATTTATTATACTGGGAACACTGGTCACAGGCAGGACTTCAGTCTGCTGGTCACACTGGGAGAACTCCAATGACTTCTGAGACGTCCTGGTTCACAGGCTAAAGCCAAGGAGAAAAGAGAAATTATCCAAAAGTGAAATAGAAATCAATATCATCAATATATGTTGCCTTCACATTCAGAAAAAGACATTTTCAGCATGTTGGGCTCTGACTTATCTTTCCTCACAAAACCTGATCTTTAATGCACTTCTCCTCTAACAGCGGTTTTTCATCAGCTCTCTCATTAGAAAACAGTATGAAAACGTTAGCTGCTACGCTAACAATCATTGGTTACTTCGGGCCAATTAAGCTACATAGGAAATATTTTTCGGTTGTTTAGAAGCGAATTTCTGGCTGCAAAGTCAAGTAATTCTGATCTTTCATCCTTACCTGTAAAAAGTAATGCCAATGAATCCAGTTTGTTTCGTAAACGGTTGAAACAAGTCCACACAGCACAGGACTTGAGGAGCTCCGATTGTCCTGTTGCCACATAGAAGATGACGGACGCTGTTACGTACGACTCAGAGCTCCATGAGGCGTCTACGTATATGATGTCTATTGGTCCGTAGCGTTTTGGGGTCCTGTGTAGCTCCCGCCCATAGATATAATATAACACAATGGTCCCCAACCTTTTTATTACCGCGGACCGGTCAAGACTTGGAAATTTTGCTGCGGCCCGGCGGGGGCGGGGGGAGGGAGCGGAGGGGCGTGAACAGTCAGATAAGGCTTCTGCATGTAGGTGTTCCCGCTAAATCCTGAATATACTCAATTTGGGTTGTCTTGGTCTTTTTATCGTAGCTTGTGGGGTTTTCCCTGACTGGGAACGAGAATACGACCAGTTGAATGTGACAGGTAGCCAATCAGAAAGCGCGGTGACGTAAGAACAGAGGGGAATCCCAAACAGCTGACATATCGCGAAACTGAGCGTCTGGTGGACATCGGAGATGATATGTGGAAATGTTTATTATTATATGTAAAGTTTATTATATATGTTCATATTTATTCAGTTAAAAAATGTTATCAAAAAACATATTCACCTCCAAATCATAGTGCAGCAAATAGAGCGGTTGCTCCCGCCATCTTTTATCCACCGCTTTTTCTTTTTGTTAGTCTTTTATCTCTGAAAATGACTCCACAGACTGTCACTATTGTTTCTACATCATTATCCGTATTTGGTTATTCTAAATCCCCGTATGCTATGTTGGGAGTTTTGTGGATTTTCTTCTGGAATCGCGATGTTTGTGACTGGAATCTGTTCGTGTGATGTGTTGCTCCGGCCTTGTGGCCGGAGACACGAACCGATCGAACCTGTTGGACTTTTATCAGCTCTGTGATCACAGAGATTTGGGGAATCGGCCGACAATTCTTAAATCTTTCTGTCTAAACCAGACTCAAGACTCACAAGCTCTACTCATCTCTCGACCACTGCCCAAACGCTCTCTGACTCTGGTCGCTATGGTAACGTTTACATATCCCTTCAAAATAAGATACAGATGTGCCACAAAAAAACGAACATTTTACTTTCGTGAACATTTTAACTCACGATAATGATTAACGGGAGCCCTGAGCTTGTTTCTCTGCAAGACGGTCCGCTCTGGGAGTGATGAGAGACAAGAACACCCGAAGTGTTGCTTATATCCACAGCCTGCTTGGTCTCTGCATGGTGAAGCAGCTTGAAGCTTCATTGCCTCATTAGCAGCCGGTCGTCTCATGTTACGCAGAGCGGCTTGTAATGTGGGACTCACCTACCGGTCCGGGGATAAATCCATTCTCCTTTCTCTTCTATGGGCCTTTTCCCCTTTGCAAAGAAACTTTCCAAAGACATCTGATCTGTTTCTTACTCATTTTGCTGAATGTCGACCATTGAGCCCACATTTTGCTGAATGTGGGCTCAATGTTGGCGCGCAAGTAACCGAGAGAATCCGGTTAAAGGATTTTCAAAATAAAAGATCCTCCAGACTCAAATAATACATAAAACGGAAATATTTCACTATTTCCCATTGGGTTATAAGCAATGCATACAGGCTTAAACACCTGCACTAATATTTGAGTAAAAGTCCCCTAAAAGACAAGCCATGTACTTTTTTTATAACCATTAACTAGTAGTTTTAGTTGCGTCCTGTCTGATATTTAACTAGTCCTTTTGGCAGAAAATTTACAGTTCGTTTAATTGTGAGTTTTCTGTTTTATCAGTTAAGCAACGATTTAGTTTAAAAAGAAAAAGGAAAAGATAAATTGAAAAATGAGGGGCACAGAAGCAATTCAACAAAAAAGAATGGCAACTTAGGAAGAATACAACATACAATGAAGGAATGATAAGAGGAAAAGAGGAAGAACACAACAAACAAGATTCAGGTCACGAAGAAGAAAGGTCCGGCAGGGATGGCACAAAAGACACAAGGTGGGATAGCTGTAAGAACAGAAAGCAAAGAAGGAATGAAGGAACAAGAAATGAGAGAAGGAAAGAAACAAAGGTTTGAGAGGAAAAGAATAAAACTCTGGTCTGGTTTCCATACAGTTTTTCTCAATTTCATTCGTATCCATAACTCGAAAATAATGACTGTGTAGGAAACCAATACAATCAGCTTCATATACCAGCGTACTACCTGCTCACATTAAATTTCTGCCATTTCTCTTTGTCTTATCAAAGACAGACAAGTGAATACCTGGCCATGCCAAGACTGGAGAACCCTGCTGGGACGATGAGGACGTCAAGACGGGGAAAAGGGTGAACTCCTAGAACAGCATGGGCTGCAGCCAAGCATCGAGGCAGCAGCTTGAGGATTCCCATCTGCCAAAAAACACAAATTATGTTAACCATAGGAGCAAAACAACAAAAAAAAAACATTCAAACCCAAGCTTCTCTCAGTCTTAATTGTGTTAACAAAATGATACATGAGATGTGCAAAAAGCTTGCAAATATGCTGTACTTCTTCACCACCGCCTTTTACTTAAGTTTTGTAAAACATTGTGTCAAGTTAGCTCTACTGATTTGTGTACGAGAAGAATATTTCAAATTAATGTGTTAAATGAGTAACATTTGTGCTGATGGGATAAAAGTAAAAAAAAAAAAAAACACATGACACTCTGACATAAACATTAACCAACAGTAACAGACTTTAATCTTTTAAAGTCTAATTAGCCGAAGTCTCAAAGCTGAGATGTCAGAACCCCACCTGGGCCTTCTGGAGCAGGCAGGCAGGGCTAAATACACGGTGTGGAACCACCCGCTGGGACCAAGCAGACCGTTCAGTAAACCGACAAGGGTAGTCGCCATGGGAACAAGAGATGCCGTCATCTTCCATGCCTGAATAATCAGTTAAAGAGAGCTCCTTATGCCCAAGGGAAGAGTGACAGAATGCAGAGTCTGAGCTGGTGGCCTGATCTCTGCTGAGGTAGATAAAAACAAAGGGGAAAAAAATGAAGAACCATTTCTTTGGATTTATCATTTTAAGTATACACATATCTGAAAGTGATGTAACTCACTATGTGGAATTTTTCTTTTAAAATAATAATTAAAAAAAACACTTGCAGCCTCTTGCAAATGTATTCATACTACTAAAGGTGATCACATGACAACCAGAGACATCAATGTTTAAAAATTAGGGAAACTTTAAACTCGCTGATGAAAATGTCAAATCACTGTGGTGAGTCCGGTCAGAACCCCTAAGAAACCAGAGTCGGTTGATTCAATCTGCACTTGCTGTTCAGTCTTTATTTCGCCGTAAAGGTGTGGTTCTACAAGATATAAATAATAATACAACATCAGTGTCTGATGAATAAATGACTGAAATAACACACTTACTTAACTAACTGCACCAATAAAGGTTACACAATCATTCTGTTATAAATAAACACGATACTAAAAACAACGTTGTGTAGCTCAAGTGCGCACGTGAACTAAGCTTGCAATCAATTAACGCTAAAACTTAAATATTCAGATACATAAACAATATTCTTAACTTCCTAACATCCCTTACTTGTATTCCACGCACACCCATCGGAAATAAAAGGTAACAACAGCAAAAGGCAACTCAAACTACTCAAATGTTATCGGTAACTCGACTCCTTCCTTTTCTTCCTTTTCTTCTCTCCTTCTTTCCATCTGCGTGCTGATCCACAGGTGCTCTAAGCTCCGCCCCCCTTAAAGAGCCTCAGCTCTTAGGCAGCCTTTTTCACAATGTTTTCATTGGGATTTCATCTGACAGACCAACACAAACAAGTGTGTTATTCATCGTTAAGTGAAAGAAAAGAGAGATGGTTTAAAAAATGTTTTATTTAAAATAAAATCAGAACGGTGTCATCTGTATTTCAGCTCTTGTGGGTCATCATCACTTTGTAGAACCACCTTTCTGGTTTGACTGGAATATTCTAATACATGACTATTGGTACGGTCCAAACCTTTCCACTGCAGCTCTATCTTTGGTGTCCCGGCCAAAACTCAAATTCTTTTGCAGCACCTAACAGATTTCCTTGCATTATTACCCTATATTTAGCTCCGTCCATCTTCTCAATAATTGAGGAAAGCTTCTTAGTCTTTGCTGAAATCAAGTATTCTCACAGTGTAAAGCCTCTACCACCCTGTTCAGGATCAAATGTAGTTTTATTTTCCCCATATTCTGTGATCTATAAGAAGGCTAAGAAGTTTCATACTCATCTCATCCAACCCCAGCAGTTTCTTCTATCAGTTTGTCCCTATATGTCTTTTAGCGAACTGTAAACATCACTTCTTGCGTTTTTTTTTTTTTTTTCAGATTTGACAATGACTCTCTTTTTATCACCCTTTCATAAAGGCCAGATTTGAGAAACACCAAGCGACTAACAGTAGTCTTGTCAACACATTTTGCTACCTGAGCTGCGGATCTCTGCAGCTTCTCCAGAGACGCCATGGTGCTTCATGGAAAGGGCTAATGTTGGTGATGGTCTGCTCAATGAGATGCCAAGGAGTTATACAGTGTAATGTTGCCACTACAAATGCTTCATCATTTATTAGATGACTTCCAGTGACAAGTGATTGTACTAAATTAAAAGTGGCAATGTCAACGCATAGGGAGCCAAATAGAACTGAATGTCAGCCTTTTCACATTTTTAACTGTAAAAACATGTTGAATAACATTTATTTTTACTTGTACTGTGCAATTATGCTATAATTTGTGATGGTCTTTCAGCTAAATTCAAAATAAGATGAATTTAAGTGTGTGGTTGTATTTTGACAAAGTATGGGAAGAGTGTCAGGGGTATGAATACTTTTGCATGAAGTCAAACCACAAATATGTCAAAATATTTAAGTGCTGACATGCAATCTCATTCACCCTAACCCAATATTCAGCACTTATTCCGTCCTCGTCCTCAGGAACTTTCCATTGGTACTGAGCTACAGCCAAGTTTCCTTCCAGCCATTCAATGAGCATAAAGACGTCCCTTGTACAGACTCTGTGCTATGGCTACGTTTTTACTGGAGGAAAAACCATGAGTAGAGGCGGAGGATTACTGGAAACTACTGGCAGACTTGCCAACCTACCAACCAGTGGAGAGGGAAACACCGGCACAGCCCTGCCCTGCCCAGTGGGAATTGGACCTGACTAATGGCTCCAACCTGCACTTTATTTCCTGTACTGCTATAAAAAAAATATGATGTCTTTAGTTTTTTTCTCTCCAAAGATAATTTCCCCTAGCCAGCAAATGCAATGATCTGCAGCTCTACCTTTAACCCATTTCTCATAAAAAGCCAATTATGCTCTGAACTCTATCCATCACCTTAACTCTAACTGAACCATTTTTGGTCTGGTGAGAGGGAAAGTTTCAACAAGGAATGCTGAAGGCCAGACTTGGGTTAATAGCAGTCTGGAGAAGAGGAGGTCCTACAACAAGAAAAGGACACAGGAAAACCATTAAAATACCTGCCAATCTGACGTGGAGCGCCTCTTGCTACTTCACCAGGAGACTTTGCAAGTTCTGACACAAACTCAGCCTTGAGGCAGCTGCAGCCCACGCCGCCTTCAACCTCATTTTCCAGAGCTGAAGGAGCCTCTGTAGGAACCAGGCACCAGTGTCCCACAGCCAAAGTGAAAGTGGACGCAGGCATGGGCATTGTGACGTAATAGTTCCAGGTCAGGAAATCTAAAGATGTACAATAAACAAAAATATCCAGTTACAAAGTGTAAAAGATCTAATGTAAACTATATGAACATTTGCTCATTTTATCATTTTTTTAATACATGTTCAGTTCAGATTTTGCTACCTGTTTTCAATCATCTGCCATCATTCAAAAATATTAAATGATACACATTAAGGGATGTGAATAGTTTGTGATGATGGAAAAAAAATCTATATTTTTTCCAGGTAGGTGCATGTTTTATCTTGAAATTTCAGGTTGTAAAACATACTCAGCGTTGAAAAGTCTGTTTAAGTCACTAGCAGTTCTTCACTAACACTACGAGTTCTTCAACTGCTTTTAACAACTAAATCTAAATCTGTGAAGACTTGTTGATTTTATTGGGAGCAGTCATGGTTATGCTGTCTTACAGCTGCTGGGAAGAAGGATCTGCAGGATTACGCAGATCCAAACAACTTCAACAAATACTTTTGCAAGAGACTGCAAGGAGTGACATATTTCACCACATAATTAAACATTTCAGATTATTAAGATGAGTTTGACTTCTCCTGGGTCTCAAAGCTTACGTGTGTCCCCGTCCTCCGCTGGAACAGCCTCCTCCTCCCCGCTCATCAACACCACACAGTCACTGGGGGCCCGTACCCTCGCCTGCCACGTTGACATGGCAACAGGAGGCTCCTGGCAGGGGAAGAGGGCCCGGTTGTTGATGGGAGAGCCGGCGGTGTAAACACACTCCCTGGAAGGGTAAACAAAGGTAAATTATAAACAAACCTCCTTTCAGGACAACAAAACTCACACGAGCAATGAAAACCTCCCGTCGCTGAAGAAGATAGTTTGTAAACTGCCTGAGGTGTTTTTTTTTGTTTGTGAATTAATGAATGAGTAATATCATCTTCAACATGGCTGTGTATATTTGAATGTGATTTAAGAAGCACAGAAGCAAACCTGTTGTCCTGGTCCTTGGTCCACCTCACTGAGCCTCCCAGTGTTCTTGTCATGTAGTAGATCCTAATAATACGGGGGAAGCCCTGCGAAGTTGTAACCCCCATTTTTTTCACCTGCAAACTCCAGTGATCTGTGTGAAAGTGAAGCGAGTTGCCCTTCTGGACGCCAGGGCTCCGGCTGCACAGTGAAAAGAGCCGATGCTTTTCCTTCCATCGGGAAGAGGGCATGGAGAAAAGGTGCTGAATAAAACCTGCTTGTGAGTCCACTGAAATATCTTCAGATGCAGCCGTCAGGGGGAAACCCAATGCTGCAGATACAGAATCAGTGTCCACCTCTTCCACCTTTGACACTTCAAGGTCACAGCAGTCCAGCACTAAGGTGAAATCCTCAACATTGGAGCTCTGAAATAAATCTGAACCCTGAGTGTCACTTCCAAACTTTGTACCTTCCTCATGGGGTTCCTGCCTTGCACCAACTCCCGTTTCAGGTCCAATATCAGCCTTAGCTTTAGCCATCTCAGCAGAGCAAGGCTCAAGGAACAGAACAATACTACCACTGATGATCTTCTTGTCAAAACAAACGATTAGGTCCAATACGTAATGTCTGACAAGTATGTGGTTAGTATTGGCTCTGAGAGGAAGGTCATCTGTGTCCGGATTAAGCTCCCCATCTGGCTCCATGTCGCAGAAATTAGGACAAGGTGGAGCAGAAGTTGGCTAAATCAGAACATAAGAACACAGTGGGCATATTAAACTTCTGTTTTGTTACAATTTTTTTTGTCTACATCTCCAAATAATCCATCTCCTTTAAAACATTAAGTCTAAGAGTCATGTGATGCTTGATCCAGTCCCTTTTTCTATAACCAGATTTGACCAGTGATCTGCAGCTCAAATAGTGAAAAATGTGAAGTACTTTCTCACTGAAAAATGACCATTTTCCATCTATAAATGTATCGGCACCCAGAGTTATCTTTCATGAACTTTGCTTAGTAATAATTTGCTTTTTAAGAGTGCCCAAATACAGTCCTCAAGAGGTATTATCCTTTAACTTTTAGCTACATCTCTGCTCCAACACACCTGGAACAAATGAATGGATCATTACCAGGCCTCTCCTGAGTCAAATGACAGACTGATGAGGAGGTAATTCTGCCATTGGTTCAGATGTTTAAAAGAAGAGATGCATCTAAAGGTTCAAGGATAGTAGCTCTGCGCATATATATATATATAAAACAGACATTTACTACATAAAAAATTATCTCACCATCTTTGTTTTCTGTTAGATTTAAAACTACCAACTCTTTATTAAGGCACTTTTTTATTTTAATGAGTTCTGGAATAAAAATCTATTGCAAATATTGTTAGTATTTGCCATGCAATAGTATTATTATCCCCTAGATAGTGACTCCCAAACCTGGTACCCCTGCCCTGTATGTCTTAGATGTTTCTGTCCCAGAACACCTTATTCAAATTACAACAAAATCTTTCCCAAATGCCGCAGAAGCCTGTTAATCACCCATTCAATTAAGGCGGTTGTTGAAAGATAGGAAGCACCTAAAATATGCATAACAGGGGCACCGAACTTGACTAGGGGGCTGAATAAAAAATGCACACCACACCTTTCAAATTCTAATGTGAAAACGTTTCAAAAACTACGTTATCATTCGACCTCTACTTCTCGAAATACTTCTCTTTGGGTTTGTCAATGTCCGACAACAAAATCCCATTAAAAATGCATTAAAGATAGTGGCTGTAACGTGACGAGATATGTGAAAAAGTTCACAACAGCTTTATGTGGCTTATGTGCGGAAATAACAAATAAAAACGAAACACGCTACCTTGTTAGGGGTTGTACAAAATCACAAGAAAATACTTCTTTGTCAGCATTACGGCTAAAACAGTAACTGCATATGATGTGTTATTGTTGTGTGGAGACTAAACAGTGAAGTTACCTGCTGATAAAAAGCTAACTTTACATCACAAACCGGTCATTTGTCGCATAAGTGCACAGAACTAGAACTATTGCGACTCTAAAGCTTTATTCGCTCCCCCTCTAGATAAGAGTGCACAGCAATAACTTGCAAACAACTGCTAACATACCGCAGAGAATAACAAGAAAGCGCTTATCGTTCAAGACTTCTACTGCCGAGCAGTCAAACCTGTCGAAGTCCAGCAGTGATGTCGTCACCATAAAGCGACAACAGCAGATTTTGTAGTTCCACGGCACAAGTCTCGTCTTGTAGCACTTCAAGGACACCCAAAGACATAAAATCGCATCTAAATCATTCAAATCTCAAAAGAAATCTTGTTTTAACATCTTCATTTGTTCGTAGTCCATCAGGTCAGTATTTTTATTTTTAATTGGGAAATAATCAGTTGAAACAAAAAACTAAAATCAATGACAGATTCATAAGAGTTTGGATAGGTAATATAATTATATTTCTGTGTCTAGCTTCTGACAGCTTTCACATATTTTCCACAAATACAAAATCCTACTGATTGTCCAACTAACAACTACAAACGTCCCGAGATCTGACAATAATATGCACTTATGTGCTACAGGCTGCAATCATTAAATAAAAATAAATATATATATATATATTAAAAATTGTTTTTGCTATCAATAGCCAATATTTATTAAATGATTGAAACTAAGCAAATTGGCAATCAACTTGATACACTAAAAAAATTTTTTACTGATGTATTTAGTAGTAGGTCATGCTCCTTTTAATACTACACAAACATTTGATCTAGAGTAATTTTTAGTGCAGAACTCAAAGTGCTTTTATACCAACAAAGAAACGGGACATTATAGAAAGAAAATAAATATGCATATGTTAAATTTATTAACTTTCTGCATAAGGATTGTGCTTTACAGAGGTTCCTAACTTAGTAAAACAAACGGTATGAACAAATACACAACAAATTTGAATGCCACAAATATATCTTACAACACACATTTAGATTAGTTCAAAAATAGAAATGCACTTTAATACTTAGTTGATACAGCAAGTTCCATGACTTTGTTTTACTAAACCATTAAAAAAAATCTAACAGCTAATAAATACAATCAACTGAGCAATGATAATGTATTTAAAATGTATTTCCATTTATGAAAAATAAACACATTTACATTAAATACATTGTGACCTAGAACATAAAACTAACAGGTTGAGCAGTCATGTATGTAAATAAGATTAGCAAAATTTCCTGTTCAAAAGCAGGTATTGCAAATCTTTACTGAAAAAGTATTTCAGCATAGCCTGTGCTGGTTGGATTTTCAAAAATATTGCAATTCTTCTGAAGTTTCTCATGCAAGATACAAAGAAATGCTTTAAATTTGGCACTGGAACTGCTATATACACAAAAAAATTGCTATCAAATAAAATGCATAACACTTTTTAATTTTTGTAAGTGAAACTATATACAAAAAAAGTGGCATTTATGCATCTGCGAGCTGCAGTTTAGACCTCAGAGAGGATTTCCTGCTCCTGTTTGTTCGTTAAATGCTGAATGCCCAGAAGTAAGGAAGCAAGACAAGGATACAAGCAAACGCAGAAATTTGTACATGTTTCTCCAGTGCATAATCCATCCAGTTCAAATAATTGCTGCTTAAACTAAAAAATGTCATGCATAGAAACCCAGAGGTTCTGTAGCGCCAACCAGAACTGTTGATCAGTCAAACTCTTTTATTCTGTGCCATATGTAAATCAGCATGTTCATTCAGAGATGTACATACATACAGGACACAATCATTAGCAGAATATACATAGTATGAACACTGGGTCAGTAAAAGAACTTTGCTGACCAGGAGAAAATGTTTGCAGCATTATCAGGACTTGATTTTACAGTGAAATATTTAAAAAGCTACACTTTGCTAAGGATAACCATTTACCCTTTTTTCTGTGCTCTGTTCTTATACAGCATACATAACATTACAAAAGTGGTCATGCATGTATGCACAATGCTGAATTTACAAAAAAAAGGATAATAAAAGTTGAGTCCTCCATGTTGACACGCCTTTTTCGTCAGATACTTTCCGAGGTGTCACCAGCAGTTCTTTTCAGCTCATCTTCTTTTATGCCTTAGACTTTGTGACAGTTTCCCTCTCCTTTCTGCAGCACCGCCCAACAAGCTGAGGCATCTCAGGAGTTTTCCTCCAGAGTTCTGCGGAAACTGAGACGTTTGAAAGAGTCCCTGGACAATGGATCAGAAAAGACATAAAAAATGAATACAACAAGGAATAATATTAGTAAGGATTACAAAGTAAAGCAAATATAATGGGATTTGTAAAGATGTGCAATATCAGTTCATAGAAAGGCCATATTAATATCCATTTCTTGCAAAAGGTTTATTTTATTATTTTGAAAATGTCCTTACTTTAACTTCTCTAAATACAGCCAGAGGGAAAAATGAGGAATCACATGTTTATCAGGAGAATATTCTAATTTTAGCACATTTAAACCAGGCAGTTTGCTTAGAGAAACCGTCTCATAGATGCTGTTTAATGACATGTGCAGAAACCAACCTGAATTTTAGTGAAAGATCTACTAAGCTCATGATGATCAACTCTAAAAATACCTAATGAGTGGCAGTCTTTACTGAAGCTGTGCTTGAAAGTAATTTGGTATTGACGCAGAATCTCAACAAGTTGGGATTATTGGTGAAAATACATTATACTCTTGAAATAAAATGTCTCCCTTTATTCCCTTGTAACAATAAATAAATAAAATAAAATAATAAAAACACCTGCTTGACTCACCTGTTCTCCAGCCGAGGCCTGACGATGGGTTTGTAAAGCTCGGGAATCTTTCTCTCCAACATGGGCCTCAGGTTTTCTCTCAGGCGGTTGTAGTTCTTCTTCAGCTCCTGCTGGTACTCCTTCTGGTCTGATGTGATTAAGTGCTTATTCTTCTCAACAGCCTCACCACACCTACAAGACAGAGACCAAAACAATGCGAGACAGCTGTCATAAGCAAAATTTGGTTCCACAGCATGAAATGAAAAACACAGTTCATTCGCTACTGCATTTTTATATATATATATATATATATATATATATATATATATATACAATAACTTTAAAGCTAAAAGGAACTCCAGAAGTAATCCTGAGCAGCCGATCTATTCATAATCCCCTCTCTCCCACTCAAACCTTCAAGAATAACTGCAGTGTTCCATGCTAACAATGTCCTGTAACTACTTGACATAAATCTGAGTCCTTTCCACACCAGATCTCTAAATGGGTTTCCAGTTTATTAGACTCTTGGGAATTTCCATATGTTGATTGGATTCCTTCCAAGTACTCCTGCTGAAATGTGAAACAGACCGCGCATGACCCAGAGCAAAGTTAAACAGAGCAGAGGAAAAACAACTAACCAACAAATAAAACATTCTGGCCTCCCTCATGTGCTAGAAAAAGGACAAAGCCTTGTTATGAAGGAAAGCACTAAAAGGATCTGGAGCAGAGAGGGAGTGTGGTTTCTCTCCACAGTGCTCTATCACGACATGTCTAACGGCCAACATACAGAGCCCGATGTAGGAAATAAGAAAGAAGGCGCTGATTGCAAACACATGTCTGTGTTTATCTCTTAGCTTTTAATGAAGGTAATATGGAAACTCTAGGGTTGCGTAAGAATGTTCAGTAAAAGCGGTAATGATGGTAGAGTCACAAAACATCTGCTGGTGTTTGACTGACTGACTGACTAAACAACGTTCCATCTGATGAACATTTTAGATATTTGGCATCACTCTGCCAGTAAATCAAAAGATAAGGATGGTCTTTTACAGTAAGATCTGCTTGCACAAGTTCAGGCATCATCCTTGTATTTTCCTAGGCGACATAAAAAAAATTTAAAAAAAATCTCCAGCACTGTAAGCACACAATCAAAATCAAGATGGAGGACAAGTGCATTTGAAAAGTATTTATACTCCATCAACTTGTTTTCATTTAAATTTGTACCTATTCATCTACGCAAAACGGCTTCAGCCCAGTCAGACTGAATACACAGTGTGCGTTTTCAAGTCATGCTACAAATCTTACGAGGATCTGGACTTTGACTGGGCAGTTTTAGTATTTGCACATATTTTGAAGACAACTATTTGATTCGGGGTGTATGTGGAGGGTTCATGCCCTGCTGCAAGGTGATCTGTTGCCCCAGTCTGAAGTCTTTTGAAGCTTCCTACAAGGTTTTGCTCCTGAGCTGCTGCATATTCGGCCTCTTGGCTGCTTCTTATTAATGCTCTCCCAGATTGGGATTCTGGGATCATTTATGATGCTTTATTTGTTCACAAATGTTGCATACACCGAAGAATTCGAACCCTTCAAAAAATAAAAGCGCTACTCATACCGAGATCAAATTGCACCCAGCAGGGCTTGATTTACTAATCATAGTGATGGCAATTATTTTTTTTAAGTCTATAGCATTAGGTCTGAAAGAAAAGCAATTTTGTTGCATTATGCGTCAAACATCATCCTCCAGCTTAATAGCTTAATGCCAAAGGCAGTTTACAAACTAGTCACAGCAACACAAAGCTCGAGACAGGCAGGCCCATACTCATTAATCAATCAACCCCCCTCTAAAAACCCCGTTGTTTAAGTCCTAATCTCTACAATTATGTATTTTACAAGAGCAGGTTCGAACAAGTTTATGCTATTAAGAGGCACAGAGGAGAAGAAGTGAAGCAGCTTTTGACTTTTTAATGGGAAACAAAAAACATGTTGCCTTTGCTTATTAGCTAAGGGAAAAATGCTACTTTCTGGATCATAGTGGGCATGTGATTATCTACCAGTTTCATTTAAAAGTTTGTTTTTTTTGTTTGCATACACTTGTAATTTAAATACAACTTATAATTTAAAAGTATTTTTATACCTAAAGGTTGTTTTATAACTCAGAACCATTTGGAGATTTCACATACAGTTTATCCGATACAGAACCGATCACTGTGCGATGGACGGACATTTTGTTTAAGGTGCAACACATTAAATCTATTGGGAAGTAAAAGTAATACAACAAAACTAAGAGCAGCTTTTTGTTGTTGTTGAAGATTAGGACACTAATCACATGCTGTCTTGTTTGAATTTGGATCTAAAATAGAAAAATAAACCTTTCTGAAATTAGTGTAAATATTTGCCAACCTGCTTGTAGCAATCAAGGCAGCTGGATGCAACATGTTGGTTAGAAAAATGTAAACCATCTTTTGGAAACAAATCACACATGCACAGGAGATGAGTGGCCAGAAACACAAACATGAAGACACCCGTGCACAAACATCCACAGTGTCGCTCTGACACCAGCAGGAAGGTTAAGATTTCATTTAGGATATACACAATATAGGAAAACTACATTTTAACAAAATTTGAAATAATCTGAACAAAACCAGAACCCTTCAGAGACGATGAAACCTCTGGCAAAGATGTGTAAAAAGTCTTACAATATATCATTTTTTACTTCAGCAGTATAATCTCACACTGAACAGTTTTAAGAATCCAGCCTTGACTTTCAGAAACCTTCACCAGGGGAGGAGTTCAGCCTCTGTTTATAGTCACTGTTCAAAATTTGAGAGATCTTGGCATTTGAAAAGGCACATGTGTGTCTATTAAAGATATGTAACTTTAGAAGATCTTGTGATTGTGATAATATTGGTGAATACTGCAATGACGATAATCACAAAATATGCGTTTTTTCTTCCTTCCCCTCATTCTTCTCTATGTTTCCATCACTCCCTGACCTTCAGCATTTTGGGAAATATCATTTGTGTCCAGTGTGATCATCTGTTCTTGTGAAAATGTATATAGTACATTAGCATGAAGACTTGAAGTATATTACTGGATGAATATACCAGCCAACAAATATTGCACTCTAAACAATCCTTTGAAATATGAATATTGTGCAACTGAAGTTGCCATGATGATATATTTGCAATACATTGAACAGCTATAGTGTGCAAAACAAAACTGAGACAAACAAGGCTGGATGAGAAACATCCCGTGTTAATTCTTAACATGAGATTTATTTTACAGTTGTCCTCTAATAAAGACACGATGCTTCAAATGCATTAGTGTGAGATTTTACTGCTACAGTAAAGGCCTTTTTATTGTAGATGACTGGCACTTTGACCCAAATTTAAATTTGCATTTAGAAAGCGGGATTAAAATGTAATTGTCAATTTATATTCTTTAACTATAACTTGATTTAATTTAGAAAACCCTTAGTCTCCTGCATTTACATAATGTAAGCAATAAGACCATGCAATGTCTAGGGAGGATTTTTACTTTCTTCAGGTTGTCACAAAAAAAAAAATATATATATATATATATATTTTATTTCCTTTATTTAACCAGGTAAACCCCGTTGAGATGCAGCTCTCATTTTCAAGAGGGACCTGTGAAAACAGCCCCTGGGATATTGTCATTTCTACAAAGAGACTTTCTTTTAAGTTTGATTCTTTTCCATTTTTTATTCTTGTCAGCTGCTGCCATTAACCAAAAACACTAAACAGACTGACTGGAGAAATGAAAAAGGGCTCATAAACTTCCATCACTCACCTAAAAAGCATCTACATGTGGTAAATGATCTGTGCTTGCAAATGACCTGTACCAAGTCCAGAGGAGCCCAAAGCACGTCACACTACATCCAGTCATTCGCACACTGGTGGTGGTAAGTACAGTATGTTTATGCTTCCTTTTTCAATTTTGCATGAATCTGTTGTGGTGTGCATCATAAGGTGGTGATCATTTGCTCCCGTCTTACCTCATTATAAACTCTTTGAAACACAGGCGCAGTTTATTGTGGTGACGGAAGAGCTTGGGGTCTGCCGGGATCTCATTCAGGAAGACCTGGGCCACCTCCAGCGGGCCCTGCAGCGTGGGCGGAGAGGGTGAGAGTGGAGGGAAGGAACAAAACACAAAGGGACACAGTTAGAGAGGGAGGAAGAAAGAGAAAGGAAAACACGGCAGAGGAAGGAATGAGAGGAAGTGCTTGGGAGCATATGAACAAAAGAAGGGATGAGAATGGTTCTCGTTTAGAAATGGGGGGAAATGAACTTATTGTCTAATGCAACTAGGAAACAAGGCACTAAACCAAAGCATGAGGAAGAGATCAGATCAGAGAAGGAGACATGATTAGCGTACTGAATGGCTAAAGTCCCCGCCAAGCCTGCGTACCGCCACCATTTGGCTGCCATTTCCCCAGCATGAAATCTTGTTATCCTAACTTATATTCATCATAAAACCACAGAACGCTCACACTAAGCTCGCATCACAACAGGCACAGTTAAACAGCTCTGATTAGCATCATAAATGCATTGGGCCTGGGCCTCAGTCCTGGGTCTGAGCTACAGGTCCATGCACAGGCAGAAATCCAGCCTCCTGCACTGATTACAGTCAGGAGTTATATGTTTACCAAGCTGCTGAGCATTAGCGTTATGTATACAACCATCAAGTCAGAGCGAGAGAAACTGTCAGATTAAGACGCTGGAAGATAAAACATAAGGGGAGAAAGGAAACGGAGACGCTGAAGCTTGCTTTGTCATTACTCCAACATTCGCCATGCTGGCAGAACCTGGAAGCTATCAGATCAAAGAGACCTCCGGTTCAACACGCCACACAGCAGAGACATGAAAGGAGAAAGGGTCTATGGATTGACGTTTTAACTGAATCAAGAGGAAGCAAAGGAAGGATTAAGGTTATAGATAGGATGAAAGCTTTGATGTGCGATCGCTGTCTTTTGTCTCACGTGAAGACTTGGACAAAGATGAAAATTGTAAATGTAATAACAGAAATAAAGGTGATCTAGTTTGCTATATGTTCATTGTATGACAAAACTGAGCAGGAGTCATCTTAGGAGTTCCTACAAACAGAGACTGGTGTTTAGAGTTATTATCGTCAGCCGCACTAATAATGTCCATCATGGTAAGCCTGATTTAAGATGTCAACAGCTGTTTAAAATAATTTTGTTTTGAAACACACTGTAGATTTGTCTAACACCAGCTAGCACATCAAAAGTAAATCTGAAACCCTGCTTACCTGGTTAACAGTGGCTCCCACAGAGCCTTGTAGCAGCATCTGTAGCATCTTAGCATCAGGTTGCTCCCGATGCGTGGCAACTGCAAGCTCCCTAGTTTTCTTCTGCATGTCCTCTATGGCCACCTCTATGGGAGTAAGGTCAAACTAGAAGGGATAAAGACATAAAATTATTGCGATTTAATGGTGTTAATGTCAAACATGCATGGGTTGGTCTCTGGTATGAAGCCGCAATAGTTTCACATTCACGCTGATCTTGAATGTGTGAAAAAACCATGACAGGTGTCATGGTTTCAAAAAAGCTCTTATGATTTAACATTTTTATGATTAAGGGCTGTAATAATCATATTTCTATTATTCCACAAAGACCAGGGCAAATATGTGTAGCATTTTGTGCTGAAAGTGGTTAGAAACTACTACTTAAATGGAACTGACCTCCTCTTTCTGGATGACATTGATGCGTGTCTTGACATAGGGGAAGGCGTGCATGGTGGTGAGGATGGTCTTCCTCTTGTACTGCTCGTTGAGCTCACCCCGAGGTCGTCCACTCTTGGTGAAGGGCGTGGTGTACATAAACCGCCTCAGGTTGAAGTTCTTCTCAAAGTTCGTTAGACGGTCTTTCATCTCATAGTCATCAAAGTAGGGTTCCACGTATGTGATCTGAATATACGCCTAGACAGAAGTGGTGGTTTATTTGAGAACCGAGATTTAGTGCATTGTGCAATTCAGGTTTTTGCTTTGCTTTGATGTTTTCCATCACATTCATTGAAAACTGAAGATGGATTCTTGATGGAACAGTTTAAATTGAGTGAGATTGTGTGGACTGCATATGGGTAAGGAATACTTTACCCATGTATGTAGGAGGAGGATGCTATATTGACACCTGACTAGCCTAGAGAGTGAGCATGTGTAAATGGTCAAGAGAGTGATCCATGCACAAAGTGGGCCATAGTTTTGAATCCCCTCCGGATATCCAGTCCACATGCACCAAAGACTTTGTATTTACTTTGCAAAAATATATTGATGAGTGAGGAGAGGGTGGTCAATTAAATGCAAATAAATTTAGTTTATTCTGGAAAGCAAAGAAGCAAAACAACCAAGACTAAGCAAAGAAAAGTGTTTGGCAGTGCCACCGCTTAGTGTCTATTATCTGTTGGTCAGTTTCAACCATTAAACTTCATACTGACTCACTGATGTTTGACAGACATCAGTGGAAAAACTGTGTAATACAGTAGTACAGAGACCTACCTTGCTGGGGTTGAGCAGTTTTCTGTCCACCGGTGTAGAGTCCTTAATCATCACCAATGTCTCATCTCCAAAACACTGGCTATAGAAGTTCTGAGAAAAGGGAAAGATTTTATTAACCTAATATAATCTTTGTAAAATACTGACCATCTTAGGCTAATCCATGTTGATGTTTAAAGGATATTATAAAGCACAGCATAGCCAATTCCGTGGTGAGATGAACGCTTGATGCTGACATTATATGGACTTAATTTCCCTCACAAGCATGTAAATGATTTTTCCATGCTCCTAAAAGGCTCACGAAAAACAGATGGATAATTGCTAGTTATTGCACTCTCTCATGCTGTTCACTCAAAGTCCCTCTGCTGTTATGGGATTCTACCAGTCCAGCTGGGCACCATCTTCCCATTTCATTTCAGTCAAAACACACATACAGTTCAGTCCCTTGTACCTCTAGCCTGTGTGATATCTCGGGCAGATGCGTGATTCCAGGCTCCTTGTAAATAAATTCCCGTTCATCCAGGTCTCCAAACTTGGCTCCATAAAAACCCACACGGAAATAGGTGCCAAACATCCTCTTGTGGCCCTGACGGGGAAAACAAGAAGAGTTTAAATCAGCTTAATCGCTATGGCACGTGTGCCATGTTTTCTTTATTATGTCAAATTCTATTTTTACATGAGGATTAATTAAGAGAAGCTTTTTTTATAAAATGGCTTCCAGCCTCATAAAAAATGGCTTTCTATTGTATGTTTAACATCACCTAGATGAATAAATTAGAAGTTTCATTATAGTCTTTACCTTCTGGATGATGTTATCAAAAGCTCTTTGAAGCTTGTCATGTGTGGAAGCCAGTTTTCGAAAATCTCTTCGAGCCTCCAAGATTGGTATGATGATCTTGTACACTTCATTCACTGCCTCATAGAGACCACCCTAATAAAAAAAACACACGTTATAGCATGAAGATGAACCATATATCTATAAATGACTTATAGGTCACATGTGACTCAGTTGTTGGCACCCATCCTGTACAACAGGATGTCACTCGGGCTTTTATTTAGAACATTTAACAAGACTGGATCATACAGAAAGAGGAATCATTCTTTCAATGAGGAATTCTTCTTGCCGTAATCTCTCTAGGTTTTCAATAGGATATGGATCTAGGGACTGACAAGGCCATAGGAGTTTAAACTTCCATTTTTGTGTCGATTTGACTACAAGTCTAATTATCCTCTTGAAGGACTCAATGAAGACCCTTTTTCTGTTATGGCATGCTAGATTTTGATTGAAAATATCCCTTTTGAATAGAAACAAGGCTACATCTGATCCCCTGAGTGTTTGGTGCTGAAAATCTCAATCTTAAGACCCTTTCAGATCATCCTTTCCTTCCATGATCTAAATGCTTCCTCTTGACCCCACAATGGTGGTTCTTTGGTTGCATGTTTATTGGGGAACTACATTCCAAAAGTCTTGTTCTTATCAATGCACATGGTTCCAGTTCAAGTCACAGAGTTCAACAAACTCCACGTTTCCCTCACACACAACTGTTTGATAAAACAGTTATGTGAAACGGTTGTTTCATCACATAGTAATGTTTTTTATTTATTTATTAGTAGGTTTATGATGGTTGTTATGGAGACTTGGTAATTCTGAACCCCATAACAACACTCTGTGATGCAGTTCAATCACTGGTCTGATCTCAGTGCAAATAGAGGCAAAAATAATAAAGGTTCCTCATCTATCAGATTGGCAAATGGATAAAAATAACAGGAAGTGGTGAATTATTCATGAAAAGTTCCCATTAATTACAATTACCCTAAAAAATAGCATGCGCTTATTTTTTATATTTTAAAGATGTTTTGGGGAAAAAAATTATATATATATATATATATAGTCCTCACAATATTTTTCTCAGATTAAAGGCTGAGATGATATGTTTAGAAAATATAATTAATTGTAAGAGCTGGCAAATAAAATTAACAGCATCAATATTTGCATTTCCCTTGAACACATGTAACCAGATATTTTCAAAATTGTGAAGAATTACAGTAGTTTTTGCAATAATATCAGATGGTGGTACATATTTCGCATTGCTATATCTTTATTGTCTTACATTGCTGAAAAGCTCAGCTGCCTGTTCGAGCAATCCCACCAAGCCGCTCTCCGTGAAGTACCGTCCCGAGCACACGCCATCCTCGTCCGGGGACAGGATGTCATCGGACACAGCTGACTCCTCAAGCACATTGGGGGAAATGTTCTGTGAAGAAAAAAATCAGTCGCCGAATCAATTAGTTAGCCCACTTAATCAAATAATCAATCAAGTGGCTTAAAAGGATGTGTCCTGCTGCGGTGAGAGGGAACCATCTGGATTATCATCCAATCAATGAACTGCTGACTGATACAGAATTCAGTGTCCTGTGCCATTAGGGTGCTACAAAGGTCTTGTATGAGAAACGCCTCATTTATGGTGCCATCATTTTCGGAACCGTTGTAGCCGTTTATTTTCCATTTGGTTTCGCTTTAGGTCAGCTGGCTGCAAAATGAGCATACTTTGGGGGTTTTTTTGTCCTCCCTCATTTTTTTAAAACAAACATTTCAGTGGACCTTGTCTTGATAGTAGAAGCGTACAACTTCCCTTTTTCCCCCTTAAGAACTTCAAGGCATTAATTTGACCAACTTGGCAAATGTCTAACCAAAATGACATGGGCAGGTGTCAATAAAGTCTCAATCAGGATGTCTCTTTGTTGGGTTAATGTTATTTGTTAAAATCACTTCCTCCAGCATCATTCAATATGTTTCTTGCCATTTCTCTGCATACCTGAAAGGTGACACTTCCAACAGGAAGGTATTTGTGATCCTCCAACATGCTGAGGTACTCAGCCACCAGAGCAGCAGCATGGACCAGGCACATGGCTGACTCTGTATAACACTTCCTGTTGTTGTGCTTCTCTGCCATGTTCTGCAGCCAGGTCAAACGGAGGTCAGGAGACGTCTGGTAGCCCTTTGCTATCCTGGAGGATAAAGAGAAAAAGCGCCTAAATTTTCCCTCCTTTTTCTTTACCCTTTATTTAATCGCTTGCAAGTCTAATTAAGATTAAAATCTGCCTCGAGAGCAACTCAACTGAGAAAAAAAAAAAAAACTAAACTGTTTTGCAGCACAAACAAGAGCACACTGAGTGGGAACATTTAGTATACTTCAAGGTTTTTATTGTGATTTTAGGAGATAGACCAAAATGATGTTCACAACTGTTTAGTTGAAAATAATAAACATCTTAAATATCTCACAGCTCAAATCCTCATGTGAAAACAAAGAGTATGACACAGCTCCACTACACATAAAGTAAAGAAAAACAGAAATAAATCAACTGACTTCCAAATAAAATGTAGAAAATATGAGTAAATGTTAGGCCTACTGATAATACTTGAGCAAAATGTGGACCAGCGTGGGAGCTGTAACATAAAATTCAGCTACTATAGTGAAGTGGTATCAAGAAAAATAAAAAAATATTTTCCGAATCTGAAATGACTCATTTATTATTTATTTAAAAAAAACAAAAAAAACAAGTGAATCACTGCACTACAAGTAAAAACGTATTCTGCATCTCAAATGTTTGTCAATCCTCTACTTTAAGTGCACAGAGATGCATGTTTAGGTGCATGTAAAAAAATGAGTAGGTGAAGGTCCTCCTGCAGGACTGTCAACACAGCCACTCACCAGGTGACTAGCAAAGCCTGAACAGAAAGTTGCATGACGAACAAGACGCGATACATCACTGAGTCACGAGGTAGGGTGCCAGAATCAACAGTAGCACATGTATGCTCTCTTTGTTTCGATGCATCCCCCACTTGCTCCTTCTCAAACGCACACAAGCACTCTCGCATTTGTACGCACGCCGTTTAGTTTTGCATATACACAAAACCAGATCAGAGGACTAAACTGCTACCACATGGTTACCATAGTGAAGACAGCAAATAGGGGCTAAACAGCACAGACCACAGAGAAATAAGAACCAGCATTGAGGGATTTGGAAGAAGCAAGAGAATGATAAGCAAAATAAGAAAAAGAGGATATAGAGAGGCAGATTGAAAGAAGGAGGTACCTCTTTTTACATCAGGCTCTTTTTCATTCTTACCTATACATAAGATCCATAAGCATTTCGGGATCCTCCTGGAACTCCCTCATCTTCACAGTGTCTGACAAGATGCTGTTGAGGTTTCTTAATAGCTCATCCACCTGAACATCCAGACATGAGTAAGATCATGCTTTTTAGAACATTTAATCAGGATTGCTCGTGGTTTCTGACTCTGTGTTTAAGCCTTCACCTGTGACGACAGCTGGGTGTTCTGCATCTCGGCATCCTCCTCTGCATAAGCCAGGATGGTGCGGAGGGAGCGCCTTAGATATTCCTCCTGGAAGTCTGATGATTTACCCACCAGTGAGGCCAGTGACATGGTGACCTGCATCTTCACCCTTGAAAAGTTCTGAGAAGAACGCAAAACCCACAACAATTAACCATACAATGTGAATTATCCACAGATTCACAAAGAATATTGATAGAATTAGGTGCTTTTTACTTCACTTTCAAGATAATGAGCAATATTTGCATATTGCTCATTATGTAAATAATGAGCAATAATAAATGAATGAATAAAAGCAAAGATCCAACCAAATCTGAAAACAGCCGATTTATTAGAAATGAATTTACTGAATCAGATTCAAAGAAATGGATCACCAATAGATCCAAACTAAAGAGGAAACAAGAAAAACATAAACCTTAATCACCACTAAGCTGTCATTTCAAAACATCCTAATCAGTGGGAGCAAAACTCTGAAATGATGGCAAGGGGCCCTTCCAACCTCAGAAAACTGGAGCTCATTGCCAAAGATGAATTCTCAAAATACCAGTGACAGCATGTCGAAAACTGGTAAAGAATTAACGAGGATTTCATTGATGTGATGACGATATAGAATTATTCCTTTGATTATTGAAGAGGGTAAAATATCATGTAATTTATTTATAATTTTGTTCAAAAATCCAGTTAGACTGTTCTGCTATTTTTTGATAGGCGTCTGTTTAATCTTCTACAAGAAATAAACTTCTCGGTTGAATGGAAATAATTTCAAATCTGTATCTGTTTACAATTAACTTAATTGTAAATAAATGACTGAAACAACAGTCAGTCATGAACTAAACCTATTTAAAACAGGAAGAACAAATACCTGTCCCCTCCACCCCCCTTTCTCTTTTCTCGTCTCCTCCTCTTTCACACTACCTGGCCAAGAACAAGAGCCTGACAAACACTCTTCCATCTCTCGAGCAAATGTACGAAAGACGGTGCCCGTGCTTGCGAGATGTCCCATCCATCTCCAGCATGACTGGCTAAGCGGGAAATGATCTCCCATTAGCAGAGACATAATCACCCATGGATCATCTCTACGGCCCCATTCTGTTCAACTGAGCATGGAGCCAGGGGCTCACCACTCATCACTGCCCTCTAACTCAGTGTGTGTGCGTGTGCGTGTGTGCATGTGTGTGTTTGCCCTACAATACGGACTTAATGACAGTTTAAGTCAACACATAAAACCACTTTGTCTTTCTTTTTCTTTTTAGCTTCATCTGGCCCTCTTCCCTCTAACTTCTGACAATTATTCTCACTTTTCCAGGACTGGAACTGGATGTGTGTTCCTGGTATTTTCTCATTTTATTGTTATAATCCAAAATTAAACAAAGAAGGCTAAATACGAGATGAAAAAATAGGTGTCTGTGACAGATGGAGAGTAAAATGTGGGTGGAAAACAGGATCAGACCATAAACAAAGAGGTAAACGGTAAACATTGTATGGATGACTCATCTGGCTGCTACGCTAATTCAGATCACAGCTCCTTCTGTATACACTGTATAAACAAACATAAACAGGGACACGAAGAGGGGCAAGACTCCCTAGAAAGTGGAGATACTGTATGTATGTGTGTGTAAGCGTGTTCCATAGACAGGCGCCTGACTTTGATTAAAGTGAACAGATTGTAAACACAGGAAATATCGACTGCAGCAGCAGTTATCGAACCGGTGAAGAAAATGAAAGAAGATACTCCGTCTTATGCTCGCGACTCCTTTTAGATCTGTCTTTTTCATTTCCCACTATTGCTGCTTCACTTCTGTTACAAACACTCCTCTATCTTCATCAAGATTTTCTACTCTCCGGGCCCTTTGAAATTCCTTCTCTTCCTTCCCCATGTGGCACAAACGCGTACACACACGCATATATATTGAAATACGCACACACACACAGAAGGGGTGTCATTAGTTAAAGAGGGGTAGGAACATGGGGAGACAGACGGTAACATATCTCTCTGCTCTCTACTTAGAGACACATCCTTCACCAGGAACTTTCTCCTGCACGCTCAGAATAGACATGGAAAAGACATTAAAGCTGAGCAGAGAGGAAGAGCAGATAGGATAAAGATCTGAGTGACTCGTTGCTTCAATGGGTCTGAAGCAGGGAGCCATTCTGAATTCTCACTGGCACAAAATTTACAATGCCTTGCAAAGAGCACTTGTGACATTACAACCACAAACTTCTATGTGTATTACTGGGATTTGAGGTTTTAGACCAACACAACTTAGGGCATAACTGTGAAGTAGAAGGAAAAGCACCTACAAAGTGTTTTGGTGGCCTTAAAACATTTGAGAAGTTATCGGAGGGACAAGTTAATAGAATCTGGTGTCATAGAATTTAATTTGTTTACGGTTCAGTAATTTATGTTCCTACACTTTAAAACACGAGTCTGCAGCCTGCTGCTGCACAGCCACAGGTGACTCTGTGGGCCCTTAGCACTTGCTTTAATTAATGTCGGTCTAATTTCTTTTTTTAAGAATTTGTGGCACTAGTGGGCTTTATTCATGAATAGTTTGACAGGAAGAAGAGCAGAGGGAGAAGTGGGGATATATGCAGTAAATAACTGGGGCTCTTGGAATAAACCCAGGGACAGCTGCATCGAGAACTATAGCCTCCATATACTGTGTGTTTGCTCCATCTCTAAGCCACTTGGCACCTTTAGCCAAACATTTTAAAGAGCTAAGGAATGAGGTGCTAGAAATTCTAACCCTAGGAGTCATTTTGTGTGATTTTTGCAATTTACACAACAGAATGACTAAGTGCAGAAAATATTTGTCCTTTGGTCACAACTTAGTTGATGTAACTTCCACAAATATTCAATATTCATTACCATTTTGTTAAAGCTTGAGGGTTTTTTTCTTTAGTCTGATAAAAAGAAAATACAGGTAAAGAAAATTTAAAGAGTCCATAAACTAATTTAGATTAGAGGATATCTGTAAATATTTTTGGGATTGCAAAGGTTGCAGATACCCAATCTAAACAGATCTAACAAAGAAAGAATAGAATGAAAAAAGCAGTCGCAAAGTTCACAGTAACTCTGGAGGAGCTGCAGAGGTCCACAGCTCAGGTAGAGCAAACTGGAGATGGACAAATTGTCGAGTGAAAGAAATAAGAAATAGCACCTTTCCACAAGCTATGCAGGGGATGCAGCAAGCATGTGGAAGAAGCGGCTCTGGTCAGTGGAGGCCTGAACAGAACTTTGTTTCATAAGTAAATTATAACGCCGCTATGAACACACCATCACTGTAGTAAAACATGGTGGTGGCACAGACATAGGGATGTTTATAGGGGTTAATTCCAAAGCATTCCACACTTTTTAGATTTTGATTTGCTAAAACGTATTTAAAAAATACATAATTTCTCTTCCACTTCACAATTACAAGCTAGTTTATGTTAGCTTATCAAATGAAATATAAGTAAAACATGTTGAGGTATCAGATGTAAAAAAAAAAAAGCTCAAGAAGTATGAAAACATTTGAAAGGATGTAAATTAACTTCACAGACCAACTATGAATTAATCTTTGCACAGGGAGACCTTTAAAGCAGGATTTTTACAAAGCTTAAGGGGATGCTCTGTTGTGTGTATGTGTGTGTGTGTGTATTAACTTACGCTGGCATTACTGTAGCTGTATCTCATGATGAGATAGAGCGTGGCACATGCCTGGCTCCTGTTCTCGTCAACAGGGCTGCTGCAGTACTGAAGCACCTTCTGGCACAGATCTGCACACTGCTCCGCCTCCTCCTCGAACAACAGGTCTCCGAACTGCACGCAAGCAAACCATCAGGTGTGCTCTACAAGCCGGTGTGCTTACATACGTCTATAATTCTAGCTTACATCAGCAGTTTGACACCCACACAAACAAATAAGAACATCTAATTTAGACTCAGATAATGTTTGTGTAATGACACCAACCCACACACACGGCATCCTTTTCAGAAAAGCAGACACACACACACACACACACACACGATTATGATAATGCAACTACCTTGACGACAAGTGCTCTCAGTGTGCTGAAGGTGTGACGGAGGAAAGTGGTGCTCTGGTTGCAGGTGAGAGAGTGGAGTAGCACCTTCAACACGCCGCCAACAACGCTATCTTTACACTCATTTAACGGCACCGCCTGCACACAGAGCAGATGGAGAAATTAGTCATTAAATGCAGATAGAAACACCTGCGGGTGGAACCCGGTAAATAAACACAGAGAGGACACAACACAGCAAACCGACTATGTCAAACCGAGATTAAAACATCTGGTGAGTCAATTACACTGTTATCTATTATTATTTGGAATAACTGATGGTTCACCCTGATTTACCTTGAGGTTTTCCTTGTACTATCATCTTCGAAAAGCTCACCATGATCAGACTCAACATACAATTTTGATCTCTGCCAGTGCAACAAAAACCTGGGCCTATACTTTAGAATGTTGTACTTTGTTTTATACAAAGAATTAATATTGTGGTAAAATTCCAGGCGAGTGCAGACCAGTGGTGTCAAAACCTTTCGCAACATATGCTAAATTTGTAAAGTTGTAAAGTACTTGCAGGGCACAAGAAATTAATTCCTAAATAAAAATAGAAAAATACTTTTCGAATTACTTTATGTTTGTGACAGTATTTGAAAGCCTGGCTCCTGACACATTTCTAAGGGTTAGAAAGCTTCAGCTAATAGAGGTTTCCTTGCAGCACAAACGCATCCAGTCAATATTAAGAATAAGGGAAAAAGGGACAAAATGCGATTGAATCCAAGCAAATTGCTGTGAACCTTTTTGCCAAAATTATTCCACATTAGAAAGTAGGAAGGTTTTATCCAAATGTTGATTTTGAGGTTTTTGAAGACGCTATGAAATAAATTAGGGAAGAGATGACGCCCACACCAAAAAACATTTCCATGCCATCACTGGAGCTAAAAAACTGGCAAAAGACTTACAAGTGTAATAATTACATATAATTATAGAAAATCTTAACCATAATTTATGTGGTTTGTAAAAGCTGCCTTTCATTTTAAAAGCCTTTAGATCAGCAGTTGTACAACTTGTTTCCTTGTTTTCATGCCAGTTCTGTTTCTTTTTATAATTCTGTTTCTCTTAATTGCTTTGAATCTGTATTTGAAGTCATTTGCCGTAAATTGTATTACTTCAGTAAGCTGAGTGACAGTCCTAATGTGACTATGAAAAGAATTTTCCGACCTGTATTATGGTCTCCAAAAGGTCCAGGACTATAAGATTAGCCTCTGTGGCTAAATTCCCACTGATGAGAGCCTCCTGGTCCAACTCTGCTTTTGTTCTGAAAGGCGACGACACAAAGGTTACACACAAAAAAAATCAAAAAAACATATTGGCTGTAGGAAATAGGGGTTGGTAATTAGAGTAAAACCAGAAGTCACGAATGGTAATCGTACTTATCCTGTCGATCGTTTGTTTGTCTCCACTGAGTCAGGTCTTTCCTCCAGCGCAGGTTCTCTCTCTGACCCACAGTTCTGTCCGTTCCTGTCAAGAATTCAAAAATAAGTTATGAATAAACAGGAAAATAAAGTAAGAAGACTGTCAAACAAGTAAAAAAAAAAAAAACTAGTTGAGAATTCATTAATTGGAAAAAAAATGCTTAAACCTTAATGCTGAAGAGAGTTTATGTGAAAATTGTTTAGGCTTTGTTCTGCAGATTTGTTTTTATATGACAAGACATCAAAGAAAAGTTGTATTCCTTAAAATAAAAAAAACACAACAAATGTTACCTCCAACCCGTTTCATCATTTCTCCACGGGCTCCCATTCCTCTCAGCAGGGCTTCTTCTAGCTGCAGCTTGGCCTGCTGAGATTTCTGTAAGGCCTGTGTGCTCACTTTGTCACTGCTCTGCTTACCCTGCAGATGCACATTAAAAACAAAATCACCAGTTTGAAAGCACAACTCATACAATTTGAATATTTTGTAATAAAAAAAATATGTAAATGCAGGCAAGAAATTTGAAAAATACAACTAGAATCGGCACATTTTATCCTATTTTTTAAATAAAGGTAAAGGAAAATTGTTCCATCTGTGCCATTAAGAAACAAAAAGGCTCAAAACTGACCCTGTACTCAAAGCAAGATACACATATAGTGAGGAGCTCCAGCAGTTTATTGAGTTGTGAAGGAGGCATATCCACGGTCCAGCGCTGGATAAGGTTTCCATCAGCATTCTTCATCACCCAGAGGAAACAAACTAGCAGGTGGCGACTGGTGTCTGCAGCCAGGGTGGCAACAGATTTACCTTGCTGGGAACACATGAAGACAGACGGATACAAATTATATTATATACAAAATAAGGGAAAACATAAGTTTGATTTATAACGTATTTATATGTCTGAAGAGTCCCCAGGCTGGAGTCTGCAGCAGCACGTGTGTGCATAAACCCGAGTTCAGCTTGGGTCATTGGTTGGTTCTGTCCAAGCTGCACTTTTAAAACAAACACGGTGGACAAAGCGTCTGGTTAGCCTCCGGGTCAAATCGCACCTTTGTCAATTCATAAGACCATTTTGTGCCTGCATATTTTTATTGTCTCTTTCATTTAAGATCTGCAAGCAAACCACTTTATACACATGAAAAAAAAAGTTTTATATCATGCTAATTTCTGTAGCATTTAAGAATTTACTAAACTTATAGATAACGATTCTTAAAATGCTTAATGAATTGAATTCAAGACAAAGTTGATGTATTATCATCCAAAACATTTTTAAGTAGCACTCACATTTATTCTGGTTCTGATCCCCCATTTGGATGTTTTATGAGATACAAGTCTTTGCATGCATCATCTTTTGGCACCCCTTTTATAGGTAACCCAACTCAAAATCATGCCACAATCCTCTTTCTAAGGGGTCAAGCTGAGGTACATCAATAAGTGTATCTAATAGTATATCATTCACAAGCTTCTTTAAACCCCATTGTGAAGTGATTGGTCAGCTCTTTCACTCTGGCTTCAGAGAAATATGGCTCCTCCCCATCTCAACAGGCCTTTAATCTCCTGCAGATTAATTTAGCTTCATTCGTGTGATGATGAATCACTGCTGTGGATGACTACTGCTGCTCCATTGTGTGGCAGTTTTGATAAATGTAGCCATTAAGCTCCCACTGCCCTATGTGTCCCACCTACAACCCGGTTACTCAAGTCTCTTTTTGTCCGGAGCTGAACTGAGCCAATGCTCTGCAGAACCGACACTGAACACCATCGCATGTAAGCAAAAACATGTCACTGTTTATTTCCATGTGCGCATTACCAATTCTCCTGCAGCGACTAAATGATTCATGAATATTCCGTTTGAAGGCAAGCTGCCTGAACGTGAGGAACCGGCGCTCTGGCTGCTGCTCCTCCGGTTTCTGACAACTACCAGGCCGAGGGCTCGTTCACGTGAAAACCGCTCTTTCCGCAACAGCATTTCTCGTAACAACATACGGAGGGAACTGATTCATGTTCTGGAGTGGAAGAGAATGGCGGTGCTCAGTTTTGGTGCGTGTGCTGCTGTTGTTGCAGCCACAGCTTGATGGATGTGTTTGTCAAGGAGGACGGCCCTGTTCACTTATGTCGGCAATGCCTGGCCATAAACCATCTTCCACAGATGTGCGTGTTTATGTGAATGAGTGAGTTTTTTTTTTCTTCCTTTTTTTGCAGGATGGATGAAGTGCATGTGTGGCTCTGACAGCTAATCAATCAGCATCTGCCCAGCTCACCTGTTGGGAAGCCAAACACTCACAAAGCAAAGCCATACAAAAGTTTTTAAACCCATTTAAAACTCTACAATCGTCATTCCAATTGGGAGCATAAACTTTACCAGGGATGCCATGGAGATGAGAACGTTACGCCCCAACGTGTTGAAGGGATTCCCGGCAATCGCCATGGCAACAGACTGATTGATAGGCGGCACGTTTTCAAGGTCATCCTCGGATTCGCCGGTCTTGTTCTTGCCGGCGCGCGTGTCACAAACTGAAAAAGACAAACAGGAGCCGGGCAAATTTAAGTGAAGCAGAGAGGAGTTACAGCTGTAAGTTCAGCACTGCCGTGTCTTAAGTAGACATAAGGCAGACAATAGAGTCCGGCATCAACACATTTATGTCAGTGTGAAGAAAGATGGATGCAGGCATTTTGAAAAATAAAGTTATTATTTTCTGCATTAACCTTTCACCTTGTTAAACCTCATTAATGACAGCTTCTGCAGTATCTTCATCACCAACACTTTGAGCATTTTACCGTTTTTTATCCCAAATACTGAAAAAAAAAAACTGTCATCAATTCATGATGTGATACTTTTCCACATACCTGTGAAATCCAGGTAGTTGGTCGACTCTATAATAATCCCCACCAGGGGGAGGTAGAGAGCAGACACCTTGGCTCTGACATCAGTTTCAACACAACGATCATCCAGATCATGGGAACACAGCAAGCTGTAAATTGCATTGATCGCCTTCCTTTGAACCTTTCCCCTGCAAAAAAGAGGAAAGAAACAAGGTCAATCAGTATGACTGAATCCACTCCTTGCAAAAAGTCCATCAACTTGACTGTTGTTCACATTTCCTCACATTTCTCACAAACACAAAAAGCATATTTTATGATAGACCTTCACAAACAATTTCAAAAGATAGTGGTGGTTTACAACTTTTTGCGGACAAAAATCTGAAAAGTGTGGCATGAATTTGTAATCAGCATTCTGGTAAAATTATCCATTGCAACAATCATGGCTAAAAGTAATTTGCGATGCATCTGAACCAGATTTACACATCTAGTCAGTAGAACATTTTTCAGAATTATTTCTGCAAAAACAGCTCAAGCTCAGCCAGAAGAGAAAAGAGTAAACACTCAGTCTCAAGTTTATCCACAAATTCTCGACTAAAGTGAAGTCTTGACTTTGACTGGGCCACTCAATACAATATGCGTTAACTAAACCGTTCAACTGTAGCTCTGTTTGTATTTAGGATCACTGTCCTGCTGGAAGCGTTTTGCAACATCTAGTAGCTTTTCTCCAAGAATTCCCCACACCATAATGATGCCACCACCATGTTTCGTCCTGGGAATGGGGTCTTTAAGGAGTTTCTCATGTTAGTTTTTCTGCCACACCGAGTTATAGGAAAAAAGATTGGCATTTCATTTGGTCATCAGTATGCACTACCCAGTACTGGACTATCATTTAAAATCCAGGGTTTTCTTTTTGTTTTACTGTGACAAAAAGTGAAACATTTCCTCATTTGATGAAGATACAGAATGCAGCTTTTGAATAAAAAACATTAAAAAAAATCTGAAAGTAGCATAAAAACAATTGGAAACTATTTGACAGAGTTCCTCCCTACCCTTCTGACTCCATGTCAAGTGCTGCGCTAAGTTCCGTTAAGAGCAAACCGGTGAGGTAATGCTGTTGCTTGAATTCCTGAGACAGATCAAACAATGCCAAGATCCTCTGCTGTTCCTGGTAGGAGCCAGAACTCTGAATGGGACAAAAAAACAAAAAACAATGAAATGAAAGGGAAACAGTCAGATAAAGTACCGTATTGTCCACACTATAAGGTGCACCGGATTATAAGGCACACCTTCAATGAATGGCCTATCTTAAAACTTTTTTCATATATAAGGCGCACCACATTATAAGGCGCATAGAATAGACGATACAGTTTGGGTTGCCTTAGATCTATTATTACACATCCACATTTGTAAAGAAGAGGTCCCCGAGTACTTTATATAGTAGTCTGCCCCAGTCATTGTTTCTCTCACGGTGTTGCGATATTGTGCCCAACTGCTTTCTGGGTAACACAGACCAACGGACACGCTGCCGCCGCAGCCTCTGTCTTTCTTCCCCCACCCCTAAACCCCCCCTCCCCTGGCTTTAAATGTATTATCAAACTTTATTAACAAACCAGCGTTCTGACAACCATCCCAGCATGCACCGCACACTTCTTCTACGGGGGAAAATGATGTCAGCGGCTGCTTACCGTAGTTGCTAGACCTGTTGTGGCTCAATATTGGTCCATAAATAAGGCGCACTGGATTATAAGGCGCACTGTCGGCTTTTGAGGAAATTGAAGGTTTTTAGGTGCGCCTCATAGTGCGGAAAATACGGTAGTCTGCAACTTTGTTACATTGCATTTACAGCCACAATGTGTTATGCAGAGATACATGCTTTGCTTTAAAACTGCCCTAAATTCAATGGCCTTAGATACAAATTCGAAATCTTCCACTCGAGTGGGGCACACCTGCGAAGAAATGGACGGACAGGGAGAGGCGGGCGCAGAAGCCGGGCTGCTGAAGAAGAGGCTCAGGTTGAGGTAGTGCTCATGGCTGCAGAGGATTCGTAGGAACTCCAGGCGCATGCTGATCAAAGTTGGCATTGAAACACTCTTGGCGGACATCTACAAGTGGAAAAAAAAAGAAGAGAAATGGTCAATATCATCTTCAAGGCATGTTATTTTATACAAAATTGTATACATTAAATCTAAAACGATGCTTCCGCTTGCGTCCGAGTTCGACTTCACCTGGTTGCAGTAGTTTCTCACAAGCTGGAAAACAAACCCTCGGTCCATGAGGGACAGCAGGTCGTAGAGGAAGAAGGCCAGACTGATGTTGATTTTCTCTGCTTGCTCTACCTCCTGAAACAACAGTCAACAAACAGCAATCAGTGAGCTGCACTGACCGGATCTCGACAAGCATCTAGCTGAGCAGGCCAAGCTTTTGTTACCACAGAGACAAATTTAATTAGCACTTCCAGCTCCCTGTGGTTTGGAGGACACAGAGAAGATGAACACTCAAACAGCCCAGCTCAAGAGATCAGAACGTGTGGAGGGGATCCTCTATTAAACAGTTTTGGGACTCGAGTTGAGGGAACTCTGCTTCAGCTGATGAAACGTCTTTATATTTTGTCACCTTTTGTTGTTTGACGAGGATTGTGCAAATCTCTGCTGTGACCACAGAGACGATGGTGGTGACGTCATCTTTGAATCTGTCGGAGAAGCGGCTCCTTCGGGGGACAGTATACCTGTCGAGCTGAGACACATGCTGAGCCATGCTTTTCACCTGTTTACACAAGCCACACAGGAAACAAACAGGAATCACACATCAGGGAAACATGGAGGGGGGAAAAGAAAAAGAAAAAAATCAAAACACATGCAGCAACCACACAGTCAGTATACGGAAATTGGTTGACACCATGGAGATTTTCAGATACATATTGTTAAATGTTAGAATTGTCTTAATTTTGGGGAGTAGAAACACCTTAATTTTGATGAAAAATATACACTGAAGGCATTTAAAATTTTAGAAAGAAGAGTCTTTAAACTCTCCTGTTATCAGAGGCAAATCCAGCAAAAATGTTGCCCTATTTATATTATGTACAATTATACATAATATAATATAAATAGGATATTAAATAATACACAGATTTTAACAATACATGTAAATGTATTTGTGGTTTCACTTATACACTTACTTCTATAGCATGTGTAGTCAGCAATAGAAAATACAGCTCAAGTTTGAAAAATTATCTTTGGTGTTTTTTGTTTTGTTTTGGTTTTTTTTTACAAAAAGGGTTGACAAATCTTAAATCTTGCTTTAAGAATTTCTTACAAATAAAATACTTAAGTTTAGGTCAAAACATTAAACATTTTGAGCTAGAGAACATTGTAGACTCCTTAAAACAAACAATAGTTAGGTTTTGAATTTTAACCTGCATGTTTTACACCAATTTTAATGTTACTAGCCACCTGTGGTGTATAGGAGCATTTTCTTCTCTTTGCCATTAGAATTTGTTGGGCATGTGTATGAGCAATACAAAACTCTATTCTACACAAAAGATATTTATTTTCCTTTTTCCTTTGCTCCATGTCCTCCCCCCCTCCCAGGCTGTGCAATCCCATGTGGACAGCAAACACGTCCAAAAGGCAACTGTCGGTATCAATAGCGATGCCAATATTTAATTTGAATCCTTCGGATTTTTTACCCCATTTATTACCAATATTTAAAGTCGTACGTTTATTTAACTTTTTGCCTTGTTTATTAAACTCAAACACGGAGTCGTAAAAAATCTAAAAAATGTGACACTGACCAACAGCTCAAAGAAGAACCAGGCATATTTGTAAGCGTTTTCTCTGCAGACGCCAGTGCTGACGACCATCTGCAGAGCCAGCTCCTCGTGAAATTGCTGTAATAGAGAAAATGAAACGTAGTGAAAAATAGTGTATCCACAGTGTAGACTGAACTCTGACCAAACACAATGTCCTCAATGTTACACTCCCACCTTGTGGCTAATGGAGGATAATGGATGGTGAATTTTCCAGACTGCATGTGTTTGTTTTGTTTTTCCTGTATGTGTATGTGTACAGATTATAACTTAAATCTGTCATTTCCTAAAAGAGTAAGTCCTCTTGTCCAACATAAAGAGTGCAGTCATATTTTAATTACCACCTAGTTATTGATAATAGTAACGTACAGCAAGAAGAAATGAGTCCTCAGATGACCAGTAGCTGAACTCTCTTTATGGTATCCTATCCTTATTCTATTTTCCCCCAAAACAATTCTCTCTTCTGCTAATTTTCCAAACAACAAACCGACTATATAAGAAATGAACATGTTTATCACATCTAGATTTTATGCATTGCAGCCTTTCGGTTCTTTTCAGTAGGTACCTTTCTGTTGGACGGCCTTGTGCTTCCTGCAGAGTTCTGGTAGTTGCTGGTTTCCACATAGGTGGACACGCGGCTGCCCGGGTAGTTGAGGCCCTGCAGACAAAATGTTCCATCAAACTATGATGGATGTTTTCATTAGACTGGCTAAGTGGTGGCCTATTACAATACCTAACACACAGAGGGGCTGAAGAGTAAATTCTGTTTAAATGGAAAAGTTGGGGGGTTTACAGACAGAACCAGATATTTACATTCACTTTGTAAAATATACGTAATTATTTTTTTTTTGTTATCCACCTGTTTCACATTAAATCAGTCTGAACCGGTGCTGTTTTACGTCAGGGATTACCAAGAATATTAATGTCACAATGTGAGTGTTATTTACCATTTTTCTTCTGAGTTAAAAGTTTAGATAAACTAGTGTTGCTGTGTAAGCAAAAATGGCCAGATAATGATGTGCGGGCTTGATACGCTTCTGAAGCCAACATTTAGCACTTCAAATACCATCTGGTTTGGTCAAATTAATCATTACCTTTGCAGAGAGAATGTCTTTGATCTCTGCATCTTCATCAGAAGCTTGCTGAGCAGGGATGTCGGGGTTGCTACTGCTGCGGATCCGGGACTGGAGGAGCATGCTACCGACTCTGGCGGCCGTTGCCGGGCCTATGGTCATGTAACGGCTGTCTGACGATGGAGCTGAACCTGCTGGACCTGAGGGCAAGGTCCCCCAAAAAACCCCATAGAAATCACAAATCTGGAGATTTTGGCAGTAAATACACTTCAGTGACTGAAATGATGAGGACATTACCGGCATTCTGCGAGTCTCGGGGGGGATCAGGAAGACGAAAGACCCAGTAAAGGTAGGTTGCTAAAAGGATATTTCTTCCCAGCTGGTCCCTGAATAGTTCCTGGCTGTTATGAAGGCTGTTGACAATAGACACCACCGATTCAAAGGCTATCTGGGCCAGATTGGCTAAAAAAAAAAAAAAAAGAAAAAAAGGGGGGACATGTGCACAAATACGCACATAGATATGGTTAGAAGTGTAAAATCAGAAAATATAAGTAGAAAGATGAAACAATTTTGTCTAAAATATGAGAAACATCTTATTTCAAGTGGCATCTCACCAGTTTGGCCAGCTATGACCATGGGCTGCATGATGAGGGTGAAAAGTTTATCCAGTACTCGGTGGAGGAAGAGCACCAGAGGCTCTAAATTAGAGGAGGGCAGAGATATGATGCTGAGCTTCAGCTCGTGCTCCAGTTTGTTCTCGGGAATCTTCTCATCCTTGATCCGCACGGGGAATGTAGTTCCACCTTCCAGCGCATGACACAGGGTGAAGAAACGCTCCAAGTGATTGTCCTGGTGCAGTAAAGGGATGATCGTTTCAGAGAAGCCATAATAAAAGGATGGAGAAAGGCGTGTTAGAAAGCAAAAACAGGTTGTAATTGAAGATGATCTGTCTGGTCTGTGAAACAAATAAAACTTTTAAATTTGCATTTACTTGAGGGTGAACAGATGACACAGCTTGGACCTCAAGGTTGAAAAGCCCTTTGTGGCTCTCCATCCACTTGACCGGAGGGGCCTGGGGTGGAAGTTTCTACAAGGAACAAGGCAGAATAATTTTTTATTTCAGTCTGCAAAAACATTTTTAATCTGCAATCTTTAGAGAGATATGCATCATATCCACCCAAAAAAATGTAATTAGAGACACCTTTAAATTGATATTTAACCTCATTTATTCTGTTATGTGTTGGAAATCAATAAACTTGAAAGTAAATGTGTTAGTGCCTGAAATGATGCATCTTTGCCAGCTTTATTATGATAAATTCCACCAAGATTTACAAAATATGAAAAAGTTCAAGTGGTATGACTACATTTGCAGTTCACATATTTAACTGTACCTCTGGAGTGTGTAGGGAGTAGTTGACAGGAAGTCGCTCCAGAACGATGGGCAGACAAAACTGCCCCGTCTGCAGCCGGTCGCAATTCAGGATGGGCAACCACTGCACCAAAGGCAAACACCAAATTCATTAGATCAGCATAGTCAAAGACTGACGACTTCAAGACTGAAGCGAGGAGCGTTATCAGAGAAAAGCTAAGTCTCACAGAGTATCCAATGAGGGTCTCGCAGTTGCCGCTCTGGTTCTGTTTCTGTTGGCAGCTGATGTGGTAGAAAGTGAACAGCAAGTGATGCCTCTCCGTCACACGGGCTGGAAGGGAAAGCTTCACCTCCTCGTAGAAGTCTGGAGACCTGAGAAAGACAATAAAACAAGGGAAAGCACAAAAGAAAAGAAGATGAGACTGGAGGTAAGAGAGGAGAAATCCATAAACACCTGCATGATAAAAAAGATTTATCAAATAAGAAGTATTAAAAGAAAGTAGGACGAAGTGAGGACAGAGACTGAAGTCCTTTGAAATGTAATAGAATAATGAATATTGTCAAACAATGAAAAAATAGAAGCAGGGAATCACTAAAAGGGGAAGATGTTACAAAATAAACAACTGAGAAATGAATATGCTTTAAGGACTAAATATTTCAAAACAAACGCGCCGATAAACTACAGTAACAAATCTCCCAAATTTCAAGTTTTAATAATTTTTTTATTTATTCACTCATACTTGCATGTATATTTTTTTTACTTATCACAACAAAGCCCGACATTCAAGGAATCGGGGTTATATGCAGTAATGTGTACTTGCTTGTTATGGTATGTAACAGGCGTGTAAACTTCTTGTAACAACTCGGGGCCGCTGGATTTCCCATAAATAACCTAAAGATAAAAAGGAACATAAAAATGAATAAAAACATGAATGCATTTCACAATGTCAACTTTCAACGTGTTTAATGATTTTTAAACAGCTAAACTCACAGGCAGAACACAACTGGGGTCCTCTCCACTCATAAATTGGATTTTGATGGTGATATTTCTTGCTGATGTGAGCCTGTTGACAAAGTTTAGTCTCTGAGGGTAGACAAAGAGCAGGTTCCTACAGAGAAACGGAGGAAATGAGGATGAGACTTCCTGGTTATAACATAAGAAAAGAAAAAATCCAAAGAAATATGCAAGCGAAAAAAAAGCAATTACAAAACAAATCACTAGATGGCGCTCCTGTGGCAAATATATCTTTAGCTATCTGGTGGTAAGTTGATGAAAATCTCTCCAGGCCTCTCATGGTTTGCTAACATCACAGCTGTTATTAAGAAGGCAACGCAATATTTGCACTTCCTGAGATTGCTCAAGAAGGAAAACATCGACCAGAAGCTGCTGATAACCTTCTGCCGGTCCTCCATGGAGACCATGCTAACCTATTGTGCCTTGTACTGGGAGACAGCAATCAAGAAAGGGCAAAAGTCTCTCTTCTCTAAAATGCTATTGGAGTCTTCACTGCCTCAGCAGAGCAAAACACGTTAACAAAACAGCACTTTTTTTTATTCTTTTACTTTTAGCAGATAGGAGAACCAAACAGGACTTTGATGTAGCCTTTGAATTTTGTTGTACTTCCAACAAGATCTGTTGTATACAATTATGACAGATGTCAAACCCGCCTGTAAATGTTGTGAGGGACGTAAACTTCACTGGAGGGAAACTCCAACACCTCTTTGATCGAACGGATGTTTTTCTCAGCCACGGGTATGAGAGGGATGAGTTCGGTGGACAGGCAGGCCTGCGGCGTGTCGTGGATGGGAGACATGTCCAATTTAATGCAACCTGGAAGACACGATCATTTAAAGTTTGCTTATACGGCACATTAAATACTGCATCAGCCAAGAAACAGACACCCAATAATTAGAGAGAGAGAGAGAGAGAGAGAGAGAGAGAGAGAGAGAGAGAGAGAGAGAGAGAGAGAGGGGAAAAAACACTCCTTCAGTGAAATGCACTTTCTGGCCATGAATGATATCAGATCAATACCTCTACTTTAGAAAAAACCTTAATCAGTTTGATGCCAGTGTGAGTGGCATAAAATTGGAGAACTGTTAAGGAGAACCGTTAGCTGCATTATTCCTCTTTACTCTGTGAAAAAAATAAGTAAAAGCTGCTGCATGAGATTCAGTAACATATCAAATAGTTAAAAGCAATGAGGAAAAACCTGGTATTGTCTTGATCCTTCTTTGTGGAGTTGAAGATTTCTTAATATCAGCTAAGAATTTCAATAAATCCTCATCACTTAGACGATCCCCTTCCTGAAACATAAACACAAGTAATGTCAGTTTTTTGTTTTTATAAATTTACATAAATGGCAAAAATTAAAAGGTCTAAAAATAAATATACAAAAGGTGCAACTACAAAGCAGAAACATTAAAAAGAGCTTGAGTTAGAGCTAGAGTTTTTCTTTTCATAATAGGCCACAGGGGCAAGCTGGTACACGCCCTCGTGTCTTTGTGACATCTATCTTGTCAAGTTTAGCTTTAAAAGGAAGGAAAAAAAAGTCTGATTTCTGTGTTTGGCTGTCTAACCTGTTTGAAAATCGTAGGGATGGTGATGGTTGCAGGTTTGAAAGTGTGAACATTATAACAAGCTTCCTCCATGCTAGTGAAACGCTCGGAGTTCCTCCTAGGGAGCTGAGCTTTCCGGTCCATGCTGCTGGATTTACCTTCAGGAAAGAAAAAAAGAAGATTGAATAAATATTAACTCAGGTAAAATGAATGTATTATGACAGATTTTTGAAAGAAACAATGTTGTTTTTTTTTTTTACAATATGTGGAAACACTTTTCAATACTGCCAGAGAACGGGTAAGTGCAATTAGCTGAAAAGTTGACATGCGAGAGATGATTTGTTGAGAAATCACGACATCACTTATGAATATCCAGACGTACTCATTTAGAAAAGGGTCTAAAGCACTAGACAGTTTAATAGACAATTGATTTTGTTTCCAGATCACTGCCATTCCTTTTCCATCTTGTCTTTGCACCATTTCTCACATCTCACCAGTCCCTGTGCTGGTCTTCGCAGTTTGTTTTTTTAATCTTTTTTTAAGACATGACTTTCAGAAATATTTTTGGTCTGACATTTCTTCCCACTAGTCCATTCTCCTGTTTTTTAATTTCAGCAATATACTGCTACAGTCGATAGGAAGGACCTGACAGGACATCCATGCTCATTTAAAATCCTCATTTTAAAAGTGTGTCTCTTATGTGAAATTATGTGAATATACCGTGTAGGAAGCACTGAGAAGTTGTGCCCAAGAATACTTTGCACTCATTTAGAATAAAATGCACTCTGGATCTTCTGGTAAATCTCCAAAATGTGATGGAAAAACCATCAACAAACTCGTACACACCTCCTTTCACGCTGTCAGAATCTGTGACATCGCGGTCCGAGGCAGCAGTTTGAGAGATGACCTCCATGATGTTAACTGTCGCCCAAGCAAAAGGCATGCGATAGCGGCCCAGCCTCTGGCAGAAAGCCTCTGCCTGGCTCTTCAGTTTCTCAAGTTTGTCTCTGTTCTGAAAGAAAGAAAGAACAAAAGAAAGTCACAAATCTTTACTTTTAATTTTAAGAGTTAAAAAATAAACCCACAAGAATCATTGGTTTTACTAGGAGAAGAACGAAACAGGCCAGCTTATTTCTGTGAAGTGAGTCTGGTGACACAACAAACAGACTGCTCTGCTACTTTACCTTCGTAGAGTCACTCTCCCGCATTGTTAAATAGGGGTCAGCACAGTCACTAATCTCTCCTTGCTGGAGGACCTTCTCAATCTGAAACACAGACAGGAAGTACACAAGTAATCAGAGAAGCTTGCAACATTTAAGCCCCCCCGTAAAAAAAAATCTATATCTTGCTGGCAAAGGTTCACAATGCATTGAATTGCAGGGAGCGCAGTATATTTTAGATTTCAACTACAGGGTTTCTTTAAAACCAGGAACCTCTGCCGTTTTCCACACGACTGTTAAAGGACATCGTTTGTTTTTTTATTCTTACCTTGATGACCAGGTATATATCAGGGGATGGGTAAGTGACAGAGAAGATGGCAGATCTGGCCAGGGTGGAGTGATCCACATGTGGAGTGTGAGGTTTCAAGAAGTTTCTAAACTGCTCCGAGTTGAGATCACAGTAGAAGTTCTCAGATATCTGGATGATAAAATGAAAGCAACACAGATTTTTTTTAAAGAGAAGAATAGTATGTTAGACAAGCAGCAGACTCAATAAATTGATTAAAAAGCATTGCTGACTCAGCAGTTTCTCTCCTCCCTTTTTTAATTACAGCCTGCAGGCAGAAAGAAAATGTTCTGCTCTGACCGGATCTGCAGCATGTCATGTGATCCTATTCACTGCAGGGCTTTTAACCTCTGTCCATAATACTCCACATACCTCTGCTGCACTGACCAGAGCAGCACACACTCAAACAAACCAAACCCGCCGTGTTTGGTAGCTGGAAATCATCAAGATCAACTTTGAGCGGGTTCCATGCTTAGATAAGTATTTTGCCGCAGTCTTTTTGTCTAATCTGTTTTATCCATCACAAAAACACCTCATACCATATTGACTGGTTTTACTGCAAATGTTTTGGGTTTTTTTCCTCTACATGGCAAATACGCCTTCTTGCAAGACATCCATCCATTTATATATGCAGGATCACCCGCAGAGCTGCTCCATCTTCAGCCGACATTGCGTAAATGGCAGGAGAAAAACCAATAGAAAGCATGAAAACTCAACAATTAGATGGACTTCTGTAGGTAGTTAGTTGCACTGTATTTTGTTTCAGGTTATCAGACTAAAGGTAATGAATAAGTTGCATGCTATACTTTTCTTACTTTACTACTGAAACATTTTTTAAAAACTATTCATCTTTTGCCAATATGAGCCAGCCGACTTCTACAGTTAGACATGGATCACTCACTCGCTAAGCGTTGAACAAAGGCCCAGTGTCCACTGTGTTAATATTCAGAGAGAATCATTATTGCAAATCACTATTAAACTGTGATGAAATGAGACGCATGGAATGCAATAACCCCCCTTCAACATGACATCGTTTCTGATCACAGAGTGATGCGTCCGCCTTGCACCAACAAGCTTTGCATTGTCAGACAGAGAACATCTGGTGCTTTTGAATTAGCATCTGCGTAGCACGCTCCTCTTCTAACCGCTTCAATCAAAACAAATCTTTGTGAAAACTGCTGCTGGAGAAAAATAAATACATAAATATCTAGCATGCCGGCTAATTTTCTATGCATAAACTGCATGAGTCTGACCTTATACTGCAGACTACAGAGGAATGTTCTTAAGGAATGATATATCTTGGTAATAAACTTTATTACAAAATAACAAAGGTCATCATTCATAATAGGAAATACTTGTAAACAATTTCTTTCTTGCTGTAAAAACAAGCTCATTTGCTTCCATGCCTAATGTAAAACCTCTGTTTTACATCTGCGCATTTGAAATCCTAAGTAGGCCGCTTGTTGGGCCAAAGCCTGCCTCTGCGCTCTAAGAAGGACATTTTTTAATAACCCAGAGTATTAAGTGGAATTTTATGAACATCTGCTGCAGATTTCACAAACGTAAAACAGCCTGAGAGGTGCATGAAAAAACACAACACAAGCAACAACCTATTTTTAACCACAACACTGAAAACGGAGAAAAACAGGCTGAACAAGCACACCGAGGAGAGCTTCAGAAATGTATAGAGGGGGAAAAAAGGTGAAGATTTTAAAGATAAGTAGGTCAAAAGTGATCGGTTTGTAGTTTCAGCTGTAATCACCTCTGACAAAACAAGAGCGACAGTTTCCTCAACATGCAGATGTAGACATGCTTCATGACTTTTCAACAGTCAGCCTCTGTTTTTACTCATAGTAATAGACAGGAAGTCGTTTCACCGCCACAAAGATACACTATCAGAATTGCAACTTCACGTTACTTAAAGTCATGATTTTAACTTAATGTGCTTTGTTGGCGCTCCTAGTGAAGATGAATTTAAAAAGCCTAGAAAGAAAATATATATTTTTTTAACCATCATTTTGAAAACCAACTTTCAATATAATTTATTTAAGGTGAGAGGGTATTGTCACATTTGTTGGGACCCATAAATTTTCTCTTTCCAGTTTTTATTTAATAATTTCATTTCCTAAAGTCAATCAGAGTGTCACCTAGTCTACATACCAGCTGTCGACCTGCCAACCGATTATTTGAGAGACCTACCAGGAAAGAGCCCGCTATGTCCTACACCACAAACAAACAGGCTGCGTCTGCTAAACACTGCTGTATTTTTAAATGTAATTGTTCACTTTGGTTCGATGAGGCCAAGTTTAAACTTTTCAGAAACAAATACTTAGAAATTTGAATGATGAGTATGTAGCTACAGTTAAGTACGGTGTGGAACCCGTAACGCAGTGGGTTTCGTTTTCTTCCCCAAATGTTCTTTGACATACAATTCTAAATACAATTCCTGCATACAACAGCAATAAAACATAAACTTGTTCTCAGGCTTTTTACTAATCTTTGCCAGGAGGTGGGCAATAATAAGCTTTTATTTGGTGTATCATCCGGAAATATACGCCAATAAATCTCTTTCTGTGGTGGTAATTTTCAGTTCTTCTCTTCTACCCGCTGGAGTATCGTAATGCTGTTAATCTTGCAGAGCAGCACAAAAAACCATTAGAGCAGAACGGCAGAAGGTCAATAGAAAAGTCTCATTTTAGAGGTCAATATGCTCATAATTTTTCCATTCCTTTCCCTCCCAAAAAATATTCACTCAAGTAAATCCAGACATCTCTTGAGCTATTCATTTAGAAGTAGTTATTCATTTTAAAGCTAAAGATTTACTTGGTCATATTACCTCTGTTCAAATCACTGGAAGCAATTCATGGCTGCCAATTGCCATACAATATGGTTTTCTTTTTATAAGCAACAGCTTATATATTTTTTCCTACATGTCGTGTTGAGCATTCAGTTTATCTACAGAACATTACATAAAGCATGCTCAGGTAATACATGGAGTTGGTGTTTAATTCTGTTTTCAATACATATTCATGCAGAAAAACTGACTGCAGATGTTAAAAGGTTTGCTTTGTGGTATTTCCCTATGCAAATTTCAAGAGACTGTGTGAAAACCAGTGTTATTAGGCCAAGTGATTTCATCTTTGTTCAAATCAACAAAGATGAAAAATATCCTAAAAGAAAAAACAAATCTAACTCTCACAAGACAAACTGCTCTGGTTTGGCATTTTCCACTTTACAGTACAAGAGGGAGTTTATGTGAGAGACCAATGCAATGCAGTGCAGTGCATAACTGTGAAGTTCAGGGGGAAGGATTAATGGTTTTGGAAAAAACTTTCAAATAAAAACCCTGAAATTTTTGGCACACATTTGCATTCACTACCTTGAGTCAGTACTTTGTAGAACCACCTTTACTGCAGATCATTCAGGATATCTTTATCAGTTTCGCTCTTCTAGAGACTTGAACTTTCACCCCCCCCCCCCATTCTGTCGTACAAAAGTAGCTCAAACTGAGTCAAACTGGATGGAGAAGTGAGACCTCCTCCCAAGTCCTACATCGTTACAAAGATTTGAAGGATATAGCTGAATGACTATCACTACATAAGTTCAGTCCATTTACCATTTTTAGTATTAGAATTAATGTGGGGAAATACCATTGTGTATATGTAGACATGAGAACACTGGGACACACCCGGCAGACTAGTACTCCCTAATAGGAGTAGCTATTCTGCAAAAATAACGAGTTTCCTTACCTTTTTTTTCTCTTTCAGGTCGTATAAGGCCATGGTGGCAAAAATGGGCTCGATGTCAATTTCAAACCTTAAAGTGAGGGAAGAAGAGGACATATGCAAATTAAGTATGGGCAATGAGTGGAACTCTGTTTTTACAGTTGAGCTCAGAATATATTTTTTTCCTGTAAACGGCAGTCGTGACAGGAAAGAACCAATTGTCCCAATGCTAAATGATGACATGCTGAACTGAGGGATCAAAAAAAAAAGGGGGTCAGATAGTATGATGCCAAACCACTGCAATTTGAGAAATTAACCCAGACATTTGGCAGCTGTATGGGCTGCACAGGGACAGGCATTATGAAAAGTGTAAGGCAGAAAAAATGTGAGTGGTCTCTGTGTGTGTGTGTGTGTGTGTGTGTAAGAATTCAGCAAGTAAAGAGAGGAATACAGACTTTTCAGGGAGGAACCCCTCCACAGAGCAGTCCTCCACCCTGATGTATTGCTTTGTCAATGAATTCCTTTTTATTAATCTACTTGGACTCATAAGTAACAATCAGATGTTAAATCCATCAGTGTCTTATTTGCTACATAAAACAGAAAAGTTTATTTTCATACATTATAGGGTGCTTGAAGATTTTCACTTTAAAACAAGCAACTGCTGGCTCTCTGTCCACCGTGCACAATGAACAGAAAGAAGCTGATGAAATGATATAACTATTCCCCCTCCCACAATATAATGAAAATGTATGACATACTTCATGGCCTGGCATCGAATCAAGATGCGTTCTCCAGTGTGTTCTTTGGGGCAGTCGGGAATGGGCCGGATTTCCACCGCATCGTCCTAGAACAAAAACAAAAAGAAGCAAAAAATGAAAAGCAGATGTGGACGGGCTGGAAGAAAATTTATATTTTCAGAAAAATGTTTTTTGCACAATGCAAGTGCCGATTTCCCTAAATATGTAAAAATGTTCTGCAGATGTGGAACATCAAAAACCAAGCTCAAATCTGCTCAGAGTTAAGGTCAGCGTTCAACATCGATATTAAAAGTTGCACAAGTCTCCACACATAAAACCTGGATTAATTGCTTTGGTTGATTTAACTATGTGAATTATACATATTTAAACAGCTAAATAGTGAATACTTCACCTCATCAGGTGGCGGGTAAAGCGCAAACACCTCGGGATGTCTTTTTGCATGCCGCGCCTCCTGGTTGAAGCGATCCAGCTCCTCGTGGCTGCTGAAGGCCAGCAGACCCTCGACCCTTTGGTCTGGAGTCAGGCTCCGCAAATTAAAATCACACGAGGTCAGCGTGCGGCTTGAGTCGTCACTCAGCCCTGCGAGAGTCGGGGACTTGACCTGAGGCAAAGATGGAGGAGGATACTTTGGTGCGAAGGCGTGGCCCACATGGGAGCAGCAGAATCACATTCATGTGACAGGGATGAAAATAGTTGAGAGAAAAATGATGGATGAAGAAAAGATGAGCATCTTTTATATAAAGAGCCTTGAGGCGATATTTATTGTGAATTGGCGCTTTATGAATACACTGAATGAAACTGAAATGTTACATTTAGATGTAGAGGAAAGTCTTATTAAGAGGAGGAGAAGCAGCATTCAGTTTCTATGCACCACAAATTTGGAACAAACTTCCAGAAAACTGTAAAACAGCTGAAACATTGGGTGCCTTTAAATCTCAACTTAAAACCCACCTGTTTAGAGTTGCTTATGGCTAAATTAGGGTTAGAGTGCGGGTTTTTGATGTCTTTGATATTTTTTATGTTTTTATCTTTACTTTTTATCTATTTATGTAAAAGTGGCGAGTGATTGAGGGTCACAGAAAAACCCTGTAAATTCTAGACTATAACAGGTAAAAATATTGCACAAAAATCCATGTAGGACGGCAAAGTCCTAGCGCAAAAATTCGCGTGACAGGTGGACGGAGCCTGGTGCTGAGAGGTTGGAGATCTTGTCCTGTTATGCGACGGGGTCTGGATAATACCCGTGTTAAACGGATGGCGGAGTCCGGCGACGACAGGCGCTTAAATTCTGTAACAAAAGTATGTTTCTATCTTTTTTTTTCCCAAAATCTCTCTCTCTCTTACCGTTTATTCAATGTCATGTTTTTATTTTGGTTTTTTTTTATTACGTAAAGCACCTTGAAATGCCTTGCTGCTGAAATAAATGTGCTATACAGATAAAATTTGATTGATTGATTAAAAGACATTTAGATATGACTTCCTCTTGTTAAATTATAATTAGATAGTAAATATTAATTTTCTGCTTGAACAGTATTTCAGAATTAAAAGTTTAGACAACGCTTGTGTTGATGAGACAGTTAATCCCATTCATGATGTCAAGTCTTTGTTGTTTGGTTCTAAAGGCTATAATAAACATTTTCTGAATTCCAATAAATGTCTGACTCCACTTTTTGATACAAAAGTTAATACCAGCAATTTATCAATAAGGCATCAATTTATCAATGTTTTTTGATAAGTTAAAGTGAATTTGAATATTCAGAGAAAATAATAGTTATGGCACCGTTCCTACTGTACTCCTTTTCTGCTCTTTCTACATAAAAAGTACTGGTGGCTCACTTCTGTTTCGTGTCATTTCTTTTCTGAATGAAGTCATTGTCAAAGCTACTGCTCTCTTTCAATCCATCTTCTTTTCTTTTCCTACCAGTAGAAAAAGCTCATAGGCCAGCGCTTGTGTCTAGCTGCGTTTTCCGTGGCGATATATAGATCTCCATTACTACGATTAACTTTCTTGCATTTGTACACATATGTACAAATGCAAGAAAGTCCTCTCTCAGTAAAAGGAATTAAGAACCACGGTTATAGAATAAGGGAAAATAAGCTAGTTGTCTCTACTGTTATCTCCAGGACACGCAGGAGGTATGTAGTCAATTTGTCCGAAGCAGCTCAGAGTACAGAACTGATCTATTCATTTATTTCTGGAGTTGATGATTATTTGACAACCAAAACACTGCAAGCAGCACATCTGGACTGAAGAAAGCAGCAGGAACTTCCACTAATCGAGTGAATTTTCATTTTGTGATATACAGATATGTTCAGAGGCCCTTTAGAATCATCTTTGATCATGTCTGAATAATAAACCCATTTGAAGTATCAAAGTACTTCCAGATTGGTTGAAGTCATCTTAAAATAATACAACCTTCCTAAAAGGTTCACTCATAGCTAGGTCATTTCCTAAAATGCGTTTACACAAGAGCTCTTTGGAGGAAACCCCAGGACTTCAACACCAGAAGACGGTGTGTTGGGACAAGGCCGTGTTTTTAGATTAAATTTTTTCACAAGCCTGACTTGAAAAAAGACAATCCATTTTTGTTTGATAGTTTTTTTGCAGATGTACATGCAAAGTAATGAAATTCAGCCATCCATCAGTTTAATTCCAATGATGAGATGAAATGATTAACAGAAAATACTCCTTAATTTCAATAACTTTTTATGTTTAAAGAGAAAGTTCTGTTCCTGGCATGAACACCAAGCTACTGGGCAAGGCATGACTCCTCTGCAGTCACACTGCATGATGAGGACCTTCTCTCTGCCACCCTCACCCCCACCCCCTCTTCTTGTCTTTATCACTCTCATCATCCATCAAGCCCAGATGCAAGCCGTTACCCTACAGGGTAGGACTGACCGAGCAGCCACCCTGGTAAAGCTTCGCCCTGTCGAGGCTCCAGGAGTCCATCACACCACATACCCGGGGCTTTTGTTGAAACAGATTGGACCAAGGACAGGGGACAATAGTGTTGTTCTTCCCCTCTCTCTCTTTCTCTCTCTCTGGCATAGACATGATGGGAAGCCTGCAGCAGTAATAGAGGGCCTTTGGGTTTGGATGATTAACCAGAGCAAGCAGTGGGTGGAAGTGGTGCTTTAAGGGAGCTGGGTGGCAGGGACTGCCAGGGATTTGGTCACTCTCTGACAGAAAATCTGCAGAGAGGCCAGCGTGGGAAGTTGGCCTAATAAATCACCACTAGGAAATTGAGGCAGTGACCTGAGCAGCTAATTATCGGTTAGTGAATTTATAATTTTCCAAATTTTTACAACATGAAAAACTTCTTTCGTTAAACAAATTGGGAAAATAGCCCATTTTATTTCTGTGCAAACGAGGCCGACTAAACGTGAAGGAGCCATTCTCACAGTGGAGGGAGTGATAAGAATAACAACACGCTGTTGTGTTCGGTATTAAAGAACCCACCCCCTTGCTATTCACATTCATGCTTCTCAGGCCTTCATCAGTATGGACTGCCATACTGCTCTTAGTAAAGCGTCTTCAACAAAAGACACTTTAAATAAAGAGATCATGCTTTTCCTGCAGCTCCTTAAAAAAAACTGTGATTACGAAGAAAGTGGACAAATGTTAATTTATCCATACACGTGTACATAGGAGCAAGCTGGATTTTGAGAGGTCAGTTTAGCTGTGTGTACTAACTGAAAGCACGAGGGAAGTTTTGCTTCCATAAATGCAACAACAAGCACTTTAGCATGCAGACTGCTTCTGCAAACATTTGTGATAGACTGGGTCATACACAGGAGCTCAGGGAATTCAAATTTGTTATTGTGAGAGGAAGCCACCTGTATAAGTCCAATTGTAACGTTCACTTGTTACTAAATAGTACAGAGTCAACTGCAAGTGGCATCATAACAATGTGAAAGTGAATAGCAACAATTGTGGCACGCTGAGGAGCATAGTGTGCAGAGATTGGCATCTTTCTGAAGGGTCAAGAGCTACTTGAAATACCAAATGAGACATCTAATCATGCAGATAAAAAAGATTATGCGAAGTCTGCATTATCACATCAGCTGAATGCAGAGGTGATTCATGTCTACCTGACTGTCAGCTATTTTCAATGGCCTACATGCAAATATATTTACATGCTAGGTGGTCATGTGATAAAACAGATGCTGTGATGTCCGGAATATTACATTTGCATTTGCATTGAGCCTCTCTGCGCAAACTTTGTTCATTGTTGAAAAGAGAAAAAAGGCCGAAAACCTTCCATAAACCCAGGTTAATCAGCCAGTGCTAGTGTCTTTCACATTAGTTTGATTAACAAACTATTTGGTGCTTAAACTATTCAAAAGAGACTGGAATTAAAATGCTTTACAAGGAGTGCTGTAAGTAAGTAGGCTTCTTACTGGTTTGTCTTTGTTTTCTGGTTGGAAATCAGACTCAAAGATTTGCTTATGCAGGACTTTATGCAGGCCGACTCGCTCTGAATATGCACTCCAGCCATCCCCCTGGCACCTTTACATGCACAAACACAGACAACAACAAGGATTAACATGCGATGTAAAGAACGCTGATGTTTGTCATTCGGGGAAACATGGAGATCACTGGACTGAAACAAAGTTGGAGAGTTTACCTCCTGGAAACAACCAGCCATGGCTGGGTGTAACTCTTCACGCAATCTCTCACATGTGGATCTAAGTCGCCTCTGAAAGGAAAGGAATGAGAACAGGGGAAAAAAAAATATGTAGACACGCAAATATGCAAGCAGACATTCAGAAACATCTGAAAACCATTAATTTTACGTCTCAGCTTATCTGAAAGTCATGGTCAAGGTGCAGGACACACATGTTTAGCAAGATAAAATTACAAAATAGTTTAAGAAATGAAAGAAAACATTCCGATAAAAGCCTTGTGTCTTAAAGTCTTTCTCTAAGTGATTGTGAAACTGTGTGGACATTATATAAATGTTCCTCTCTTTGATGTTTTCTGGTTCATAACCCACCCATCCTCTGGGACAGAGTGCCGGATGGTGCGTCGCTCCTTCTCCACCTGCTCCACCTTCAGGTCATCGTCAGGGAAGTCTCCAAATTCATGCATCAGATCCGAGTCTTCACTTCTTAACTGTGACATCAGGAACTCCTCCAGGTCCAATGGCTCCACTGCGTCATACGCCGGAGGCTGAGAAACCCACAGGTCATAGATATTAAAGGTAAGTTTTATGATGGAACAAGACTAAAGGAATCTTAAGGCATTTTAGCAGCAAATATAATCAAGTAAGCACTAAAGCTTTGCATCTTCAGAGAAATGAATTATTTACCAAAAAATTATGATATGTGATTTCTTTAAAGAATTACAGGTATTTCCCGGTATGAGCACCCTAGGAGGTCCAAATAAATTAATATTTTGGCTAATGAGTTTGTGCAGAACTTTCGTCATATTATAAGCACAACTTTCAATACATTTTAGATGCAAGTAATGCAGTGGACCAAGTGTGAAGATGAAAGAAAAGAATACTTTCAGAATTCTTCATAAATCTGAAAAGTGCAGCTTGCAAATGTATTACGGCATCTTTACTTTGAAATGAAACTAAACACAGTCACGCAAATTTACTTTCGGAAGGCGGCTGACGAGAGTCTGCTGCGTGCAACTTCATGTCAAAATAAATACCCCTGTCCATTTGGAGGCAACTGTAGCCAACTTTCACACCCTCACATGATAATGATCTGAGTGAGCCTAAAGTGAGACGTGGGATCACCATGGCAACATTCAACAACATGAAACCAAGAAAATATTAGGGCCACAGACTTTCGTCGAATCTAGACAGGGAAGAAAAGTTAATCAGAAAAGCAGGCAAGAGGACAACTGTAACTCTGGAGAAGCTGCAGATATTCACAGCTCAGGTGGGAATATCTGTTGCAAAGAATAAGCACAACTGGGTTAATGGGTGAAAAATGTTGCAAAGAAAGTGGAGACATACCCCAATATATCTGGAGGATTAAAAAGGTGCATATAAGATGCATCAATAAAGCTAGTCTGTTGTATACATCACACTTTTTATATTTTTATTAGTAAAAAGAGAAACCATGGCTCATTTTCCTCCTACTTCATAGTTATTCATTACTTTATGTTGGTCTATTGTGTAAACTGCCAATAAAATACATTGGAGTTGATGGTAGTAATTTGAGAATATGTGAAAAAGTTCAGCTAGCATGTATACTTGTGTAATTCACTGTAAGCAGTGCAGAAAATATTTTTTTAAAGAAAAAAAAAGGGGTAGGACCAAACATGTTGAATCATGACTATTTTCTAATAGCTCATACCTGTCAAGGAACAAAAGACACACAAACAGACATAAATAGTAACTGGAACAAACCTGGCTTGTTTTAGACAGCTGGGCCTTTTCTGCTCTTAGTGAACCTATTTTTAGACAGATACTCTAAAACCCCACTCTTCTCTCAGGCAGATCAAAAGGAAATCTATAATTATCTCAACATACAGGGATAAAGGCCGTTCTGCACATAGTTAATATAGTCACTTTAATACACACTTTAACAAATCCCCAAGATCAATGGTTATGTGAGCTGTTTTTGTAAGCCAACTGGTAGCAAAATGTCCAACTGATTAGGAAAGACAAAGTAGTCAGGTTAAGCTGGTTATGCTGGTAAAAAGAGGAACCTCCAGGAAAGCAACAGAAAATTGGGCAGATTTCCAATCCGTCAATAGGGTGCAGAAACAGACAGCTTACAGAAACACAGCAGTCTCCTTCTGAAATATTAAAAATAGCTTACAAAGACAATGCACAAATGCAAAAAAGACAAATAGCATCTTCTTGCATATAAATATTCAGAACAACTTACAAAAAAAAAAAACATCTAAGCTTTGAATCATGCTTATGCTCCTACAAGAGTTTAGGACAGTGTATTTTTAAAACTATGTGTAAGGGAGGTGTAAAAGAGAAAAATTAAAAGTACAGAGGTACTATAGCAAATGTCATGCACGCACTCATGAGCAGTATGTGCACAGAGGAGAGGTGGGGAAATCTGCAGCAACAACATGAGTCATTGTTCTACGCAACTCTTACAGGCAGAGCAAATTCTGTCTGCCTGCAGACATGTTTTTGCACATCCGCGCACCCTGAAGCACATTTCTCTGTAAAACTAATGACACGAGCAGCAAGCAAGCTACAAAATAGTAGCAATTTTGAAAAAAGAGATACGCAGCATAATATTGTGTACACAGGTGAAGCACCTCGATTCTACAGGGATGGTGCGTGCCTCAACAAAATTCCAAATGAGGCAGTCTTACTCAGAGCTTGAACAATCATCGCGGCATAGCTTCTCTCTATTTTAGTGCAGAGCATGAACTGCCCCCCCGCCCAAAATAATGAATGCTAATGCATGCATGCTTGTAATCTGTGAATGGTGCTCTGCAGAGTTAACACAAGGGAGAAAGGAAAACTCCTAAAGTGTTCAATCAGCTCTTAATGATGATGATCATATTTCTGCAAAATCTACTTCTTAAAGCAGATCGGCCAGATGATACAAACTGCAACCTTTCATGTGCTTCATTATTAGGATAAAAGAGAAGAAATGCTCCAAGACTCAACATAATGAATTCTCTGATTTAAACATTTTCAGTACACATCAGATATGATTATTGATATATCTGAAACTGATATATCTTCCAATACTTTGCTATTTATAATCCACCCCATCAAGCCAGATGAGACTGCAAACAGAAACCGTAGACAAGCAGCATTTTTAAAATGTAGAACTTAATTTAACCTCGCCACAGACATATGAGCGTTTTAGCATAGCTTTAAAGTCTCTGTTAGTACCTGCACGGCTCCAACAGATATGTTAGACTTACCCTGCTCACAACTGAAAAGTGCCACTTTAAAGAGGAAGTGTACAAAATGGCGCAGTCCGGATATGGGAACCTGTACTACTGTTCGTTTCTACTGACGCTGATTGCTCTGTACTGAAAATAAACCACAAGCTAGCGAACAGATCCTCTTTACATTCATCCTCTTATTCATAGAAGACGAAAACTACAGAGGATTGTGGAGGGAAGCATCCAACATCAGGACCAGTTGGAGCAAAATATGGCACTGTCTGCTTTCTATTAGCTTAAGTTCAAACTACAAACTTTGAACATGCTTAAAAGCCACCAACGCTTTGTAGGAAGTGACATCACTGAAGCGCTCCCATTTTCAACCAGTGTTTCAACACAGGAACAGATTGCACAGGGGCAAACAGGAGCAGCTTTGCAATATCATGCAAAGCTTTTCATTTAATCTCTTCGTTTTTGCAGCAAAACTAAAATAACACTCAGCCGGCAACACACAGATTTCCAAGCACGACTGCCACAGTGAATATCCCTCACTCATCCCTGAGCTCTCACTGCTGAATAACAAGAAAACCACCGTCCCAGAGATTATGGCATTAAAACCTCTCTCCCTGCATGCCAAATCCAGACATATTAAACATTCGCTTCCCCTCATAAGCTGCAAGGTAAACAGCCCCATCCAGTGCCAGTCGGCAGCCTAGGCGCTGACCCATTTCCCGACTCAAGCAAGTTACAGATTAACAGTCTTGGATGCCAGCAGGTGGAGGTGGAAGAGTGGGGTGAAGGGTCTAAGTAGTGCAACCGAAACCACGTCAGCTGAGAAGCTCAAGGATCAAACCCAGGGAAGTATAACAGGGTTTCAGCTAAGTCACGCTACAGATATGTCAGGAGACTTAGCACTTAAGAGCTTTGGTAAACTTTTGAGTGACAAAAATGTAGAGCAGCAGAGTAGGATGAAATGACAGAGAAAAGCCAGGATAAAAAAAACAAAGGAGGAGGAAGTGGAAGATAAAACACTGGAAGGCAGAGACAGGGACTCAAAGGCTGCCACAGGAAATCTTGAAGCGTAGTGTGGGAACCAATCCCTGCACAGGATTAGACTGCATCATTCTGTTTGTTTGCTCCTTAGAGCTGTGATAACAACCTGCTATGCTCCAACCTGCAATGATGCTATTCACTCCTTTGTAGAAAGAAATCCATAGTTTTCCAAACCATGTTTAGGAAACATGTATTGTTGTCAAGGTACGACTCACTGCATTACAATAATATGAAAAAGATCATGTATTTCAGAAATTCGGTTTAAAAAATAAAACTCATGATTTTTTTTACGCTGTGTGATATATTCTAAAGTATGCATTTCAATTATTTTGAATAATGATGGCTTAGAGCTAATGATTAAAAAAAAAATCAGTTTCTGAGCAAATGCAAAAAATTCATAATGTATAATACCAAAAAATAAAGGATCTTACATACAGAAATGAAGGGTATTGACTCAATACTAGCTGGGGCTCCTTTTACACGAATTAATGTATCAATGCAGTGTGGCATGGAGGTGATTAGCCTGTGGCTCTCCTAAGGTGTAATGGAGGTTACACCTTATGCCATATAGTCTATGGCATAGATTGTTGTTGCATTTTAGGTCAGACAAATTTGCTGTTCAATTAATACCTCATTTAAGAAGGTATTAGTACTTTTGGCAGAGTGGGTAGGTGTCAAGTCCTGTTGGAAAATGTGAAAATCAGCATTCACATACAGCTTGCCAGCAGAGAGAAACATGAAACTTTCTGATAGATGCCTGTGCTTTATTTGGACTTAAGAAGACACAGTGGACCAACACCAGCAGATGACCTACCTCCCTTGCCCATCATGGATTGCAAAAACTGTCTGTCCCTCTCAGAAATGTAGTTCCCAAAGATAAGAGCAAAATGTACCCTCATCTAAAAAACAAAGAACTTTGGATCACTCAGAAACAATCTGTTCTTTCTTCTCTTGAGACCAGATGAGAAACTTCTAACATCTTTGCTTCAGGAGTGACTTAACACAAGGAGCAGAACAACAGCAGGGGTGTCAAACTCCAGTCCTCAAAGGCCGCTGTCCTGCAGTTTTTAGATGTGCCGCAGGTACAAAACACTGGAATGAAATAGCTTAATTACCTCCTTCTTGTGTAGAGGCCTGCTAATGACCTAATTATTCTATTCAGGTGTGGTGCAGCAGAGGCACATCTAAAAGTTGCAGGGCAGTGGCCCTTGAGGACTGGAGTTTGACACCTGTGATTGTAGAGCATGAATATAGACGTGTATATGGTGGCGCTCGCTGACTCCGGTCCAGTCCACACTTTGTGAATCTCCTCTGAACTCTTAAAATGGTCTTTTACTTTACAACCTGCTAAAGACTGCAGACACGTTTGTGCATTGTTTTCTACCAACGCTGCTCTTCCATCAAACATTCTATTAAAATGTTTGTTCTGAAGAACTAGCTCCATTAGCAAAGGTGTCTTTTTTACTTCTGAATGATTTTATTTGCCATCTTCTGAACACAGACAATATTGCAACATTAAATATAATTAAAAATTGATTTTGTTAAATAAGATATTGTGTAACCATTAACTTTGTCGTAAAAATGTGAATGAACAATAGTTAACAGTTGAAACATGCCACTCTATTTATGAGGAGTCCTTTTAATATGCGAGTTGTGTATTTCAAATTGAATTGGCAAAAATAATTTTACTTTTTAATTATTTTTGCATGTTTACACGACACACCTGCTTATTCCCATCCACTGTGATGATTCAGTCGTCTTTGCTAAGGCATTTTCTTGTTTTGTTGAAGATTTTTTGGGACTTAAAGTATAATCTCCAAGACTAGACACTGCACTGAGTCAGTCTTTCTCCAGGCTAATGACAGTAAAGAGGATGTGAGGATGATATGCTTACAAACACTAAAGCTGTTAAGAGTGCTGCATTAGGGGGGAAAAATTCTGCAAACCGTAACAATATTACACCAGATTATTGGCATGAAACATTTACAGTGTTTTAGTGTGATGACCCTTAAAGTTCATATTAAATAGCAGGAAAAGCAATAAAAAACAGTGGGAAAAAAAATTTTATTTCCTTGCCTGCAGTTATGCTACCTCAGAATTAGTTGAATATTTCAAAGGCACATTTTAAGATGATGATGTGGGATATCAATAGAACAAACAGGTTTGAACTCAAACACTAATGTATTATTTTCCTACAGAACGAAACTCACCACATTGACGTAGGCCGTGGGAGACGAACTGGAGTTGGACCGACTGTGATATAAGCCATAGTTCCCAATGAAGTTCCGTCTAACCTCTGCAGAACTGTGCCTGGAATAAAAATAAGAAACGGATATTTATAAGGCCTTTCTGCCTTATGATCGTAAGGCAGAAAAAAGGAAATTATCATCATTTATCTGAGCTATAGATACACTAGGAAATTAGCTTATTTTCAGCCAACACAACGTATGCAAATACTCTAGGTTGCATTGACAACACTCCCTGGTTTGGAAGTTGTCACTGAGTGAAGACTTTCCTCATCTGTGGAATGTCTGAAAATAAGTCAGACAAGGCAACAAACTCTGTTTTGGGAGAACTTGTTTTTTTTCATTTTACTTTAGACTTTTATTACGAGAGTTTACTGAAACAAATATTCAGCTGTTGTCATTCTTAAAAGAAAACTGGATCTGGTCAAAAATCGATCACAGAACAAAAATAATATCATTGTTTAAAAGAAATGGCCACAAAATCGTACATTAGTGCATTTCTGATTTGATACAGATTCAGACTTTACAAAAAAAAATTCTGAAAACGTCATCCACTTCCTTCAGAAAAAATGTATCTTTAAATAATATTAGATCCAATTTCAGTCCAAAACACATTGGGTTCCATTAATTTTTGAGTTGGATTATCTATGCTTTTGCTTCCACTAGCAGATTTCCATTGACATTGAAATGCTTTGTCAAGTTGAAAATAAACCAGCTTTGGATTAAATGATGGCGTTCTGATTCAAGGGTCAAACCAAGCAGGAAATCAACATGACAGACGGATAAAGGAGTATTCAGAAATGTTGGGTAGACAGTGTTTGTCTGTGCTTTCCAAGAGCTACCCCTATAAAAGGAAGGGAGAACAAGAACTGGGAGACAGTGCCCCAGTTTGTTCCTCACATTCCATATCCTCGGAGTGGGTTCGTCTATTTTTTCAAAATTAATCTACCATGTCATAGAAGATTGACCAAATCTTCCACAAAAAATCCTATACTTGTTTCATCTAATTAAAAAATGTATCGGATGTCTGCATATTAACAGAGGTTTGATAAGTGCCTGTGTTAGCATGTTCAAATGTCAGAATTGCTTTGCTGTGATACATCCACACAGCAAATATTTTAAGGGCAAAAGACTTGAGCAAATGGGTCACGCTGCTGGCTGCTTCCCCTGTGGTCAGTCTCATGAGTTTGTTAAGCCTGTTGCAACATAACTGTTACTAATTATCTCCACAAACCATAAACAACAAAATGTTAGGAGAGAGTGTCAGAACACTAAAACCTATGAAGCTGTAGTAAAACACATTATGTGCAGATCAGAAAGACAGCTTCATTCAGCTTCGTTCGCATGTAAACACAGATCAAATAAGATCCAATATTGCTTATATCAAGGTGTTCAATTCCTGTTCCACTTTACCTATAAATCACGTTCTGTACTGACTAAGCTGAGTCAGTACAGAAAAGGTCAAGGCATGGGTGGTGTGCAAACAAATCTACACAAAGAGCAAAGTCCAGCAGGCCAGTGGTATTTATTCAAACACATAGCCATACTGCCACTGAAATAAAATGGTTGAATAAAAAGATTAAAGACAACGTTTACCAAAACACCACTGCAAACTCAGATTAAAACTGTTCTACGGGGTGAGCTCAAGAAATACACCAAAAATGAGATCATAAAACTATTATTACCATGAACAAAAAACAGCGCACACACGCACACACGCACGCATGCACACATACATTCTGTTTCCACAAGAATCCTTCGGTGCATTGCAATTACAAGGCCAAACAATGAAGCCCTGCAGCTTGTACGAATGCAAAAGTTGCTTTGAAATCATCAGAACCGACCACAACACAGTCTTACAACCTGACTCTGCAAACATCCACAATGCTGTTGGTCACTTAACTGGTTTATTGAAGCAGCATGTTTGCACCTTGCACCAAAGCAGACCGGCTAATGATTGTGTCAGGAGCTTATTATGCTCTTCAAGCTCACCATGTACTTCTTGTGCTTCTGATTTCTGAGAAGAATGCCACAATCCATTTAGTCCCTTACAAAAGTATGTACACACCTTGTTGGTCTATTACAGAAATTACAAGTAAAATACCCCGAGGTGTGTGGTTGTAGTGTCAAAATATGTGCAAACGTTTAAGAGAATTGAATATTTAAGAAAACTAAAATTTAAGAAAGGTTCAAGTCATTTGTGGTTTGTGCCCTACAAGACTCATACAATGTTTATAAGAAGTATCCATTCCCTGATCTAGGCAGATTTACACATTAACCACATTCCTTCCATTTCTTGATGACTTAACTGAACTTCATGAGATGCTCAGTACCTTAGAATTTTTTTTGTATCCATCTCCTGAGTGATACCTTCAATAGCCTTTTCTCTGATCTCCTTGGAGTGTTCTGATGTCTTCATACTGTAATCACAGCCAGAAATACTGATTAACCAGTGCATGAACCTCCCAGACACAGATGCCTTTGGACTACAATCACTGCATTCAGAAAATCTACATTCTACCCCTTGTGAAACTACTTCCTCTAATTGGTTGGACCTTTGTTGAATTAGGTCAGTCATTTTGAAGACAGTAAGTGACGCAATCACTTATTTTTGTGTCAAATATTCATAGTTATTTTGTAAATGATTTTGTTGCAAATGCCAAATTCTGTTGATCGTGGTTGATTTACAAAAATCAATGAAAAGGGTGAAACATTCAGGGAGGTGAATATTTTTATAGGCCTTCCTTTTATTTAGTCAAACTGACTTGTCTTTGAATTATAAATTTGCTGCTTGTATAATTTACTAGATCAATATGAAAATGTATACTTTTAGATCTGTTATTTTTTTCTAGTTTATCCTGTTAACACAAAAACTTTGAAACAAAACTAGCATTTAAAAAAAATAATGGTTTATTCTTTGTTGCTTAAGCTGAGTTTTTATAAATGCCAACTAGAAATCTGAAAGACGGTTTATAACATAACTCCCCTAGAAGACATCCTTAGTACAAAGTAACCTCCTAACAACACTGGCATTAATTCCTTTCTGCATGTTTCATCAGTCCTACAAAGACCAAAATGATTCAACCTACAATTCAGTACAAGTCATGTACAAAATGTCTAATTTGTAGGCACAAAATCTTGTAGGCATGCACAAGGGAGATTGTTAGGTCACAAACAATGACTGACATTAGGGGCCTATCTATAAAAAGACCAGGGAATGAAAACTGTAATCAGCTCTTGCCAGTAGAACCAAGCTGACATTATTTTACCACTGGTAAGCAAACAGCTTGTGACAGTAGGCAACAGCTGTCCCTTCCTTTCAGCGGGCCTCTCCCTGGGCATCTTTTGTCACATAAAAGCTAAGCTCCAGTCAAGAGGATAAAAACAAAAGCTTTGGATTTTGTCATTTTACCAAAAGCAGCTTGCATAAAAACTTCTGAAGAAAAAAAAAACACAAGTTCATGTGAGGATCCAAACTCAGAGTCAAGACTTCAAGTGAAGGAGCATTTGACAATCAGAAGTACATCTGGAGCTTTTGGATGGCAGGACAAGAAGTCCATGAGATCTATGAATGAGGTCAAAACCCCACTGCCAAAAGAAAAGGGAAAAAAAGTGTAACCACTTTGGTCTAAAAAAGCTGCTGCTCCTGGGATGTTAAACCTCATCAAGACACAAAATCTCTGCCTTACTGCAAATTTCTGAAAATAGTCAAAGTGGCACTTTCTAAAACGTACACTTCGTCACTGTTCCTTCAATGACATGATGTCATCTGAACTTAAAAATAAAGCAATAAAAACATGAATTTTTCAACAGATCAGACACACTAGATAATTAAATTGAAAATATGTCAATAGGTCATGTTCACAAGTCAAGTCTTAGATTTACGTCTTATTGGATGAAAACCAATGACACCTCATTTCTACAGAGTTTGTATTTAATCTCTGCAATAATTCATATGTAATAGGGATGTCGCAATTTCAAAATTTAGCATTACGTGTTTGTATTGTATGTAATTTTTTACCATATTTATGAATAATAATAATAATAATAATAATAATAATAATAATAATAATAATAAAACGTTATTTGTATAGCACATTTCAGCAGCAAGGCATTTCAAAGTGCTTTACATCAATAAACACAAAAATACAGAGTTATGCAACATTGAATAAACAATAAAAAAAATATTATCATCAAAAATGTATTGCACTAAACATAAAAGTCGCAATAAAGAAATTCACAAATGAACAGCAGTCTTTTATGGCAGTCGATTTCTGATATGTGTAACATGGGCAACCGCCCAGGGTGGCATCTTGTGGGGCTTAATGCATCCTCCAAGTCTCTGACTGGAGTACCCGTCCCTGATATCTGAAATCACTACCTTGCTCCAGCACTCACCACTCTGTATACAGTGGACTCAGCAATAGTCAATAGCAATCAGTCTTTTCCTGACCAGTATTGATTATGAGGTCTGACCTGCTAATTCTGGCCAATCTCAATGTTGCTTTTCAGGACAATAAGACATACAAGCTCATTTTTTCAAACAGACAAATGGCTCTTTAGAGAACGGGACAAGGAATGATGTCTGATAATGCTGATATTTTTATGCTCCATTTTTGTTCTGAATAAATAACCCGAACTGAACGATACTTTATTTTCCCATTCTTTCAAAAAATGTTCAGACCATGGCAATATACCGGGCACGTGCAATAGCAAAGCAAAGCATTTTTAGCAGTAATTTCAATGTATGCTCAGCTTTCATGTGAAATATTTATGGCATGTAGACCATGTCCTTCACCTCTCCCTAGTTTAGTTAAACTTCAAACTATTAAACTTTAAGATTTTAAGAACCCGCGCTTGTGAAATCCAATGCTGTGATGATGACAGCATGAGACTGTCACTGGAGGACAAATTCCTAAAATGATCATCCGTCGTCAAAGTGGTGAGATTTCCAAAATGTGTCAGGAGATTTTCCATGAAACTTCGTCTCAGCATATGTTGTGGGCCTAAAATCATCTACTATGCATCTGCGTAGAAACAAGCTGGGAGCTTTTTGTTATGTCACACATGGCAGGCCTACACTTGCTGTTTGAGAGCTTGGTGGGTTCCTGTCAGCGTTTCTGGCACCGTTCCCAAACCTCTCCTTCAAGCTGAATGTGAACCATCACTGCTTGTTTGGGGCTTTTGTTTTATAAAATGTTTATAAGTTGCAAGTGTGGTGCTTTAGAGTGTGTTTTTTTTCTACATACAACTTTATTCTACTGCCACATATTTAGGTACTTGTAAGTCAGACATGGTTTTGAATTAACATTTACATTTTCCCTGAGGCACTGAACACAGAGACATTTAACACACTTCTTAAACCACTCTCAGGCTTCTTAGTCACACACACATTAAAAAAGGTAAAACTTCCTTGGGAGAATGACTTAAACCTTCTATTCTACACAATGCTAAAGGACTCATTTCTTTAAATTGTGAGTTTAACATTTGTCCACTTGCCCATCTGTTGCTGTTTCAGCTGTTGTTGAACTGGAGAGCTCCTTCAGTGACAGACTGCTGCATCCTAGGTGCACACAAGTGCTTTATTGCAGGTCCTGCCTTCAAGCACCTGTATGATTTTATTACCATGACTGTTCCCAACAAACTCAAAATGTTATTGCTGTTATCTGAGTATGCTACTTTAATCAGTGTACAGAATCGTTTTTCTTATGTTGTAAATTTGTTCTTGATGCAGTTTTTTTTGCCTTAACATATACGTTTTCCAACTTACTTTAACTTGCTGCTGTGACATCTACATTTTCCCACTGCCGGATAATAAAGGATAGCTCTAATCTGTTAAGGTCATACATAGAAACTAACCTACAGTGCTAAACTTGAAACTGGCCCCTACATTCTCCAGCAGAAAAGGAAAGCCAAAATATCTGCTCCAAATACAAGAAAATATTTTCTACAAGAAATTAGAAACATTTAATGGTGCACAGATACTTCTTAAAAATGTAACATAATAAAAGTATTGGAATTGTTTCATTGTATTCAGTTAATGGTTTATTATTTTAGTTTTTAATATATTTGTATTTTTTGTATGTACTTCATTTGCTCATTGCATGACTATAAAGATTTATTTTAAAGCAATTATATGGTGACTTTTATTCCTCAGGAGTGAAACTTTCAAGAAACTGGTCCTTTATTATTTAATTTATTTTTACATTTTAAATATAATTTAGCTTTTTATCAAAAATAGGGTTTTATTCATCCACCAATTTGCTACTCACTTCCAATTATATGTAAAACAAACCAAGAAAGAAATGACAATAAAATTCTGCTCTAAAGACAATATAAAAGTGACTGAATGATTATATTTCTTTTCATTGTTTGAATAATCATTTTGTTTCTTTGTTTATTAAATTTTAGGTTTTGTTTATATTTATTCAATTCGCATAATATAATATCATTTAAAAAACGCAAAGACTTTTATATCATTTTAACTTTTTTCCATTCAGTTATCTTTCAAACAGAACTGAAGTGAGAGAAATTAATGTCCTCTAAACTTTATGCACTGTAGCCTTAATGTAAAAAGATTTTTGGGGGAAGACTTCTATTATTATTTGCTGGTGAATTCCTAAAATATAACTGATAATGTCTTAGATCAATTTAAACATGTAAACAAAACTATTGGTTTTCCTCCTAACGAGTCAGCTCCAGAGGGAATTTGTTCTGAAAACCGTCTGCAGTCCTATTCGTTTGTCTATGAGAGGAGTGTTTCCCTAACCCTTAAAATTCTTCTCCTTAGAATCAAAGTTCTCTCTTTTAATCTAAGCTAAGAAGAAAAGACAGGAGATCAAGGCATACACAAGAGAAGTGAGAGGACCACATAGATGGCCCCCTCTGCCCGTCTCATCCTATCATACGTCTCCAGACTTAATGGGTCTTACTGCTATCAGCAGCATCACAACTCAACTTCCTCTCGAAGGGAGGCACACACTAACATAGCCATCATTTGCAAGAACTGTGTCGCTGGAGGCTTCAAGTGAAAACCAGGGTCCAAAGGAGACTTTCATAAAAACAAAGGCAGAATTTGCTTAAAGTCTCTTGGATTTGAAGGCGTTGTCTTTTACTGATAAGTACCAGCGCGGAACCACCAACAGACCCGGTGGTCAACAGATGACATCTGCCGAAAACCCATAGGAAATCAGATGAAACACAATCCAGAGCCCCCCTTTCCACTTAGAAGTATTGAACAATAGAGGCTGCATGCCCACAGCTGTCCTCACACCTGTTACCATGTGCTCTTAAATCACATCAAGTTCAAATGAGAGATTATTAAATATTTACTACTTTTCCCAGCTAAACTCAGCAGGCATCTCTTATATGATGAATGTCTTGCATTTGTTAACAGGCAAACTTCTTCTCCATTCCCCTTTTTTTTGGTGCCTATAACAAGAAACGCATTTCCTGTCCTAATACTGAAAAGTGAAGTGATACCAGTGAGTGACGGTGTGTTCTCAGTTTGCAGGATTTCCTTCGCACACGCCTTGCTGACAGAAAGATGTGGAGGCAAGGAGGTGCTCCTGAGACTATTCAATATTTATGGGCTGTATAAACAAAAGATTGTTTCAGCCTGATAAGCACAATGCAACCATGTCTACAAACGTGTATCAGTGTAAATGATAAGAAAAAGATATTTTCATCTTACTCTAACACTAGAGTTTCAACTTGTGTCTGCTGTTCCTCTTTGTGACTGGCTGACTTACTTTCCAAGTTCCCTTTGGTTTATTGCTGTATTTAGCAGCTATTTGACCAAATGCACCCAAAGCTTAAAATTAAATCAGATATGTTTATTTCGCTCATCAACTTCTATTTCTAAAAAGGCCCCTCAGTGGGATCACTACTCCCAAAGCAACATAAAAAAAAACAGATTACAGTTTACAGTTGAACTCAGGGACAAAAACACTACATGTGGATGCATGTCCTGTGGGCTGATGAAACTAAATTTGAAGTGTTTGATAATCTTTGTAACATTTGGAGAGGAAAAGGGGGAACTTGCATGACTTGGAACACCTTCCCAACTGTCAGGTATGAAAGGGACAACATCAACGTAGGTGTGTTTTCCTGCAGGAAGGACTGGTGCACCTCACAAAACAGATGGTATCATCATTGTAGGAAAACATTGAGACGACATTTCAAGATAAGCTTAGGGAAAAATAGCTCTTCAAAATAAACAACTGGGCTAAACACACAACCAAATTAGTTACAAAGAGGTCTAAGGAAACAAAGGTTTTGAAGCTGCCATCACAAAGTAATAATCAGCAACACCCAGAACATTTCTGGGTGTTGCTGATTGAACGTGTGTGTGAGTGCGGTGGCTAACAAAACTGACTCACTTGCACAAGTTCTGTCATAAGAAATTACACAACTACAGCAAACTTGTGAGGAGCTTGTGGAAGGATATTCAAAATGTTAGACCCAAGCAATAGAGTTCAAAGATAAATCTAGAAGAAACTAAGGAAAAGTATGCCAACTTCTGACCAACATGCTGCCAGATAATCGGGGGATAGCTATAAGACAATTTCCAAACAGTGTAAATCTGATCTAAATGAGAAAAAAATATGTATAAGTGGTAAAAACGTATAACAGTTGCCAAGTAGCTAATTCATCCTGAAATCAGACTTTATGTGATGTCTAAATGTAATGCTTAACATATAAAGACTGTCTGTCTGACAACTAATTCTTGGCTAAAAGTGGGTCATCAACAACAAACTGAATGAAATGCTGTGGCAGAAAACCCCAATGAACCAAAAATAATGTAACAAAGAGAAAGCCAAAAGTGTCCTTATACAATGTCAGAGCATGATAGTCATATAGAAGAAAATATTTTTTGTTGTAATAACATTTTACGAATCATACACTTTATCTTGCTTTATTTTTATCCATCTTAGTAGTTTGTAAACATTATATTTACCTTATACAGTAAAACAAAATCCACAAGGAAGTGGCACTGCACTAGTCGGAGTCACCGTTTTCCTATGACATGGCCATGGATGTGATGACAGAAAAACTGAGTGTCTGATTCATGGGTGATTCCCACTCAAGGTGGGAAATGAATCTCTGAGATAGAATAGAATAGAATAGAATAGAATAGAATAGAATAGAATAGAATAGAATAGAATAGAATCCTTTAGCTGTCCCTTTGTGGGAAAATGTAACTGTAACCGCAGCGATAAACAAAATAGAAACTGTATAGTAATATCAAACAAAACAACGTAAGATAACTAAAATTCTAATTAAATAGCAAATGTAGAAGATGTAGATTTTAAGGAATGTCCAGATGATTTGGATAAAATAAAATAGAAACAATACAAAATGTGTTGTCTAATTGTTGATTATTGAAACCTGAGTAAGAAGAGCAGAAATGTAAACAGCTTATTGAGTGAGAAACAGCTGCAGGGAGGAAAGACCCACAATAATGCTCTTATGTCTGTAAGAAGCAGAAGCCAGAAGCCTGTTACTAAAGGAGCTCTCCAGTGCTGTAACATGCAACGAGTGGGAGAGATTGTCCAAGAGGGAGTTCCTACTCTTTACCCATCACCACCTCCACTGGGTCGGGAGGGGAATCCTAGGACTGACCTGGCCTTCCCGATCAGTAATCAAATTGCATTACAGCACCAATAATAACAGCACTTGCTCAAGCAACAGCAGATGCATGAATAGTTTAACATACAAGTGTGCAGCCTTTATCAGAGGTTTTCTTATCTCATATTATATTTCCTCAAGCTTGTTTGCACTATAGCAGATAACAAGGAAACATGTGGGGCTACATTCTAGAAAGCATTCCTGGCAAAAATTAATTCTCCGTTATCTGACAACTCTTCTCTAATTTTTACAGATTTGCTCACTGATAATAGTTTACCAGCTAAACTCTTATCTTATAAAGCTAGTTTTTCTTTCTGACATGAGGTATTTGCAGTGCTCTAAAAAGGAAAAATATACTTCCACCTTAATCTTTTTTACACTATAGCTTATTTCATTGGGACGTGAGAGGTACGCAGTGCATAGTAAGCAAAAGGAAACGGGTACATATTTTTTAAGCAAATAAAATGTAGAAATGCTTGGCTAGCATGTCGCACTTAGCCCCACTTACTCTCACACCCCTAAATAAAACCTTAAGGTGCAACTAACAGCTTTCAGAAGTCACCAAAATAGTAAATGTGAGTCTACCTGTGGTTAATGTCAGAATAAGTACAGCTGTTACGTGAAGGTTGTTAGTGAACAATAGAGAACAAACAATACCATGAAGATAGAAAAAAAACACTGCAGACAAGTTAAACAAACTTAAAGCAGGTTAAGATAAAATAACAATCTATGGAACAATTGCAATAAGAACACCTTTGTTGAGAGAAAGCAACCAACCTCTTTGTAACAAACCTCAACAGCTAAAAATCTCTTAACTGCTATTGAATTGCATTCAAATGGTCCAGTAAGGCTTAATGAAACTACGCAGTCAATGCATAAATCTGCTCAAACACCTTGCAATGCTACAGTACCACATGGTCTAGCCAGCCCAGATGCTGGCTCATCACTGCATTCAGGCTCTGGCCCAACTTCTCTCTGATCTCCCAACCGCTGAGCTCAGCTCTGCACAGCGCAGCACAAATACAGAGAACCACGATTTCTCCTGGCTATTTCAATCAAGAATGCAGCTCTATTATTACTGCGCATGGGGAAACAAAGAAGCGATCCCACGGACCGCTGACAAACTCATTCATTTGCGACTACTGCAGAGAATTATTACTTTCACTGCAACAAACCAAAAGGGAGAAAAGGAAAATACTTTGGAATCAATATGAAGAAAACATAACCCCTCCTCTATATCCACTTTCACAATGTGAATGAACTCCAGCGCACTGTCAGACTTCTGCAATATTACACAAAACACACACGCTTTTGAGTCACTGCAGGTCTAATCATAACAGAAGTCAAAAACAGAGAAGGAATAGGACACAATAGACTTCCACATGCATACTTCCTTCCCACCTGGTCAGCTTCACAGTAGGAACTATGATCACACATCCCTCATTTATACCAAATCTCTGGACTTGTCAGAGCTAACTCACCACAGGAAATGATCACATTAGAATCTGCATGGTCAAGAAGAGGAAATGACACTCATTTCAGATGTCAAGCACAAGGTTTGCTTCCTAAATGTATACCATTATTTAGGACAGAAAAAAAAAATCTAAATAAGAGTGAACTTATGAAAGATAACATTATCAATATTACCAAGCCTGTTATAACAGGTCTTAATAAGGCTTCCACAGTAAAGTTGTAGAAAAGTTGGGACAGTTGATGGCCCTCCGGGCTGCCTTTTTCCGGGGCAGAGTGAATCAACCTGCAGCTTTTATTATTCACAACATGTGGCTGCCTGCTCCGCGTTGAACAAACTGCACCCTCCCATTATTTCTCGGCAGTTTTGCATTCAGTCTTTTCATCCCGAAGGATCAAAACAAATCATAAGGATTTTGTTTGTTTTTTTTTTCCTTACCTGTTGATCTTCAGAGCGAAAGCCCGTCGCTCTGCGCTGCCGAGAGAAGCCATGCGCGGGTCTGAGGTCCAGTCCAGCGGATCCGGCTGTGGTGTTTCCTGGCGGTGTCGCCTCGCCCACCTCCTCGCTGTCACTGCTTCCCCTCCGACTGATCAACTGTCAGAAGCTCATTTGAGCTGCGGCGGCGGCGGCAGCAGCAGCAGCTGTCCGGGGTGGAAACTTCCGCATGTGCTTTGAGGTATCCCGTGGAGGGAGTTAAGTGCGAGATAGAGGGAGTCAGACTGACACCGGCGGCGAGGCAGAAGGACGAGGAGGAGGAGGAAGAAGAGAATGGGACAGACAGGGTGGATGCATGAGGCACATGCGCTCCCTCGCTGCTGACATGAGCGTTACCAGACAATTATTTATTTATTTATTTATTTATTTACTAGATTGATTTATTTGAAATGGTTTACTACAGTCCTCAACACAGCTAGACTAAAATACTCATTTAATGTCAAACATGTTACCTTCTCAAGAGTTTTTGCGATTAAGCGCAGTTTTATCCCCCAACTCAAACCGCACTGTCTATATATATTTTGTACAAACCGCTTACTAATTAAATTTGTTAATTTGTTATCTTGCTCTGCCTGTGTTTCTTGAATACAAAAGAGTAGGCTACCGCAGAAATGTCTTACCTTTTTTTATATTTATTTGTATATATATATATATATATATATATATATATATATATATATATATATATATTTTTTTTTTTTACGTTTTTTTTTACCCCGTTATGCATAACAATTTAAAAGGGTTTAACGTAAATAAAAATGGAAATAGTAATAATAAGTAATAAGTTATCTTTCTTATTTATAAGGCATTTGAGGCATGTGGGAAGATTAAGATTTTATTTCACCCCAAGCTGCCTTTTGTGAGTGTACTGCGCAAAAGTCTTACCTACTTTTGCATATTAGTATTTTAAAATGGCCTGACTAATTGCTGGATTCCAGATGACGTAGCACCGACGTCACCCAATGCAGATGGAGGGCCGGAAGTAAATTCAGCCCATATATTTCTGTGGATCCAGCATCAAAATGTCTGAAATCTCTGTCCTCTACGGTTGTTCCAACCGTTCTACTACAGAGAAAAATAAACGTTATTTTTCGTGTCGACAAGTATTCATATTTAAGGTAAGATTATTTTTATGCCCTCTTGTCCCCAGAGCGCTAATGTTGTTAGTAGCTAGCTCAGTGCCGAGAGGGGGACAGAAAATACAATGTTTATTCAGTGGGACTTTCATGCAAAAAATCAAAGAAAAAGAAAAAAGCTAAATAAATTAAATATAACCTACCCAGCTATACAGTCACAGTGAACTGTTATTATTCCCCCACATGCTTCTTGTCTGGCCACGAACAGACACGAAAATGGGGTTTCTGTAGATCGGTGCAAATATTTCACCTATATTGGACCTGAATTCAGCGTCCTACAGCGACTCAACATTAACATACAGCATGAATTTGAATGATTTATTTATTTATTTTTAATAGAAGCTAAATAAATTTACCAGGAGATTCAAGCTCATAAAATAACAGGGGTTAGTTCGTTGTTAGCGATAGCATCGTTATCATAGACTAATTACTTAAAATAGCACACACTACTCACCCGGCAGAAAAACGTCGACATAATGCTTTTTTGATCCTAAATGCTTGACCCAACTTGAAAGTAAATGATTGTATTCTCCGGGCTTTTGAAAGCTTTCTTCAAATAATATGTTGTATAATATGAGGCCTGCAGCTTCTTATAGTTAGTTAGGTGGATCGCCTCGACACCAGATAAATCCTCAAGATTATAACATGTCTTTTTTTTTTTTACCGAGATGATACGGATCATATCCTGAATATTTGCATATTTTTTTCGAAATACCTCATCTGTTCCATGCTTTGTTTTGAACCGGAGAAATCCCCTTCCGGCCCTCCATCTGAATTTCGCGCATTATCCGGGTCACGTGTCTGAAACTCAGCAAGTTTTTATCGCTTTTCTTAACACTTTCTCAATAACTTCTACAAATTTGGACTTTTTTTTCTTTTTTTTCAGCTTTAAACGACTTCTATAAATTGCTCCCCAACCTCTTAGCAAACACCCTATTTTAAGATATTTTGATTCTTTGTCATCATTTTTCATCTCACTCCCCCATTTAAAAAAATAAACATTTGTGAATACAAGCAATAACACGATTCAGCATTTGTAAAATACTGTTTTACAATCAAATAAATGATTCCTAATGAGATTTCCAGCAAATAGCCAAGGACAGTACAACCACACAGCAAATCTCTAAGGTTCTCCTAGCCAACATTTATATGGGAACCATATGGATTTGCTCAGGTTGGATGCTCACTAACTGGGCCTGTAGTAGAGGACCCACTCAGATTAATAGACTAAAGCTGGTTGGGTTGAAAGTAGTGAATGTATGCAGCTCTTACCTAGGTCCCACTTGATGCATTGCTAAAAATTGCAATGCATCAAAACTATATTCTATTATCATGGAGCCATTTTTAGAACCGTGTGGACAATGACATCTGGGGTCCATTGTGAAACCAACTTCCTGTCCATATGGGACCCTTATGGAAATGTTGATTTGAGTCAGGCTTTTGCTGGATTTGTTTCTATTTATTAAAGACATTATTTATTTTCAGAAACTGTTTGAGTTTATTTTTATCCCACTTGCATAATTTTTAAGAATAGGCATCACATGGTGCTTTTCATATGAAATGCACAGGTTTTTACCTGAAAATGTTTGAGTAAGAAGGAGTCAATCAAAAGAAACTTTTTAGAAGACCCTTAGAAAGCACAACTATCCACTAAGAACTTCTTTAAAGATTCCAGGGAAGTCATAACAATCTGTAAGTTATATTACTTTATATTCATTCAGATTGATACACTCAAAAATGTTCATACTTTATGTGTTGCATGTGTTAACCTAGCATAATTTTGACCTGCTTCAGCCACGCTTTAAGATTGGAAAGGAAACAAACAATGAACTAATAAAAACAATTGTTTTGAACTTGACTGACCTACAGTGTATGAGTTGTATACGTTATCCTATTAGCATCATACTGACCTGCTCAAACCACATTTGAAGGTTTAATGTCACTTTTGAATTCTTAAAATAATCTTTACAGAATATTAGAAAAATAACTCTCTTAAATGCTTAAATGAAGCACTTTTGTTGTTATCATATGTTAAGATATCTATATTTACATAGATTGGCTGTTGTTATTCCTTTATTTTAAAAATAAAAATAATATAACGAATAAATAATAAAAGAATTTAACTAACTAAATATGATAAACTAAAATAAACAATTGTGATTGATAAATATAATTTTATGCAAAGTCTTGAAAGTGCAGAATTAATGGACCATTATAATGTATTAGTACAAACAATATTTTCACATTTCCCGATCATTTTAGTGCTCATTCCTGCCATGAGAGTGAGTTCAGTAAGATCATTTAAAATGTTTTTGTCGACATCTTCTGGTTGACTTATGTCACTGTGTACATTGATGAAGTCCGCTGGTTCTGTCAAACTATTGCCAGAACACGCTGAAAAACGAAATTCTCGTGTATTTAATTTCGAAAACACGTTTTGCTTTTTAAAACTCGCAGCTGTTTTACATTTCGATGTGTAGTTTTAGTTTTAGTAGTTGGCGATTCTTGAACTGTAAAACAAGAAGATAAAAGCGGAACCTTTGCTGCAGCTTGAGGATTTGACCGGACTACATTTAACGTGGCACGCTGTCATAACTACAAATCGTGGGACTGTAAAGCTCTTTGAGGGAGCAAAGTTGTCAATACGAGGTATTTTTTTTCACGCTTTTTGTAAATTAATAACTTCCCGTGATCACCCACCAGGTAGGAGGATTATCTGTCTATGCAGTGATTATTATCATTGTTTTATCACTGATTAGATATCGACTAACATAGTAGTGAGTGAGTTGTTTAGACTTGCATTTATTAACAGCCTCGCCAGGAATTAAGTTATAGAAAGACCAAGTCTAATTTTGAATCAATATTAATCGTCATTCCATCTGTTTTATCATATTAACATTAATATATGTTGTTTATAAATGCACGTATTTTACACTCATGTGGCCAAATTAATGTAACTTTTTTATTCATTATTCCCAGTTAAGCTTACATAATGGAGGAGGAGGATGATTGTCCAGAGTTGGTGCCCATTGACAGCCAGCCTGGTCCCGCAGCTCGGCAGATCCCCGTCACCATCATCACCGGCTACCTGGGTGAGATGTGGACTAAATAAGGAGATTAAAAGCTCAGACAAAGCTGCAGGACTGTTAACTCAGACCGTTTAATATCATAAGTGTAGCACCTTGGAAAAGTACTCATACCCCTTGTTTTTCTTTTACATTTTAGCATTTTATTTTATGTGATGAGCCAATAAAATGTAATTTGCAGTTGTCCAATTTTTTTTACTATAAAAAAAATCTGAAATGTCTGGTGTACATTTTTATTCAGTCTTTTCTTTTCTTTTCAAGTCTTGCCACAGATTAGGTCTGGACTATGACCGGGACAATCTAACACATGAACATTATTTGATTTAAACAATTCCATCGTCACTCTGGCCTTATATTTAGTGTTGTCCTGCTGGAAAGTGAACCTCCTTCCCAATCTCCAACGTTTAACAGATTCTAAACACAGACTCAGGCTCTGAAATAATAAATATGACTGTTGGGACTTGCATATGTACCATTGTGTGTACACAAAACCTTAACATAAAATCAATTTCTTTACAGGTGCCGGGAAAACCACGCTGCTGAATTATATCTTGACGGAACAACACAATAAACGGATTGCTGTCATTCTCAATGAGTTTGGAGAAGGTAATTGCGGAGAAGAAGTGACGTAAAACCTAACTGAATACATATGCAGCCTGTTTAGTAGGTGGTTGAGTCACATCTTGCATTTGTGCTACGAACAGCTAATTTGCAAAGAAAAGTACGTTACTTCATTGGACTAAAAGATTTGTGTGTTAGGTTAGAGCTAACACAGGGGAATAGAATAGGGAAATGTCTATGATTTACACATGAATACTTATCTACAGGAAAATACAACTGTGATTAGGAGCAGAAGGCTCATTTGTGATTCTTAATGAAGACTGACTGATATGTTGTTTTTTCTCTTTTTTAAAACGTATAAAATGGTGGTTCTTTGAGAATTACAACACATTTTTTGCAGGTTTTTATTAAAACTTATTTTAGTTTTTGAAAGGTTATTATACCTAATGTGCTGTATGTAGCTGAAGTACAAGCAAAAATGTCTATTTGTATTATAAAGTTTACAGACCCCTGCTCTTGACAATATTAGATTTGTGTTTATGGAATACACAGATAAGAAAAACCCACCATAGTTAACAGTTTTCACTGAAATGCTCTGAATGTTTAAAAACTGATCAAATATTTAGAAATGTCACATAAGCCTTTGCACTACCTCTGAAAGCTGCCTACCCTCTGTTCCCCCCTGCACCTCCTTCCCCTTCCTGCAGGGAGCGCTCTTGAGAAGTCGCTGGCAGTGAGTCAAGCAGGGGAGCTGTATGAGGAGTGGCTGGAGCTGAGAAATGGCTGCCTTTGCTGCTCTGTCAAGTATGCGTTGGAACTGCAGTTCATCTCAAATGCACTGATAAAAATATTGACTTTTTTTCACAAATATATTTTAACTAAAAAAATCACATGGAAGAATAAAAAATTTTATATTCATGTTTATTAAGCTCAATGAAACTGATTTGAAAATGTCTGTAAACTGTTATTGGGATTTTTTTTGTACATAAATTTGCTTGTTTTATTTTTAAAAAGATGATTTCTTTAGTATTTTTCAAATCAAGGCTTTTACCTGGTCATTGTCATTGCTTGATTGTTTTCCTTTCTTTACTTAGGGACAATGGGCTCAAAGCCATTGAAAACCTGATGGAGAAGAAAGGGAAATTTGACTACATTCTTTTAGAAACAACAGGACTTGCTGATCCAGGTAACGCACATGAAGATAAATTCAGGCAGGTTGTTATAAATTTGTGTTTCCCGATTGGCTGATCATGTTGTATGTAAGTGATGACCCCAGGTTGTCACATTGTCCATTGAGTTCTCCATCAATAAACTCAGTGGGCAATTGAGTTCTCTGATGGAACTCAATTCTAGCCTTGGTTTTCACATTTAAACATCAGTCACTTAACTTTACTGCTTTAAATGCAGTAATGTAGCTGTTTCCTGATCTACGCAAACAGACACCAACCTGTATCTAGTTGAATGGTATGTTTTCTTGTCTTTATTCTATGCTGATGTTTATGCTATCTGAAACCATAAAAATGTTACAGATGGAGTGATTAACTCCAAAGAGGAAAGATTAAATTAAGAAAGCATTTAATTGTATTTATTTTAAAGGGAATGTTAGGGGTAATATGGAGGATTTTTTTTTACATTATATTTTTTGTCTCCTATCTCCTCCTATTAAAGCTTTGGGTTTTCTAAAAATTTCAGTTTAATACTATTAGAATAAATGATTAATTTACACATTACAAGTTGTACAAGAGTTAAACAGAAGGGGGAAACGGTGTGTTTTCTTCATTTCAGTTCATTTTGAATCCATCTTTTACTAAGTTATTTTTTTTCTTTTTGTTTGTGCGTCCAAATTGATAGTTTCACCACATACTTTGTAAATCTCACATCAAAAGTTGGACATTTTCTGACAAGCCGAAGATCAGAGTCATGTTGCTGTGACAGCAACACCAAGGGGAATCCTGAGAAGCATCTAATTGTCCGTTCATCTCTTTGCTGCCAATCTGGAAATGAGCTTTAGGCTATTAAAGGGGGGGCATTGTGGCGTGTCGCTAAGTGACAGGTGTCAGGAGGTAGCGTCACAGGCAGACACTCGCTACCCCAGCTCTCGGTCAAAACAAACAGAGCAGACTCAGACTGGGGCTGGCCTGACTCCTCTTCCTCGTCATTGGCTCGTTATGGCCCCCGACAGGCCTGTCATTGGCTCCGGCAGCGCTGTCAATCATAAAGACTCCAGGGAGATTTCTCTTCTGTTCTTTCAAGCGGGAGGTTGGATGACTTATATGAAACATGCCATTCAAAAACTGTGTTTGCATTATGCATCCATCAAACATTTGCAATTATTACTTATCCTCACCTGACAGTTTGACAAAAGTGCGAAATGGAAACAAACCAAATGTACCAGAAGGACGTGAACAATTGATGGCTTCTGAAATTGCTTTTATCTGGTTTTCTGGGCTCTGCCTGAAAAAAAAAATAGTTTGGATATGGAAAATCCCAAAGTAGATTAATTCCTAATAAGAGCAAGCAAACATCAAGTCATTTCTCTTCATTTTAAGTGAGAAAAAAAAGTCATATTTTCTATCTGGTTCCGGTTTAATTTCTTCTTTCTGGTATTTTATTTTATTTTTTTTACATTTTGTTGAAGTATTGTTGTCCATCAAACAAGAAGTCATTTTCATAAGTTCTCTTCTGTTATTTTAAAATGTAAAGCTTTAATGAGTCAGGAAATAAAAATCCTGCTTCTGTCAAAAATTTTAGGCCAATTTCGGTATTAATATAAATCCTTTGGTTTCTGAGTGCACAAATAATTTTACACAATTGCGCTGGAATATTATATTAGCATATTAACAAGGTTATGTATGAATTTTATCTCTGTTCTCACACTAGTCCAGCTTTAATCTTCTCGTTTTCCCGTTCTAATATACTGAACTCCTCTTCGCAGGAGCCGTAGCCTCCATGTTTTGGGTCGACGCAGAACTCGGCAGTGATGTCTACTTAGATGGTAAATATCTGTTTTTTGTATTTTAATTCTTTGTTTTGTGAGCCCCTTTGTTTCAACCATGTTCCTGTTGATGCAGGGTGAAGATTGAGAATCCAAAGGTCGTGCCCCATTATGCATGATCCTACCTCCACCCTGCTTAACAGCTGGTAGATCTTAGATTTGAAAACCTCATGTCATCCAAACATTGTTGCTTTACTCTACAGTTCAATATTTGTATGAAGCTGCTAAATTTCTTTGAGCCTAAAGGTGTCACTTTTGATGCATGTGGTTCTTTTTTTTGGTCAGCATCCACTTGCAGCAGGCTTGTTAGCCACACACTGGAACCATTAGCCCAAGTAATATTGAGCTTCTGTCATAAGTGGGCCACAGTTTTAACTCAATATTTACTACATTATATTTAGTTTGCTCTCAATTCCTACTTTTCTTGTTTATTTGCCTCATTTCGGGATATGTGTGTGTGTTTCAACGAATGAGCTCCTGCTCCTCACACTAAACGCTCAGCTGTTCCCTCTGTTCCGGCTCATTCACCAAGTCCTCTATTCAGACTGAACAGCTCAGAGAATCACTGACAGACACCGAAATGGAGCTTTGGTTCAGAACAAAAAGTGTTTGATTCATGCTTTGATTTTTTTTTTTTTTTTTCTTGTCCTACTGCAGGGATTGTGACAGTCATTGATGCCAAATATGGGCTTCAGGTATGTGATGGAGATGCTTGTTTTAATAGTAACACAAGATAAAAACTCTTTAACCGTTCATTTGAGAGAAGATTGTTCTTCTGTAAATTGTTTAGTAGTTTTTCTGATTTTCACAAGAAAAAATAGCAATTCTGCAGGTTTAATCAGGCAACCTGAAAATATTTGTTATATTTACCATAGTAAATATAACAAATCTTTAATTCTGCAGTGGCAGAAGGAGCTGAGATTTTATTTTTTTATTTTTTTACATCCATAGCGGTCTGCTTAACCTCCGAGATTCTTGCATTCCCATCCTTTCAGTGAACAAACACATCCTGCCTCTTTTGTGCTACTTAAAAGGAACAAGACAAGTGACACCCAGATAATGGGCTCTAATTTAGAGGTGTCATGCTCAGTGAAGTGACGCATTTCATGGCATTTTGTGAAGCAAGATGAAGGGAATCCTGACAGATAGGAGGGAATCAAACTCATGTTGGCAGAGTAATAGATATCAGAGGAATGACCATTGCTATGGGGCTGTCATGTCCTCTGACCTGCCTCCCATTGCATTTATTTTTTGATATTGATCTAAAAATAACCACCCCACCCCCACACCTCCATGAAATTTACCCATCTACTTAACATATTGTGTTTCTCTTGTGACAGAATGGGTTAACATTTCAGCCTCTAGCTTTGCTCAGCTGGTAAAGATACTCCAGTAGAGCTGCATGTGTAACTCCAGCAAATGGTGGTTCTGATTACACACATTTCTATTTGCAAAAACCTTTGAAAACAGTACACCCTTGTGGTTCCACTTTATATTTTCACACTAGTTTGTGTTGGTCTATCACACAAAATCCCAACCCTGGTATTAGTAGGGATGTCTCCTATAATATGGTAAAGTTAATTTTGATAATGTGTGTGTAACATCTTTATTATTTCTTCTTTTATAGCAACTAAAAGAGGAAAAAGCAGAAGGGCTTGTCAATGAGGCATCCAGGTCTGACTACTAAAATTTGTTTTTTTTTGCTCTTTTTTTTAACTTAGTATTTAGTGAGAAATAGAAACAATCAATTAAAAAAGCAATAGTTATATTTCAGTCAAAGCTGAAATCCCTCAAGTGCTCTATAAAGAACATCCCTGATCTGAGTTTGAAATTCGGTTTATTAAGTTGATGTGAAAGAAATGCCAATATGAGAAAAACTCTTTTTAGCATTATACAAAAATAAGTTCAATCATCTAGATATAAAGTTTCTGCTTTTAGTATGAAAAAAACATTAATTTGCATGTTTTTTCTCTGTTTTAAATAGAAATAATTTTAACAGATGACATATCCCAACCATGCACTCTTTAACTCCTACCTAGTTAGTTAGTATATATATATATATATATATATATATATATATATATATATATAGTCAAAATGATGATGGTGAATTGCTGCATCAACACACTTCTGGATCGTTGACTATTATTTTTCTGTTTTGCTAAATTTAGAACAACAAATGTGGGAACAATCTTTACTTCATAGGAACTCTACAAAGCTCATAGTTTAATGCTCTGTTCTGTTTCTGAACAAAGGGCACAAACAGAATAGAAAGGAAGAACATGTTTGAGTTGCCCAGTCTGTAGTAAAAAAAAAAGCTTCTGCCTCCTCTTAATCCATGTCTTGATGGAGAAAACCATGCTGCTTCTTTTCTAACCTACAGTATTCTTCTTTGGGTTGCTCAACTCTTCTCTTCTCAGACCTTGCTACTCTTCAAAATGGGAGAGATTAGAGAGCATGCTATTTAAGTCAGGCACATGCACTAAAATATGTTTTTTTTCCTTAAGTTTTAAAAAACATAGGGACGAGTTCAAAAGCTACCTTAACACCATGAATAAAGCTAGCTTTCAGATATTAGGTCAATTATTGCTAACAAGGGTAAAAAACGGTTTACAAACATGACTGGGCAAAACTTTATCCTGGTCCATTATTACCGCTAGAACAGTGTTTCTGAATTTTAAGAGTAAAGATTTGTTGATGGTAAAGGTACCTTTACCTTATTCACTCTTTTTTTTACTTAATATCTTCTCAGACAGGTTGCTCTTGCTGACCTCACCATTATCAATAAGACAGATCTGGTGGAGGAGGAGGAACTGAACCAAGTTCGAGACACTGTCAGGTCCACAACAACTTCTTACAACCAATCCTCTGTCACTGATGTGGGTTTAAAAGTAAGGCTGAGCTGTCAATTCGAATGATCGTAATTTTGTTTTTCTCTCACCTCAGGTCTATAAATGGTCTTGTTAAGATTTTAGAGACCCAGAGATCAAGGTGAGTCCCTTTTTTTTTTTTTTTTTTTCAACAAATAAAGGGTCATTCTCTGAGATGAGGTTAAGTAGCTTTTTCTGTGGTCCAGCTGTCCTGCTGTGTTCATCATAACTCTTGCTCAGATCTTTGTATCAAAGATGAAGCAGCTCAGACAAGGAGACGTGCACATCAGCAAACACAAACTACAGCGCCCTGAGTAAACATCAACCCCACGTTGGTGTCCAGTTACCCACAAGTCTTTGCCCTCTGACCCCGGGGCCTGCAGGGTGGCTCCATGTTGAATGTGCGTACACACAAATGCGTGTGTAAGCAGCCCGCAGAGGCCTAACACACGGTGGTGTAAATGAAAGGTCGGGTGTGTTTGGACTCTGCGCCGCCCTCCTGCAGAGCTCAGACCTGGGTGAACAGATGAAAGGCCGTTCAGCGAGGGGTTAATTGAAACAGTATTGTGGAGGCATTTATTGTCGGTTCGTTCTCGTTGTTACCTTTAAGGGTTAGTTTAGGACCAAAGCTCAAATTATTCTCGTGGTTCGTTTTAAGTTTAAATGAAATGGAAGAAAATGTTATCCTCTTTGCAGAGTGGACCTCTCTGACGTTCTGGATCTGCATTCATTTGACTGTCAGGACGGAGCAAAGTAAGTTTGGTTTGCCACCTTTTTATTTTGCTGTACTAGTTATATACTTACTAAGGATGTCTAAATTGAAAAGTCTTCCTGATGATGATCTGACTCATTTAAGATTGTACATGTACTGACTTCTTTAAAATAATTACTTTTCACATGCACTAAAATAATGCACTGCATTTAACATCTGCTTTTTCTTTCAAAAAAGATATATCTGTGTCCATCTTCTGTAAATTTACATCTGTCTTCTACTGATGGTCTTTTCATGAAGCAGAAAACATGATTTATGAAAGTACTCTGATTCTGGTAGCATGTTCACTCTGTTTTGACACAAGCTGAAGTAAGTCTGCTCCTAAAAAAAAATTCAGCTTACTTTTAATTGTGAACAGACAAAATGGACAGGAAAAATTGTTCCGCTGCATCATTAAACTAACTTCATTAAATTTAATAAGTAGTATTTCAGCTGCTTTTTGCACAGCGTTGTCCCCAAACTGACATCTGTCGGAGGAGAACTGGAGTCAGTGTGAAGATATTTGATTTTCCCTTATGCATCAACGCGTCAACTTTTTTCTTTTGACGTGTTGATGCACGTGTTTTCTTAAACGAAGAGAAATGCTTCATGACTAAAGAAAATTATGTATCTTGTGACTTCGGTATTTATCTTCTAAAACTATGCAACATATGAACTAATAATATGGCGTACTTGTAAAACCTGCAGGGTGAAAATATTTGTATTCTATTGTTAGCTTTTGTTACTAGTTTGTCTGACAGCAGTCTTTGATACTGCTGCTATGTTTCTCTCTAATTAACAGACTCCCTTTTTTTTTTTTTTTTTTGACTGACCGTCCCCCAATCACACCGCAGGACGGTCATCATATTGTATACCCCAGCTGAATCTCATTCTCATGAATAGAATCGGTGTTCGTCCCTTCATATGAATGAACCGGCCGCCACGTTAAATCTTCCTTACGTGCCCTGAGTCAGTGTCTCTCGACCAGCTGCAGAGGATTAGAGCTGTGTGTGTCCTCTGGCACCCAGTGAGTCCTCCTTGTCCCAATAGATAGCTCCTTTCCCCCTGCCTTTTGAGTCTTGGCCCCTCCTCGTTTTTCTGCCCCATGCTGGCCGTTTGAAGTGCGCGCACCCCCCCCTCCCCCACCACCACCTCTGCAGCTCTGCCTGTGTGGCACTAGCAGCACGGAGGGCTCAAGCAGCTGGACACAACATTTAGCCTCCTTGTGAGGTCAGAGGGAACGGGGGTAATAGTTTGTTTGGGAGCTGTAGTCAGTATCCCAAAGGATTTAATTGCCATTTCTAAAGCGTTCGCAACTCCATTTAGGGATGTCATTAAGCATCAACACAAGTAAACATTAAAGATGGAAGCAAAAGTTCTTCTGTAGGTGTGAATTTCAAATGTTTCCATACTCCCACACCTTTTACTTTTACTTTTAATTATTATAGAATTTAATTAAAAGATAATGAATTACATGTTGTTGTTTTTTTTTTAACTAAGCATCTTTAATGTGAAAGGTAGTTAATGACACATGAGTTGCAGTGTAAAGCTCAAACTATCAGAAACAAAAGTTTGGTTTATCTGATCATTAATAATTCTAACAAAGCCTAACAACTTCAAAATGTTTCTTCAAGTTGTCAGGTGTTTAAAAATAACGTTGGATGAAATTGCTGGATGACATTTAGAAACAAGTTTTTATGTCTATTTATCTCTCTGATCTGAAAGACTCACTGAGAAGCTCCAGCTTGTGACACCGACCAGACCACACCTGGACAAGGTTTGTTTACACCAATCTGAGTTTGCTTTCTGCATTTCATATTTTTAGTTTAATTTATTTCAGCGCGTCGTTTCCTGCAGGATAAAGGGGAATGCACTCTCAGAGCCCTGCATTACCCCGGGGCTTCAACACTTCAGTGAAATCTCCCGCCCTGCTGTACTTTTTGTGTTGCAATCAACTTGATGCGTTTGATGTTTTTGCGTTAGATTACAAATTGGAGCTAAAAACAACCTAAACACTGAAGCACATTTGCTCTAGACTAGCAAGAACTCCCTGGCAACATAAAACTTTTTTTAGATATTTGTAACTTTGAAACCACAAATTTCAATCTCTACAGCAATATATCGCGTAATTTTTTTTCCCAGTGAGGATGGTGGGTTTTCAATTTGACATAAAACAGAATAGAAATTTATGTACTGCTGTATTGTCCCGCAATGGGGGAAATTCTACTGCAGCAAAGTGATAGGTAATCAAAGTAAGTAGGTTCACACAAAGATAGAATATAAAATATGTAAAACAAAATAAAGGATAAAATGCTGCACAATGAGGTCACAATTTCAACACACATATTATATAGTTATTAAAGAATAGCGTAGTCCAAATAGCGTAGTCTGGGTAGGTTAATTTTTAAAAAATAGTTGAGAATGTGCATGTATTTTTGAGTTTCGAAAAACAAAAGAACCTTTACAAAATGTGACTGTGCAACAGCAGAGATATGTGGACGCCAACGAAAATGTTATTTAAAACTAGTACAATTGTTGAAATACATGGACTCTAATACATAGGTGTATTGAAATAAAGAAAATATGAATATGTTGATGTGTAAAATCCCAATAAAATGCATAGATTTTTTTTTCTTGTATTTTTGGAAAGCATGCGGAAAGTTCAGACAGAATTAAATATTTTGAAAGGCCCTCAAAATGTTGTCAGCCATCATTTTTCTGGACCTGTTTAATATTTTTTCACATGGCAGTACCACGCCAAATGACGCTCTGCTGCAGTTAGTTGTGCTTTACACACATGAACTTTTATCACAGGATGAGGACAGATGGGGGTTATTCGGGTGGGTAAATAACACCATTGTTTGTGTGTTTTCTCTCGAGTTCCTTTTCCCGCATGAAGCCCCACTGTCCCTCAGACCCCCTGACACACGGCCACACCTCCACCACCACTGCCTCCATCACAACCCTCTTTTCATGCAAATGAGAATGCCGCTTTTTCTCTTGTTATACCAAATGACAAGGAAGTGTGTAACCTCAGCACTAAAACCCAAACCTCCCCCCGAATATCTGCAAGGTGTCCTTTTTTTAATGTTTTGAGGAAGCATCAAAGAGGGAGGGGCGAGCGTGTGTGTGAGAAAGACGCAAAGGGCAAGACACCGTCGCTCCATTTCGGGTGCCAAATGGGGCTGTGGGTTTTGACACGTTCGCTGACAAAGTCCTCAACCGGGGCGTAAAAAGTGCATCTTTTGTTCAGCGCTCACCGTTAGTCTCACTAAACTGAAAACATCTTTGTAAATAAATGTTTATGCTCCTGGAAATAAGAATACGAAGTTATTAAAGCAGCAGTGCTGTTCAACAAATTCTGCATTGAATACAGATAGAGCTTTGCATTTCATATGGAAGTATTCAGTTTTATTGTCATGGTTACTATTTATGTTTTTAAAAACAACATAAATCAACCTTTCATCCACTCCATGGCATTTTACAGGATTTCTCTACCCAGCAAATTGAATATCTTGTGGGTATAATAAGTGTGATGCAATGTGGATATATATATATATTTTTTTTTTTTCACCTCCAGAGTATTTTAACTGCGACGTTTGAGGTGACGGGAGACCTCTGTGAAGATGCCCTAAATACCTTCATCCAAGTAAAGACACAATCTATTATTCTTGTCCCTGTTGCCGCTGCTAATTAGTTTTGGTACCACTGCACTCTTTGATACGTAAACACTCATTTTCCACTGTGACAGGATCTGCTTTGGGAAAAGAAGTTCTGTAACAAAGCAGGGGAGCCCATGAGTGTCATCCGGCTGAAGGTACGGCAGAGCACAATAGTTCCCCAGTGGTTTTATTATCTATTAACCAGTTAGATTATTCATTTGAGGCAGCTTAATGTTTTACTTGCGACTTGTGTGTTTTCAGGGTATAGTATCATTTGCAGGCAAAGCGCACCAAGTAATGCTGCAGGGGGTCCATGAGCTATACGAGTTAAATGAGACTCCACAACTCTGGGAGGAAAACCCGCACACGAACAGGCTGGTCTTTATAGGTAGGTGAGCTCACATACACACACACACACACACATCTTGATGCCTTTTTAGACATTGTTGTCAAAAATATTGATAAAAGTCGTTAATGAACTTAGTTGTTTTTGGGGGGTTTCAGTGAATTTATGGCATGATGTTTTGGATTTTATTTCACAAAAAACATTTTAGTCATTGGCTTCATAAAACATATCCCCCTAAATGATCATTTTTATTATTAGCGTTACTTTTTACACTGGTTAGTGTCGTTAAAGTTGGTTGTAGAATGAAGGTTGGATTTGCAGGTACAGTCCCTTGCAAAAGTACACAGACCCATTTGAATGTTTTCTCATTTTTATCAAGTTACATCCACAAGCTAGAATGTAATTTTTATTATTGCATGAACAATGTTAGCCACAGAAGCAGGAAGGAGGTCTATGTTGACTCTGGAGGAGTTTGCTCAAAACCAAATCCAAATTTATTTTGTCATTCCAGATAAAGTGTGTGCAACACTGTAGCAAGAATAATATTCTCAAAATTGCAGAAACATTGCTACTTAAATGTTAAATTAAATTTGGCCTTCATAGAAGAGTGCTACACATCACCCTGCACAGATTATCGCCATAATGAAACATGGCAGTAGCAGCATTTCACTAAATACAGGTAAATCCTCTTTGAAAACCTGCACTAAAGACTTGAGTCAAGTTCAGAGGTTCACTCTCCAACGGGACAACAGCACTAATCCAGAGCTTCAAAGTAACAGTTTTTTTTTTCTTCCATTTGACAGTTATTCTCTACTTTCTGTCAAAGTATCACAAAATTTCCCAAAATACATTGAAGTCCGTTATTGTAACAGAAATGAGAACATGTTTGAGGTGTGTGTCCAGTATTTTTCAACACGATTGTGTCTTTATTCTGCTGTCTTAGATTTATTTTTTGCCTTTACTTTAAATTGCAGGAAAGAACCTGGACAAGAACATCCTGCAGGAGATTTTTATTTCTGCTGTTGTGATGGATGGAGTTAAAAAAGCTGGGGTTTGAAGCTCCTTTGTGGAAAATCTCTGTAGTTGGTTGTGTAGTAAAAAGGTTATAGCAGATTTCATAGAACAGATTATGCTTCTCAAACTTTATTTTCTTCTATGGATGACCGAAGGGAAGAATAGAAAGTAAAGATAACTGCAACTTCTTTAACTTATTATATTTAATCACAACCTCTACTAAAGAAAAAGCTAGAGTTGGAAATAGTGAAAAACTAAAGTGAAAAAAAATGTCTAACTCCTAAAGGATTAAAGAGAGTGATTAACATATTGCACTTTTTAAAGGAAACTTTAAATGAGCTTGCCAGTATTTAGATTTCTGACACTCAATTGGACTTCTATCCATATGTCAGACTTTTATCAGTTCTGTATTTTGGAATTAATTTAAATAAAATTTTCTTCAAAATTTGGTGGTGTCACTTTTTTGTCCTCATCAAATAATAATATTAACATGTTTTGTTCCTAAAGGAAGTTGCTCTGAAGGTGACAAAAGAATGAGTTTCAGCTTTCACTTAAAGTACCATCAGAAGACCAGAGAGACCTCCTTGTACGGTAAAAGCAAATCAGATCATTTCTTTGGACTAAATGTCAGGTTTCCCGTTTCATTAATAAAATAACTACTGAGCATTCGAGCATATATCAAGTTTAGGACTCTGCTGTGTTAAGGACTACAGACATTTGCAGGTTTTAGTTAAATCACATGCATGCATACTGGTTGCATGTTTGTGATTGCAAATAATTTCCCCCCTTGCTCTTCATGATGGGAGCATGTGAGAAGCAGCCCTGTCACGCACAGAGTAACAACAGGCCCAGTAGGAAATGGGTGGAGCCCTTCCACATTGATCATTTGCAATGTAGATGCTATAACAGCGTGTTGTTGTGTTTTTGTTTGTTTTTTTTTCTCTCCGTTTTTTTTGTGTCGATGGCGGTGTTGGAGCGCTGCCTTTTCAGCTCCGTGTTCCGAACCCGAGCCGCGTCACCGCTGAGCGGATCACGCAGCTGAACCGCTTCCTTGTTGATTCTCATGCTGATGGCCTCATTAAGAGCAAATACTGCCTGTTCTCTCCGCTGGTTGCAGGAAGCCCCATCCCAGGGCTATTTTCACGGTCACACCATCCAGAGGTGGAAAACTGAGCCCTAAAGTAGGTTTCTTATCACGAGTTAGGTGTGAGGTTGTAAATCCACCTGGAACACCTCACGCTTGAATATGGTGTATTATTATTAATTATTATTTTATTTTTACTTTTTATTTTTTTTGAAGCAGTAAAGCAGATAAACTGGTTTCTCGTATCCTCTTTGCAGATGTAACCCTTTGATCTTAGCCTATACAATATAGGATAATTTAAAAAATTTATTGTGATAATTGAATATCACGACATACATTATTCTTTATAATGGCCAAGATGTTATTTGCTGAGGCCTACAGTGTTGCTGCATTCAGTGGCAAGAGCATGTCACCATTGAATCACAAACACCCAGCACTTCCATCATGCTCACATCCCCCACCTCACTAGTGTGGTCATTTGTAATCAAAATTTGTCACGAATAACGATGGGGGGGATTATTTTATTGAGGAAAGCTTAAATTGAAATTGGTTAATTTATGACCCTATAGTTAATTTGTGTCTTAAAATATTGCATGTTTACTTAATTCCTGAGTAGATAAACAATAAAAAAAACATCACAATTAATTAAGATGCAAACATCTTAATTTTTTTTAAATGTTGTGACCCGTGGGTAATTTCAACTTGATTATTTTTCCCTTAAGGGCGACATTCTGTTCTTCTCGACCTTCAGCATTGTCAGGCGCCCCCACATTGCTGCCCTTTCCAACAGTTCTGGATGCGCCTCTGTTAGTAATTACTTTCTTTCTTCGTCTTGTTCCAACTACCTCCCCACTAACAGGTATCCTAAAGAATGCCTCACTCGGCCATTCTTGGGGCGAAAGGACCTTTCGCACCAACCATGCATTCCCCTCCGCCCTGTCTTGCTGTGGCCCCCTGCAGCGAGGGGGATCTGATAGGTCCGAAGGATTAATGGGACTGGCCTGCAGGGAAGAGGCATCCCTGTCTATAAAACCATTTCGCTCACTACCGCAAACCGCCTTGTGTTTAGACAGGCAGACCACAAACGCGCTTTTACGCACGACGCACCGTTACGCTTGTTTTGGCACACAAAGTTTAGGCGCGACTATGATTCTGTCCGGTGAATCTGAAGCGCCTCACCAAACCAGACTGTCTGTGGAAGAGAATGAGATTGATATAGTGGGCGGTGAAGAGCCTGACCACCCGCTGGTGTTGCGGACCGAGTGCTCCACGGACGCTGGATTTTCGACAGAATCTGGTGCCGAGTTTGACTCCTCAGAGCCCGACTCCTCTGGGGAAAGCGAGAGCAGCTTCAGCACGGACGCTCCGACGCCCAGGAAGGCTCAGAGCGGCTCGGTAAAGCCTCCGTACTCCTACATCGCCCTCATCACCATGGCCATCCTGCAGAGCCCACTGAAGAAGCTGACGCTGAGCGGCATCTGCGACTTCATCAGCAACAAGTTTCCCTACTACAGGGAGAAGTTCCCAGCTTGGCAGAACTCCATCAGACACAACCTGTCTCTTAATGACTGCTTCATCAAGATCCCGAGGGAGCCCGGGAACCCGGGGAAAGGCAACTACTGGTCTCTGGACCCCGCGTCTGAGGATATGTTTGACAACGGCAGCTTCCTGCGCAGGAGAAAGCGATTCAAGAGGAACCAGCCGGAATTCAGCAGAGACGGATTGTTTTACTCCAACCTGAGCAGCTACATGCCGTACGGACAGCCGTGCAGCGCACAGGGCCAGGTAAATCTCCTACCCGCTGCTCCCGCTCGGTACATACCCCTGCAGGATGGCACTATGATGCCCCCTTCTTCTTTCCATCTTTTTCCGCGTGCTCTAAACGCTAACGGGAAACGCAGCGGGCCTAAAGACTCCAGAGCGCAGCCGTGCGTAACAGAGCCAAAGTCTGGCGCGCAAGCAAAGTGCTCATTCAGCATCGACAGCATCATGAGCAGACCATTTCACAGCAGCGCACAAAACCCACATCCGCCCCACTTTCTTCACGGCGGCCTTGGATTTGGCCATCTGATGTCAAACCCGCCATCCCGTTTGGTACCAGCGCTCCTGCAGCCTTTAAAGACTCCTCTGTACTACAGGCCTGCAATGCCGAACACTGCTCCTTTAATAAACGAGCATCTACGTTCTGCTCCTCTATGCTGAGGCCACCTAAGACACTTTACAGTCTGCTTTTTTTTTTTGTCTGTTTCTTAAAGAAATACTTTGGTTGCATGATATTTATGTGCTTTACCTGTAGCTTTAAAGGGAGTAATGTAAATAAGAAGAGTGGTAATATATCTGTGATATTGGATGGTGATACAAAAGAGTTGTTTTATTGTTTTTCTACCAACTAGGGTGTCAAAATAAATGTTTGAAAAATATGTTTTGGTTTCGTGATGATTTGAAAAAAAAAATAATATGGAATTTGAATTATTTTTAAAAGCCTATAAAAATGTATTTAGGATTAAAATGTTCTTGTTTCATAAAATATTTTTCTGAGTTGGTTTTTACTTGGTTGGATTGGAAGAAAAGGGAGAAAAGTTGGAAATATATTTTTTGCGTTTACTGCTTTAGAATGTAGCGGCATTGATGATCAAATTGAAAGCACACAGAGAGACCTACTGACAAACAAGAACATGCAGAGTAAAAAATACAGTTAAATATCAAAAATATTTCCAATGCAAATGTGATGAAGTTTGAAATCCAAAAATGGAAAAAAAAGAACTGAAGTTGGTACTGTCATGCTTTGATGCTAAAGAAAGAACTTATCTTTAGGAACAGAAACATTAATAAACTGTTTTAACCTGCATCCTGGCTGCACACGTTGTCAGACTTCCCTGTTATGTGTTCAGCAGCCTTTTCTTAAAAGTTTTAGCTGCCATCCTTTTTTTTTCTTTTTTCTTTTTTACTTTATTTGCCAATAAGACAGTGAAATGCAAAATTTAATAAACTCTTCTGTTTTGTTTAGGTTTCATGAAATCATTTAGCAAATCTGAAGAATGAAACAGTATTGAAGTATACATTTTTAAACAGAAAAAAAAAAGATGCACTTCTTCTAACCGTCCACTAGGCAGCACTGTTTCTTTAAACAGATGCATAGATTTGAAGATGAGCGGTCAGGTCACAAACCCTCAATTATAAATAAAAAAAGGCTGTTGCACTGACTTTTACAGCAGTGAATGACATAAAATAGTTAAAACAGCTGAATTATTCACTGTTAGATCCATCAGGCCTTGCGGACTGTTATATTCTCCCACACATATTGTGAAGTTGAACTATTTCTTGGATGCTCACTCTGCCTGTTCCTCTTGCATTTATCTACATCTGAGTAGTTTACTTAAACCAAAATATCACAGTGAAAATGACTTATTTGTGTTGTTGGTGGTTCTTTATATTTGTTGCCACCTGTCAGTCCTTTAGATAGGTGATAAGTAACCCAGGCGTATTTTAATTAATACAATTGTAGAACTGTTAGAGAAGCTATTTTTGACTATTTGTTAAAAATTTGTCGAATAATTGGCAAGATATATGCGTCTATTATTAGCTGGTAAAACTGCAAAATTTCTGCAAAGAAATATTCACTCGAATCTGAGTAATAAGTATTCACATTGTTACGTGGTTCTTGGATGAATGCTGTCCTGGGGAAGTATCTTAACTCTACATTCAAACACTACACACAACCAGTCACACTGATCTCACCACCAAAGGAGCTCTACCCAACAATAATAAATGAAACTATGTTTCAAACATCTGCAAACAGTGAAGAATAAATCAACCCAAATGCCAAAAGTGCTTTTAAAATGATATTTTTTTGTGTGTTTTAACAACAGAATACAAGGCTAATAAATCTCAAATAGTGCTTTAATGACTGTTTGAGCTGAGTGAGATGACCAGGTATGACCAGTATACATTTTTAAAATGACTGCAGTTTCTCTTCATATAGAAGGAAGCCTTTAATATTGGCTGAAATCTCAAGCTGGAAATTAGATACCAACTTCATGGCCGTTGGTCACCCGAGGTGAATGACAATATCATTCTAGAGGTGCCCAATCGCACTCATTTTGGTCCAAAGAAACTTGATTTAATTTTTTATTATTTTTTTTTTTGCTTAAAGTCTAACCGTTTGTTTTTTTTAAGTGTGTTTTCTCACCGGGGTGGCAGGACAGTACAGACACAGATGTAGTGTCCGGTTGCACTCCGGGCCCCAGCACAATTCCTCTACTCCCTTCAGTCAGATGTCTATTTTTGGCGTGAGGCTCAGCTGATTGTAACACTGAAAGCTCAGTCCCTCCCTGATTTTTTCCTCTCCTCTTGTCGTCAGTTGTTCATTCTTATTAGGAAAAGAGGGAGCAGTCTAACAGCTGACCGGAGGTTTTGCTGTTGGACTCAGTCAGGATAGAGGGATGCTCCTCTCTTGGCTTAAGTTGTCAAGGTGAAAATAAACTTTTTCGATCTCCTCCTCAGCTGTAAGCAGCCGCCTTGACTCCACAATTTTTTTGTTTTCCAACTTTAATTTTTGTCCCTTTTTTTTTTTTCCCCCCCTCGTGATCGGTTATTCCCAGCTGCCTGCTGCAGCCCCGCTGGGTCGCGATAGAAAACAAGAAGGAGGATGGAGACGAGCCCCATCCCGGTGGTGACGGCCCAAACCGCCCCCTTTGAGGACCAGCGGCCCGGCACCAACGGGCTGCGGAGGAAGACTGCGGTGTTTGAGGGGAAGAAGAACTACCTGCAGAACTACATCCAGAGCCTCCTGTCCTCCATCGACCTGCGGGACAGACAGGGCTGCACCATGGTGGTGGGCAGCGACGGCCGCTACTTCAGCCGGGCTGCCATCGAGGTGATAGTGCAGATGGCAGCTGCCAATGGGGTAAGGAGGGCTGGAGAAGTTCACTAAATATTATACATCATTTGGGTGTGCAGTACTTAAGCCATTTGGTCCAAAGTTCAAATATGTCCCACCTAATTATTGGCTCTATGTTTTTTTTTAAGCAGTACATAAGAATAAGTTGTGTTCTAATATCTGGCTAATGTCCAGTAAATGAATAAAGCAGGGTAGTCTCCAACTCCCAAAGGCCAACCTTTAGAAAAAAAGAAAAATCTTTCACACAATCCTGGAAACACAACTACGGAGCCCTCCAGGGGTCATGAGGATTTTCTTTTACTTTTGCGTTCCCTCGCAAAACTTTTGCGTTCCCTCGCAATAATCTACTGATCAGCTCGTGCGGCATAATTGAATACTGTAAGCCATTTTTCCGGTGGCCGCCGTACTTCCTGCTTTAATACAAGCTTATGAGGTTTTTCCATGGACTATTGAGTTATTATCGCGGGGTAATCAGTCATCTGATTGTGTCTGTGTGTGTTGTGTCTGACTGGTTTAAAGGGCTGCTTTCAGTGCCGTTCCATCTTAGCCTTAACAGACATAAACATGCAGTAAATGAATCGATTTTCAATCAGTTTTTTGCACAAAAAGAGTTAATAATAATAAACAAGTTTTATTATTATAAAACACAGCAAGCTAATGGTGGTAGAGGACAGCACCGGGTTAACTCATCTGTCCGTGTAACAATCAACTCCAAAGCTCTTCTTTGTTCTGTCACAATTATCGATTTATTAAATTTTTATTATCATGCTCCAAACTTTGCGAGGACTGACCACCCCGTTCATCCGCTTCCTCATACACGCAAAGCCGGCCAGCAGCACACCAGTAACCTTCCCATTCATACTTGATGACAGTCACGCCCACATCGACACGCCCACCACCAGGTGTCAAAGCCGCTGCTCCTGTCATATCAATAATTACTTATTTCGTTCATATGGCTCTTACAGAGCCTCAGTGAAAACGTGTTTATTATTATTAACTCTTTGGTGCAAAAAACTGATTGAAAATCGATTGATTTACTGCATGTTTATGTCTGTTAAGGCTAAGATGGAACGGCACTGAAAGCAGCCCTTTAAACCATTCAGACACGAACACACACAGACACAATCAGATGACTTATTACCAGTGGTGGGAAGTAAAGAAGTACAAGTACTTCGTTACTGTACTTAAGTACAATTTTCGTGTATCTGTACTTTACTTAAGTACATTTAATAATGGATATTTTCTACTTTTACTCCACTACATTTTACAGTAAGTATCTGTACTTTCTACTTCACTACATTTCTACAAACTGTCGCGTTACTCGTTACATCCAAGTCGCGTTGCTCTTTTTTTCCGTTAAAATGTGAAGTTCAGGGATTTAAGGTGGCGCCGTAAAATCCGAGCAATATCGTAATTTACGTGTCTGTTGTCTCCCATCGCCTCCACCTTTACTCGCACGCGAAGCTCCAGACATGCGCAGTGGTTTCCTCTGAGCGAGTCTAATCATCAGTAATATAATAGCGCTGCATAAATTGATATGGCTACATGTAAAATCAGCAGCGCTTCGCTTTCACAGACGGCGGGACTTCGTCCAACTTTTAGCGTCACTTGGAAGGAAAGCTTAAAGAAAGGTAAGATGTGTGGACGTGATGCTAGCAAAGCTAGCTGTACTGACGAAGACACACATGTTGCATCTGCGATGAAAAAAAGTTGTCATTCATGCCCTGAATTATTGTGTGGAGGTGTTGACTGAGGTGTTGCAAATATGGGACAACGCTGGTACATTCAGGAAAGATCCGATTCTTCTGGACGGATCTTTACTGATTGCATTTATTTAAGCTCTTAAGTATTTTATAACTAGTTTTTTATGGGAATGTGGATCTTTCAGATCAATTTGAGAAGCAATTTTGATAAGTAAAAGTTAATTTTTTTTGTGTCACGTAGCGCGGGGTGCTGGTCTTGACTTGGTCTTGGGTCAGTGACCTTGACTACAACTCTGCTACTGGCTCCTTGGTTGCCTGTCCTCTCCCACCCACCTTCTTTCCATCCACTTTCTGTTGGATTTCTTTAAAAATAAAAGCCACTAGTAGCAAAAAAAAAAAGTGAAGTTCATGTTATGTTAGGACATGAGACAAGATGTTTCCATCCCTGAAAGTATGATGCATAGAATCACATAGTAAGTAATCACATACTGTAAACATAATAAAAACATGCTTTATCTGTGGCATTGTTCATTAAAATGGCACATTTCTAATGTATTAAAATTAAATACGATCGGGACACTTAATGATATTAGCGATTAGGTAATCCATTCAGCAAGCACTTTTACTTTTAATACTTAAGTATTTTTAAAAGCCAGTACTTTTTTTACTTTTACTTAAGTACAAATGCTAATGTGGTAGTTTTACTTTTACTTGAGTACATTTTTGTCTGTGTATTTGTACTTTTACTTAAGTACATTTTTTTAGTACTTTCTCCACCACTGGTTAAAATAAACTTGAGGGTTATTCTCACCTCAAGTAAATTAGCACACGGGAGACGCAGTCTGTTACTCCAATTTCTCTCAGCTTATGAGAAACTGCAGAGCAACTGGCAGCTCAGAGTTCCCATGCACCACATACCGGTGAAACACCGTTACTGCACCCATCATCTTTAACCCCTGTTAACAAGTAAAATATTATTATTATTATTATTATTATTATTATTATTATTATTATTATTATTATTATCATAACCCCATAAACATTTAAATGCTCCTTTTTTTACTTTTTTTTCACACACCAGTGGGCATCACAAGAGGTTTGTTTGACTCATAGACCGGCCCAGGTCATGTTGTGGTTCCCCTGACATTTGCTCTATGCCTGTTAGGAGATGGAACCCAAATAACAAATAAAAATGGGTGGGCGGTAAGTGGAGGAGCCAATGGTTCCCTGGCCCCTCCTGTTAAGCTGCACAAATCACTGCCAGTTCAGACTTGCGGGAATAATGCATTTAGTGGCCACAGATTAATTTTTTTTCAGAGCGCATGCTCACTGCGTGCTATTTTTACCCTTAGCAACAGTTGCCATGCTGCTGACAATGATGTCATCAGCATGACGTCAAATGATGTATGTGTCATGAGGCCCTTCTGAGGATGACTTTATGATGTCATAGAGTCCATGACATCACCAACTGATCAGTTAATTCTCTGATCAGTTACCACAAATCAGTTAACAAGTCAGTCAACTCGAGATTCATTTGGACGTTTTAGCTCAGCACAATAAAGATGAACGACGAAAGCCCACAGAGAGAAATGGATGTGAAACCTAAGGTTTCTTTTTGGACGAAAGTGAAAAAGACATTGTCCAGCAAAGTTCATCCTGGTCAAAGAAGCCCAGATTACAAAAAGAGAAACTTTCTCAGTGAACTTTTGTGGGAAGTGATTGAAAAGGCTGCAGATGGACCAACTCTGCATCTTGTCCGACAAGTCTTTGAGGAACAACATAGCAAAATTTTGATCTTACTTTTGAGAAAAACTGGAGATATAAATGTGAATGTACTCTCTGAGGTTTCAGAAGAGCTTGGTGAAAGGATTTTCCAGAGTCTTGCGAGAGATGCATTCCACTTTGCCAGTGGACTGCATTTAATCGCACTAGTGGAACACCCAGAAGGACACCAAGTCATCGTGGAAAAATTCAAAAAGCACCTGGAGAATCCTGTTCCTCCAAAGAAAATGTTAGCGTCTACCAAAAGAAAGATCCGAAAGACTTTTTTTCCAACTGAAGACTTGTACGCAGATGAAAACTGCCTGAGTGAAGATTATACTCAGGAAACCATGGACCCTGAACAATTTTTAAGGGACGCAAACAGGATGGGATTCAGACATGGAACAGAAGAAGAAAGGAGAGTTATGGTTCAAAATATTCTTTGGAGATTGATTTACAAGTCCAGTTACAGATCTAGCTATGGGCATTACAAAAGGAAGGACACCGAACCGGTCCAGAGAAAGCTTGCTCCAAAAATATGGAAAGAAGTCAAGGATATAGATTTTGTCTTTTATGACAAAATGGAAAAAAAAGCCTGCCGAGACATCCTGCAACTTCTCTGGGGCAATGAAGACGCAGTTAGAGAACTGCTCTTCAAAATGATCAAAAGCAACAACCCACTAGTGATTTACAAGGTTGTGGAATGCTTTAAAAGAACCCTTGCACGACCACGAAAAATCAATCTCAAAGACACCTTTCTTCAAAAGGCATGGGGCCTCATCAAAAAGGCTGCGGGTTGTGGAGACAATCAAGACGAAGAAGAGAGGCAAGAGCCCACCAAGAGTGGATCAAATGTGTTTAGTCCACACTTAGCTGGGCCTCTAAATTTGGTCAACTCAGAGGTTGGTACTGACTTGGAGGAGTCAGGGCCGAACTCAGAGTCAGGGCCCGCCTCAGAGTTAGGACCCGTCTCCGAGTCAGGACCCGTCCCCGAGTCAGGACCCGTCTCCGAGTCTGGACCCGCCTCAGCGTCAGGACCCGCCTCAGAGTCAGGACCCGTCCCCGAGTCAGGAACCGTCTCCGAGTCAGGATCTGCCTCAGCGTCAGGACCCGCCTCAGCGTCAGGACCAGCCTCAGTGTCAGGACCTGCCTCAGAGTCAGGGCCTGTCACCGAGTCAGGACAGAACTCTGAGACGGGACCGACCTCTGAGACGGGACCTGCCTCTGAGACGGGACCTGCCTCTGAGATGGGACCCATCTCCGAGATGGGACCCGTCCCCGAGTCAGGACCCGTCCCCGAGTCAGGACCCGTCTCCGAGTCAGGATCTGCCTCAGAGTCAGGACCCGCCTCAGAGTCAGGACCCGCCTCAGCGTCAGGACCCGCCTCAGCGTCGGGACCGACCTCTGAGATGGGACCAACCTCTGAGACGGGACCGGCCTCTGAGACGGGACCTGCCTCTGAGACGGGACCTGCCTCTGAGTCGGGACCCGTCCCCGAGACGGGACCGACCTCTGAGACGGGACCGGCCTCTGAGACGGGACCGGCCTCAGCGTCAGGACCCGCCTCAGCGTCGGGACCGACCTCTGAGATGGGACCGGCGTCTGAGACGGGACCGGCGTCTGAGACAGGACCTGCCTCTGAGACGGGACCTGCCTCTGAGTCGGGACCCGTCCCCGAGACAGGACCGACCTCTGAGACGGGACCTGCCTCAGAGTCGGGACCTGCCTCAGAGTTATGACCTGTCTCTGAGTCAGGACCTGTCTCCGACTCACGACAGACCTCTGAGTCCTCATGCCTAATCTCACCAACGTAGTGACACCTTGTCAGAAGTGTCAAAACTGTTCCTCAGCAGAACTTCGCAACTTACCAGAGCGGATGATTATGGCCTTAAAGACTGCTTGCAAGTTTTCAATCTGAGAATACCGGAAACCTTTAGTCATCCGTTGTTACAGTGAGAGCAAGACGGGTAGATTGACCCGAAGAATCAGAATTGGAGGCCGAGGGAACGATGGCCCACTGGGAGGCTAGAAGGGGTTCGAAGAAGGAGAGAAGGTGGGGGGCTGACGTATCGTTAGAGAGGTGGGGGGCGGGGGAAGCAAAGGATTGAACGAAGGAGAGACATTGAGGGGGGGCTAGTGTACCATGAGAGGAACACTAGCCCACCGTCAATGTAGAGATAGATGTGAGGGGTCAAAGAGGGTGGGGCCGGTCTAGCATACCGTTGAGTGCTGGGGAGGCGGACGGACAGCAAATTGCAAGAAGGGGGAGGAGGTTTGGCTGTAGAAGGAGGGGGCAAAGGAGAGACATTGGGGGGGTTAGTGTACCATGAAGGTACACTAGCCCCCCCTCAATGTAGAGATAGATGTGAGGGGTCAAAGAGGGTAGGGCCGGTCGGCAAATTGCAAGAAGGGGAGGAGGTTTGGCTGTAGAAGGAGGGGGCGAAGGAGAGACATTGGGGGGGTTAGTGTACCATGAAGGTACACTAGCCCCCCCTCAATGTAGAGGTAGATGTGAGGGGTCGAAAAGGGTGGGGCCAGTCTAGCGAACCATTAAGTGCTGGGGGGGGCAGACGGACGGCGAATTGCACGAAGGGGGAGGAGGTCTGGCTGTATGTAGAAAGAGGGGGGCGAAGGAGAGACATTCGGGGGGCTAGTGTACCATGAGAGGTACTCTAGCCTCCCCCTCAATGTAGAGGTAGATGTGGGGGGTCAAAAAGGGTGGGGCCAGTCTAGCGAACCATTAAGTGCTGGGGGGGGCAGACGGACTGCGAATTGCAAGAAGGGGGAGGAGGTCTGGCTGTATGTAGAAAGAGGGGGGCGAAGGAGAGACATTCGGGGGGCTAGTGTACCAGGAGAGGTACACTAGTCCCCCCTCAATGTAGAGGTATATGTGAGGGGTCAAAGAGGGTGGGGCCGGTCTAGCGTACCGTTGAGTGCTGGGTGGGGGGGGGCGGCCGGACAGCGAATTGCAAGAAGGGGGAGGAGGTCTGGGTGTAGAAGGAGGGGGGTGAAGGAGAGAATTAATCCTCCCGATCCACCTATAAATGCTATTTTATTTATATAATTAGGGCTATTGTAAGCAAAAATTTTAGTAATCGTGTAATCTATCGATTATTCTTACTATTAATCGAGTAATCATATAAAAAAAACTGACAAAATAACGAATTGGTAAATCTGGCATAACAGCAGTGTTACTATCGGATATCAATATCAGTCCAATTTTTCATTTTTGAGCTTTCTAACAAATACTTTTTTGTTGTTTAGAAAACTAACCTGTAATAATAACAACTCGTTTTCTAAGTTAATCTGAGAAAAAGTCATACAAAAATTTAAAATTTATTTCAATTTAATAAAAAGAGGCAGGCTCACAAATACGCTTATTAAAAATATCTATGATCCAGCTTTTAGTTTATGTAGTCAGTCAGTAGATGAGCTCTCACGTTGCCCCATACATGTCAAGCTTTGAGTTTGAGAATATGGGAAATGTCACCTGAAGTGGTGGTGGGCCATAATTTAACAGTTTATGTTAAATTATGGGGAAAAAAACTTAAATTATGGAAAAATTCTGCTGAAATTCCATAAAAAACGAGAAAGTGTACTGACAGAAATTACCAGGACATTTCCCTGTTTTTTTATGGAAAACTTTGAAATAAAATACTGTTAAATTACGGGAAACTTCTGATGGAAATTCTATAAAAAACACTGAAAATATCATGGCAGAGAATTACCATGACATTTTCTGTATTTTTTATTTTTATTTATTTTTTTCAGAATTTCCATCAAAAAAATTTCCATAATTTAACAGTTTTTATGTCAAATTTACCAATATTTAGTTAACCCAAAACTGAAATTCTCTTTTTACTCTGTCTTTTGTGATGCATTCACAAACTTTTTTTTTAAAAAACCTTGGACATTTCCAAATACTTTTGTCCTCCAAACCATTGAAGTCTGTATTCTATACCATATGTTAATTATAGTGTAAAATATATTAAAGTTAATGTATTTAATATATTCTTAACATAATTTTGAAACAAAATTAAATTCTAAGTCCACAGGAAATGTAGTTGTAGAACACAAAACACTTAGTTTGAAAGTAGCTCATGCAAAGTGATGTAAAAATGAAACCATTCTGCAATCAATTTGCAGACTTTATTTTGCAATTTAAGACCATAAATTGACGTCATCTAGTCTTTATAACTAACCTTTACTATTATATATTAAGAGCTAAACATATTCTTGAGCTTGCTATTGTTTATCTTCTGTACATCACAACTAATTTATTGCATTTTACTATACAAATTTTCAACATATAAATTAAATGTAAAGCAATTTTGACTCTAGTGTTTGAAGTCAAATAAACAGTTTTGTTAAGTTATTACTATAAGATGGAACATAAAAAATTGCTTTTGAACATGAAAATTATAGTTGTAAACAGGATCAACATACTTCAAAATAAATGCCAAAAGTCTACCATTATTTTTATGAAATACAGGTATAAATATTTTGTTAAAATCAAATGCTACATAAACCTAGCCGGTAACACTTTATTTGAAGGCAGGTGAATAAGACTGACATGACACCGTCATAAACATCTGTCATGGACATGAATAAGTCTTCATAAATATTTATGACTGTTGTCATAAAGCGTCATTCAGTAAATCATGACACTTTTAATACAAAGTTGACATTATTGAAAATGTCTTTGTTTTGACAACTTGACATTAATCTAGACAAAATGATTAATGATTGATTAATAGTATTCAGCAGGTTGTTTTCTAATGTATTAAAATTAAATATGATCGGGACACTTAATGATATTAGCGATTAGGTAATCCATTCAGCAAGCACTTTTACTTTTAATACTTAAGTATTTTTAAAACCCAGTACTTTTTTACTTTTACTTAAGTACAAATGCTAATGTGGTAGTTTTACTTTTACTTGAGTACATTTGTGTCTGTGTATTTGTACTTTTACTTAAGTACATTTTTTGAGTACTTTCTCCACCACTGCTTATTACCCCGCGATAATAACTCAATAGTCCATGGAAAAACCTCATAAGCTTGTATTAAAGCAGAAAGTACGGCGGCCACTGGAAAAATGGCTTACAGTATTCAATTATGCCGCATGAGCTGATCAGTAGATTATTGCGAGGAAACGCAAAACCTTTTGCGACGGGACGCAAAAGAAAAAAAAAATCCCCATGTCCTCTGGAGGGCTCCGTACACAAAAACCAATGAAATCAACCCAAAGCTTTAAAATTAATCAGGAAATATAAAGTATAATAATAATAATAATAATAATAATAATAATAATAATAATAATTAATAATAATAAAATGCTATGAAAAACAATCGCTACACTAAATGAGTAGATGGAGATTATCAGGCTGTGGGTTTTAATGTTAAAGGACTATTCTGTAATGCTTATGGCCTTTTGATTGTGTTTATTTTTAGGCTGGAAACATAAATTTTCACACCACCTTTCAGCACATGTCCCACATTGTCTCACAGTTGGTTGGTTGACATTTAGTTACCCTATTTATAATAAACGTTGTGTTCATTAAGGAATGTGGAGGGGAAAAACATACACAGTAGTGAATATTTGTGAGGTGGAAGGAAAATTATTTTTCAAATAGAAAAAAATTACACACACAAAAAAACTGTGACATATATTTACTCTGATAATCCCAAACTGTCATTATCTTGTGTTTTGAGTTTTTGGGTTTGTTTCTGTTTCCACTTTTGATCACTTAGTTTCATTCTTGCCTTTTCTTTTGCTCTGTGTTTCTCCCTCGGTTATTTTTTCTCTTCTCTACTCTCTTCATGTTCATTTACCTCCTTTCCTCAACCTCCCTCTCCTCACATCTTCATTCTGTTTCCAGTCTTTTCTTCATCATGTTCCTCAGTATTTCAGCTCCTTATTCTCCTTCACACACTGCTGGGTTCTTACTTTTGCAGTGTTGTTTTGGTTTCCCTTTGTTGGTCTGGTGACCTGACTCCTTGTGTGTTCTCCCCCAAGTGATTGTAGAATTTTTTTTTCATTCTTCATTAAATATGCTTTATCATAATCCTCCTGAACTACAACTTGGACTCTGGCCTGTCCTCAAACTTGCATTAGATGACACAAATAAAATCTAGCTCAAGAAATTGCAGTAAAAAAAGATCTTAATTGTTAAACGGAGTCAATTTCACTGTAAATACAGCTATTGTGTGAAGGTCTCTGAGGTTTCCTAGAGGACACTTACAGAACAAGAAGAAACTTGTAATAATGTCAGCTGTTGATTACAAAAAATATGACGAGAGATTAAGAAAACTCAGAGGAAACTCCCCGAGTTGCTTCCAAAATTCCGTGCTGTGAGAAGTTTACCTTGGACTACTTCCAAAGGAAAAAAAGAGCTAAGGGGAATATAATTTTTTGTTGACATCGGTCCTTATGTTTCTGCTGACCCTGGCCAAATGTCTCCTGATGTCAGCCTTATCAGCACTTCCATCCATCCTGCTCCTTTTCCTGCCTACGTTCGGCCACACAAGCAGCTCGCCCCCGCAGCACCGTTACACCTCTCCACAGCAGAACTGTACACACTGGGGATACCCCTGTCACAGTGTGTGGAAAAGACCCAACTATGAAGCATCAACACTTGGCACACAAACCCAGGCCTTCCATCTCCTTCTAATTTACACCCATAGCAGAGTTCACACAAATTCAGATTTTCACTACCCCAAGCTATCCTTTATAAAATCAGTTTTTTTTTCCTAGGTGGATGAATTCCTTTGTGTTGAGGGCACTCTTATTTAGAGCGGCTGATGTGCAGGATGTAGGTATTAGCACTTTATAAGTAGCATGCAAAGTATAAATAGAGTGTGGCCTTGATATTTTTGCACCCACTTGGGTGGAGATCATTAACTTGATAAAGCTAAGAGTAAATTAGTCCCTGTAAACTGATACAACTTTGGGAGCTCTTTCTTTTAAACCATTTTGGGTCAAAACAGAGGTTTTTATTACAGAGTGCCTTCTTAACAGGAGCTTTTTCAAATGTTGTCATGTTGCAACTGCAAAACTTTTATTGTATTTTTAGTGACAGACCAACAAAGTAGCTCGTAATTGGGAAGTGGAGAGAAAGAGGTAAAACCAGCTGTTTTCTGAAAACTTTAGAGGTTTGTTAGAGAGCATAAGTTAAAAAACGGTATCATCAGCAGACAGGTCTGGGGTAAAGTTCTGAAAAATTGATTTGTGTTTGATCCATCACTTATCAAGACTTTAGGATCAGCCTGAACTCACATGTTGGTCAAGGAGAGCATTAACCAGAAAAGCGGCTACAAGGACCGTAGTAACTCTGGAGGAAGTAAAGAGATCCACAATTTTGGTGGATGAATCTCATGACGGGACAACGTTTGGAAGAGCAGCAAGAAGAAAGCGGTTGTTGAAAGAAAACTGGTCATGGATTGTCACAAGTGATGGAGAGGACACAGCAACTATGAGGAGGAGTGTTCTGGTCAAAGGCATGCAAAGTCAAATGTTTTGTTGAAAAACTACCATTGTCCATCCACCCTGGATACACCATCCTACTATGATGTCTGGTGGTGGGTATTAATCATGCAAACCACATTTATTTTTGTTATTTGAAAAAAAAAAAGTTTGAAACTACATTTCATTTTCCTTCTGCTTCCCATTTATGCATACATTTGCGGTGGTCTTTGTAAAATCTCAGGAAAAAATGTCTAGAAATAAAAAAAAAAACTTCCATGCTCCTCCCTTGCCTCCCACATTTCTATCTTAATTTTTTTTTTCACATCAATAATAATAAAAAAAACCTCATTGATAATACATACTTATAATTTCTGTGTTCTTTTCCTTCCACTGCACAACAATGGACCACTTTGGTGTCTATCTAATAAAATCCCCCCAAAATACAATGAAGCTCGAGATTGTAGCGCAACAGAATCTGGAAGTGTTCAAGGGGATGAACGGTTTTCAAAGTGCTATATAACAAGTAAAATTCAGAAGTGTTTTTTTCTGACGGCCATCTGTTCCATTCAGATCGGTCGTCTGGTAATCGGTCTCAATGGCCTTCTTTCCACCCCTGCCGTGTCATGCATCATAAGGAAAATCAAAGCAATTGGTGGAATTATCCTCACGGCGAGCCACAACCCCGGAGGTCCCGGCGGAGACTTTGGAATTAAGTTCAACGTGGCTAACGGAGGTGAAGACTTTGCATTTGTTTTGGACATCAGAAGTAGTTGAAAACAATTGGGTTTTGGGTGTTAAGTTGAATAAAAATTTTTGCCTGGAAGGCCCGTCTACTGACACGGTGATGGAGAGGATCTCTCAGGTGAGCCGGACTCTGGAGGAGTACGCCATCTGCCCAGATCTGCGTATTGACCTCTCAAGGGTTGGAAGGCAAGAGTTTGATCTTGAGAACAAGTTCAAGCCTTTTAGAGGTACAAAGCTCATGCATGATGTGCAAATATATATTCCTCTAAGTGGAATAAGATATACTTGAGATACATCAGAAATCAATGCTGCACATAGTTTCCTCTGTCTTTACAGTGGAGATCGTAGACTCAGTTGAAGTCTACCTACAAATGCTGCGAAACATCTTTGACTTCTCTGCCATTAAAAGTCTCCTCACAGGACCAGATCAGCTGAAGATACACATAGATGCCATGAATGGAGGTGAGTTTGGCACCCAGTGTAATAAACTTTACAGCAAATCGAGATAATTTCACTTCTTGCTTTACATATTCCCTCTGTTGGTTGGCATAGTGATGGGTCCCTATGTAAGAAGGATTCTGTGTGACGAGCTTGGGGCACCGGCCAATTCTGCGGTCAACTGCGTCCCCCTGGAGGACTTTGGTGGTCGACCACCGGAGCCTAACCTGACCTACGCCACCTCTCTGGTAGATGCTATGAAAGGGGGCGAGTTTGGATTTGGAGCGGCATTTGATGCAGATGGGGTAAGGTGTTCATATCAACACTCCAGCTCGTTGGCTTCTAAATCAGCTGCGGGTCTCATAGTGATCAGACTTGACTATTTTAAGTCAGACAGAGACAGGAATCACTTTCACATTGCCTCCAGGTCTAAAACAGAAATTAATACTTATTTTTAATTGTTTGCTTGTTCATAAAAGCAGAAACACCAATGAGGGTTTGTCAATAATAATAATAATAATACAAAAATCTATTCTATTTATCACATTGTAATGAGATTTCTATCATATCCATGCTGTTTATTTTTCAAAGATCTGACAGGGTGAATGATGAGTCCTTCACTAGACTTCTTTGTTTTGTTGAAACTTAGCTGTTATTTCCCCTAACATGCCCCGTATGGAGGAATACAGAGTAGGAATATCTCATTCCTAGCTCTGTACAAGCCTGTGTTTAATGAGCAGAGAGTGAATGGTACAAATAAATGGAGGGAATATTTTCAGTTACACATTTGGTGAGTTAGTAAGTATTTATGGCAGTCAGATGGCTTGCCCAGGTCATACCTAAAATACGCTACAGAAGCTCCGTAGTGCAGAATCAGTGTCTGAGCATCAGAGACCTGATCTGTTTGTTGGTGATTCGTTTCTTATGCATATCATTTTTGCTTAAAAGAAGTTAAAAGACAATATGTATTATCTAAATGTGACTCCTGATTTCCTGCATGATGCGTCTGTGCCAGGACCGGTACATGATCCTCGGAGAAAACGGTTTCTTTGTGAACCCTTCGGACTCGGTTGCAGTCATAGCTGCGAACCTCTCCAACATCCCTTACTTCAGACAACACGGCGCCAGAGGCTTTGCTAGGAGTATGGCCACCAGCGCAGCCCTCGACAGGTACAGCAAGCGCACAAACCCACACTAAGAAAGGAGTCATCTGACTTTTTTACACTCACTCTTGAGGAGCTCGAAATCTGAAAAAAGATATATTCCCCATGTTGAGACCACATAAAAATCCTTCTCCTACACACCCTTGATTTTATTTCTGTCCATAAATACCGCCTGTCATTTAAAACAAGAGTCGAGCAAAGAGTCCTGAGTGAACACATGCGACAAAGCCAAAGTTATCCCCATTAATGTTTCTCTCAGCTGGAGAAGTCCCAGAGGAGCTCCCCTCTGAGTGCTGTCTGCAGAAAACAGGTTGTTATAGAGTTAACTCATCAGAAGGGATACAAGTCAGACAGTCAGACCTATAAATATATTCACAAAACAGTGTTTCTAATGAGATTAGTTGAAATCTAATTTACTGATTGCAAACTCTACAAAAAAAACCTTAGTCTTTTATCATTTAAAACTGTGATGAGTGGCCAAAGTTCTGTAATTAAATGTAGATACCACCTCGACGCGAACTGAGAATTTTTAACAAGAACTTTAGATCATGTCCTGCTTTAATACTTGCCCTGTTGGCAAGACCATATTTGATCTTATCTTTATGTGTTTGGTGGAACTTCATATTTAATGAAATACCTGTAAAGCTATGCATTTATTTAAAATTTGACCTGTAAAAGCTTCAATGTGGTTTTAGAGACAGTCTTTGTTGTGCTAAATAAGAAAGAGACAAAAATGAGTAAAAGTAAAATGTCGCCCCATTTTCTCATCTTTGCGATGCATTTATGCAACTTCTTGTGTACTTCAAAAAGAGAAATATCCGTTAGAATAATTGACCTTCCTCTGCACTGTGCTCTCATAAAGCAGCACACACCTATAGTTTTATGCTCACTACACTTGCAACACTCACTTTGCTCAGCTCTCAGTTGCACTGCTACCTCTCATGTTCCTAATGTAACACTCAGGGAAAAGTTTGCATGTCTCTGACAAACTCCAGGAAGTGTTGAAATGCCTGGTGGTGTGGTGTGTGCGATGTTGGAGTCGGCCCAAGTGTGAGCCTTTTTAGGATGGTGTCTCTGGGAGCTTCGACTGAGATTTCCCCCCCTCCCTCCACTGCTCTGTGTTTCTAGCTAGTCAAGCACAGTGTTGTAGAAACGTAACCGTGTTGCACTCTGTGTGCAGTTGTTTGTATGTTGAAAAATGTACAGTCATATTCAAGAAATTAATTTATCAGCTGAAAAGGTCACATGTTTTTACCAACTATATTAACCCCTATGGGGATGACTTACTGTGTTTGTGCTGCCTGAGTTTTTGTGCCATTTTTGACAAACTGAAAAAGAAACAGCTGATGCAGTCATGGAGTAGAGGACAGCAGTATGTACAACTTAAAGGAAACGTCTGCTAACTTCAAGAATGTAGGGATGGAAGAGGACTGAGTCACTGGCATGTTAATTTACTGCTTTGGTTTTATAAGAAATGAAATATTAATAATGGATTACCACAATTTTTTTTAAATAGAAAAATATTTATAATTTGTTTAATAGAAATCCTTAAAAATAACCATTTTGGGTGTCAAAGGAAAACATCCTGAGCATAGAATGAAGGAACAACAGAAAAAGTGATTGCATCCTCCTAACTTTTATCTCATGAATTAAGGCTTTTATTACCATTGTGGTGTTCCAGCTATGGGTCACTTCCTTCTCTCCCCCTCTTCTCCCTGCTCCCGACCCCGGGGTCCATCAGCTCAACAGCCGACAGGACCAGAGGTTTAGTACCAGTTTTTGTTGAGGCAGATGTTTCACATCAAGCTCAAAAAGTGCTCATGTTTTGCAGCAGCTTTTGTTTTGGTGACATTGTGAGGTTTAAGTCCAAGTAGTGCTTTATTACACTCACTTCTTTCTTGGTGGTATTTTATGAGTTTGTTTGTCAACAAGCTGGCTCTTAAGAGAAAACATTAAGAAGTAGATCAGGTTTAACTTATGAAAAAAAAGTATTTTTTAAATTCACTTTCTGATTTAATCGCACACTTAAAATCCATCCAACTTTTGTTCTAATTGCATGATCTAACTCTGCACATGTTAGTTTAATTTTTGGAGTGGAAGGAGAAGGAGCGAAATCTTGTGTTCAGGAAAATCACTGGAGCCCTCAACAACCCAGATAAATGTAATTGAAGAGATTTTTAGAATGTATATGCTGTTGTATATATGTTTGTTGATCAGACTTTCTAGGTAGGACCTTAGAATATGAATATGACATGAGACAGAGGTTCACTTATTTTAACCGATGGTCACTGGGCCAGATGAGGATGGTAAAGGAGGGAACAAAATCTTTCTCAAGCCTGCTGATGGAGAACTGCAGCAAAAGTAGAGTAGAGACAACTACTTAGATTTTAGCAGCCATTTTCCGATTTCCAACTGGCATTATTAATTTAAATGAATTTACCTACATGCAATTTGGTTGTTTGCAGTGGCTTTATCATTAAAAACATACACATGGAGTTTGTTAAGAGCTACTGAGACTATTCCTGGAACCATTAACTTTTATCCGATTTGATAAAACTGTTCTGCTACAAACACTCCCTGTGGGTTTGTCATGTAAAAAGCACCTCGTGTCTACCGTCTGGTGATAAATGTGTGATAGTGCGGGCCTGCTTCTCTTCCAACAGTGTTCTTAGAGTGCTCTGTATTATGAACTCTTGAAAGCATTGAAAACTTAAAAATGTTTCCTTGTTTTGTTTGTCAACAGCAGTGTGTGCGATACTGTCTTAAGCTGGACATTCCTTTAGAATTGATTAAAAGATAAGACACGGGAGCTGCAGAAACGTCCTGATAATGCAAGTTCTCTGCATGTGACAACAACCAGCTGTTCAGATATCTGACCCACGGAGTGGGGCTGCAAAATAAAACACTTTTCTTATAAAGAAAACATCCAGGCCTGACTGAAAACCTCCCAAAGCCGTGATTCAGTCACGATCTGATTGAATCAAACTTTTGGCCACAATTCTAAAATGTATTGTTTGCACAAAAAGCAACACTATGCGTCTGCAAAGGAATAACATGAACACAGTGAAAAATGGCGAGAGCAGCATTGTGATGGAAGTACCACTTTTTTGGTTAAAATTGATGAAGAGTTTTTGATTTCCTGTCAGATCCGACCCTAAACCTTTGATTTATTTTATTCTTCAACTCTACAATGTGACCAAGCACTATTATTTTTTTAAATAAAGCAATAACATGACCACAAGAAAATACAGTTTTGAAATGGGGTAAGCCTGAGATCAAGAACTATATCTGACAGCAGATCTGTAGGGTGACAAAATATTGTTTAAGATTGTGCATCGTGGTTGATTTAAAAAAAAAAAAATCTTTTAGTCTTTTCCTTGCAACCAATTTTTTTTCTCTTTGCATTTGAAAAGATTTATCCGGGTCTCTTTTTCTACATCGCAAAAACTGCGAATTTTAAAAGATGCATGTGCACTTTTGGCAACCACTGCGAACAAAATCATGTATGACATTTATCTGATAGCACATTCTTTGCTATTGTGGGAAGCTAGTTTCAAAATAACACCAGAGAATTGAATATGTAAATAGAAACCTTCTACTGTTCCTCTTTGGCAAACATTGTTTACTCGACTAAAATAGCATGGTGTGTTTGTCAAATACGCTTAAGGTGGTACACAGCAGATATACCCCGCCCTGCCCCGCCCCGCCCCGCAGGCTCTCTTGGCTCGAAGGTTCCAAAATCAGGAACCTTCGAGGCACTGTTGAAACCAGAGCAACATAAGACGTACAGACAACCCTGAAGATGCTGCTGGAAATGTGTGATAAGACAAGAAACAAGCTGCAAAATAAAGAGCCCTGCCTTCACTCATCAGCTGCTCAAACTGAGCGTGCGGTTACTTTAACTGAGCTGTTTGTGTCCTGGACTTTTTTTTTCTCAGTCAATCGATGCAGTTATCAGGGCAAAAGTGAACTGATTCTCACACTTTTTTTGTTGTTGTCTGTAATTTAGCTTGAAAGCCGACCCTCCTGCATTCAGACTCTTGGCTTATTTTGGCCGGTGGACGTGCTATTTAAAACGGCAGAGGCTCATCAGAGGGGCCTGTTTGTTTTCTTTTAAGGAATGCCAGGCTTTCCGTTCCAGTGCTTGCATCCCCAGAGGGAGATCAAGCTGGTTTACTCATATTTGGTAATTCATCCCTTCTACTTGTAAACAACTGCACCGAACACTGCAGGGATTTATTTACGTCTAAGATTATTATGCAGATGTTTTCACCACCACTTAAAAACCCTAAAAAGCCACCCACATTCAGACATGGTACAGTGGGTTTTCAAAGACCGACATGTCCACATTTTTGCCCGTTTGGTTGAAACATCTGTTTTGCTGGTTTGAATATTGTTTCAAGAAATCTTGGAGTAGGCATGTGTGTTTGTATTCTGCTGTGATCACAGAAAACATATCAATGGTGTGTGGGTGGCAGCAAGTAGTGTCGATGATAACATTGTGCTTTATTATTCCTACTGTAGCCAAATTTTGTTATATTTTATTTTGCCTTCTTGTTTTCTGCTTGAAGTGTTGCTCTCTCTCTCTCACAACCCGAAAGAACCACATACATGTCATGAAAATTAAAGCTTCTTTTTAAATATCTTCTTACATTTCTTTGCTTCCCCTGTCTTTATTTTTGTACACCAGTATTTCATTTTTATTTAAGTGACCGCGCATAATTATCTAATTAGCATTTTATTTATTTACTGAATTCTGGCACTTTTGAAACTTGATCAACTCTGAATTTTTATTTGACTTCAATTTTGTAATTATTGTAATTGGGAAAATGAATCCCAGAAATGTGTTATTTTCTTCTTACGGAAAAAAAAAAAAAAAAATTCATAGGATAAACGGTTTGCTATGGGAAAAGCCCCTGATTCTCCGTTGCCTTTCTTTTCGCGCATATTTGACATACACACACTCACGCATACAAACACACAGCTCACTCCTCATGACCCCATTATAAGATGTATAAACATGCCGGCTCATAATCCCTCTTTTCTCCTGTTCTTTGGAGACTACATGGCCTGTGTTCAGAGCACATAGACTGAAAGGTTGACTCATTTTGTTCCTGCAGTGTTTTGCCTTATTAAGTTATTGGATGAACTGTTGGCAGATAGCTGCTGTCATGCAGCATTTGGTTTGCTTTATTTGAAAGGTCAGAGGATTTGCTTGCAGACTCACCCTGCTGATCTGATAAAAGCAAAGGTACAAACTTTGTTTTTGCTTTTCTCTCTCTCCCTCTCTTCTGTGCTGTTTGTAGGGTAGCCAAAGCCATGAAGCTGGCCCTTTATGAGACTCCCACAGGCTGGAGGTACTTTGGGAACCTGATGGATTCTGGGCGCTGTTCCCTATGTGGGGAGGAGAGCTTTGGAACTGGTACGATCTAGCACACAAGGACACACTCCGAACATAAAAGGCTCATAAAGAGAGATTTGCGATTGATAAAATGTCTTGTGCAATTAAAATAATAAAAACAAAAGCAGAAGCGGACTGTTGGACAGGAAAGAACGGATCAGAGATGCAAATCTGTGGACGGGCGTGGAGGATTTATGAGGTTTTGTGCCTGAGAAATTCCCCTCACCCCCTTCCCTAGTGGATCAACTATTGTCGAGGTGCCTTAAAAACAATCCTACATTTGGAGTACTGCACTGACCAGCTTCTACAGAGTTGTTTTTACTTGTACTTTTACCTGTGCTAATGTACTTATGCAGAAGTCTTCGACCTCTTTTAATCTGATATGTTTTTCATCTTCGGACATAAACGTCCTTGTAAAGTTTCTAAGTTTTTGATCAAGAGTTTGGTAGGTTCTCTGAAGGTCTTTTAAAATCTTTTTCCGACGTTATATTGTTTAATGCTACTTCATAAGACATTTTGCATCGGTGGAAACAGAAGAACCAATAACCCAAGAGTCCAGCACAGGATTAGACTCCAGAAGTGTTTGTTTTCCACTGTTTGCTTCGAGGACAACATTTCTAATTTTTGTTTCACCTGTTTCTCCTTTGTGCATGCTATGTTCTCTAGACGGCTTGTGGCAAATCTTGAAAAAAGATAATGAAATGGCTTTTTTTTTCCAATTCTTCTTCTTTTTCTTTCCAGTCTTGTAGAATTTTTTGAATGCAATAACTAATAATTCTGTCAATACATTTGGATCCAAAGCTTAATTTTCCACCAAACTGTGTAACTGCAGTCAGCCATATGGTTGAATTCTTGTCTTCTCCAATCGAATCATCTTCCACCATTCCTGTTTCCATTACATTTTTTAAATATACTTCAGAGGGGACTTCAATAGCTTAATTTAAGCAGGAGCTTTTCTCTTGACTCTATAAGTCAGGTTTGTGGAGTGGAGGTTTAGTCAGTTGGACTTTGTCTACCTGAGCTGTTATTCTCTGCAGCTCCCTCAGAGTTACAATGGGCCTCTTAGCTGCTTCGCTCCTTTCCCAGGTCCCAGTGTAGGTTTTAAGTTGTGTCATACTTTTTACCTTTTTGGTTGATAGATTGAACAGAGGTCTGAGATGTTCAAAACTGACTCCTGAGTTCAACTGATTACGTTAGATTTTACTTAGTGGCTAAACACAACACCACGCCACACTTTTCAGCTTTGTATCTATGCAAATATTTGAAAAGCATGTCCCCTACACTTCGCAGTTCTTTTCTTCTTTGTGTTCTTCTACCACATAAGCGCTGAAAAATACATTGACATTTGTGTTTGCATATCGGGAAAAATGTGCAAATGTTCACGGTACGCATATGAACACTTTTGCAAAGCACTGTATGGGATCTAATTATCAGTGCAGGAACAGCCAAACGGGCAAGTGATCATATGTCAGCCTAAGTGTCGCAGCTTTGCTTCTCTTTCAGTCTATTTCAGGTCTGGAGTTGTAAGCAGTGCATCCTGGTCGCCTTCAGCCCTAGTCAGAGCACTCTAATAGATGATAGGGCTGTGACCCTGACCGCATGTGTAAATAATCCTCATTCCTCTGCTATAAAAGGAGACAGGGGCTTCGTGAATCACCGCAACATGCCGACAAGCCCCCACGGGAAATGTTTTTTAGTAAATGCAAATTCAGAGGCATGCTAACACACTGTGGGCGCCAGCAATTATTTTAACTCGAACTTATATTTGAACAATTTAAACTCTGCCCATCGGGAGCATTGTTGCTGTTGATCTTTTGTCACTTTAAAATCTGACCCACTGAGGTACGTTTCTATTTTGTCTTTTTCTGGTCAACTCGATTTGACGGATCAAAGGGTAAAACCGTTGCTGTAAAAAGCAGAAGGATTCTAGGAGGTGAGAACGTGAGAGAAGGAAACAGACCGTGGCCGAGTCTGAACTGAAGAAGTGTCGACCGAGATGAGAGGAGAGTAAGCGGAGGGTTTGAGAGCCCAGAGGACTTTGGGAGCTCACTCGTTGTCTGTCCTTGTAAGGCAAAAAGCTTCGAGAGAGCCCTGCAGAGTAAATCATTAGAGCTGTGCACCGCTCCCGCTCTTCACTAGAATGAACTGCAACGTTGCTCTGTGCGCTCTGGGTTTCTCATTATCCAGGCCTTTGATCTTAAGATAAAAAAAAAAAAGCAAAACTATTAATGAATCATCTGCTGGAGTTTGTGCAAAAATATTTTCGTCAAAACATTAGAGAAAAGTTGTTAACATGTTTTTAAGGGCTATCTAGCAGCAGGTGATGAAGGGGCAGAGCTGAGCTAAAAAGAAAATCGCTGCAGCAACGAGCGCTCATTAATGAGTGCAGCTGTGCTTTGACTATACAGATCTTGAATCTGTTTTACAGGGTGACCCTCTTTGAAAGTGAGTGACAGACAAAAGGGTAGGCAGACAGTAAAGCTGGGCTTAGATAATCACAACTGTCAGTTTCCTAACAACTGTACGCTGATGGAGCCGGACACAGGGATCAACAGTTCTTCTCATCTTTTCAGTCCGTGACGAGGAAAATAACTATATATGCTAATTTACAGAGTAGAAGAGACAGAAAGATGCTTTTTTTCCCCCCTGTTCACAGATGTAACGAACTTAGAAAGACACCCATAAACATCAGAGTCCTTTTCCCACTTTTAGCTCTCGCATGGAAACATTACTGTCACATTCTTAACCTTTGAGATACCTTTATGGTGCAGCTGTCTCTGTCGAAAGCCTTCTTGTGAAAGAGACTTTGGGGGTGATCGTCTTCTTGGTGTGTGTGTGTGTGTGTGTGTGTGTGTGTGTGTGTGTGTGTGTGTGTGTGTGTGTGTGTGTGTGTGTGTGTGTGTGTGTGTGTGTGTGTGTGTGTGTGTGTGTGTGTGTGTGTGTGAATGTCTGTATCTAGTGGAAGCAGCAGACCTTGTTAGTGTTGGCATGTTTGCCGTTGTCTTTTGCAACTCTTTGTAACTCACAACAGAGACCGATTATGGGTCATTTTGCCCCTCACCATTTTGCCCCTCACCATTTAAGTCTATGTTCAGCATTCTGCTTTATCAGACAAGACGTATGATTTAAATTGGAAAGAAGCTGCAGGCAGGCAGGCCTGACACAGGAAGGTTGTTTATGAACCCTGCCTATTCTAAGTCAACAAAATGGTTTAGCGTTGTTTTACAAAAGGGATCTATCTCAGACTTTCTCAAAAATGTCCATATTTTTTTTCCTGTCAGTGACCTCTTCACATATATGGAAGTCACCCATGCATTGGGCAGTCAAGCACCCTGCAATTTCACAGATGGAGACTGTATCAACAATGTTTTAAAGGAATTCATTAGGTGTGTTCTTGCTTAAACATAGACATTTATCTTAATTAGGGTGTTTTCTTCATAGTTTGATTAACATCAAGATTATGGGAGACAAATGTTTCTCTTTGGATGCTTTGTCTGAAGCTATACAACAAATTTCTCGAGAAATGTGATATTCTGTTTCCTTTTCTTCCTCAGGTTCTGACCACATTCGTGAGAAAGATGGCCTGTGGTCAGTGTTGGCATGGTTGTCCATCACAGCAGCCAGGAAACAAGGAGTGGAGCAGATCGTCAGGGAACACTGGGCCAGATTTGGACGCAACTACTTCTGCAGGTGATGATCTCTGAAAGACATTCAGTCATCTGTTTCTGAATGCAGTGATAATGTTGTTTTCATCTTTTCAGTCAGATTTTGAATGCTATAGCAATGACTCGAGAGCAATCCAGGGCATTGAGAACTAACAAGTATATGTTTGCAATTCAAATCCAAAAGGCTAAAGTCAGCAATATAGGTATATTGACAATGAATTCAATTTAATAATACTTTATTTCTCCTAAAGTAAAATTAAATGTTGCACATAACATCCAAGGATGGTCAGGTTTGTTGTGGATGGTGGTGCAGAAAGGATCTACAGAATCTAAAATGTTCACTGCATTGTAATGTTACTGCAGCTTGCTAATTAAGCAACTGGTGGTATAAAATCTGCTTTAAGCATATGTGTTAGCCATAATGCTAATTTTGCTGCTGTAGGCAATGTTAGCATTTTATAGTCATAGTACAAATGCTACAATCACCATATTAGAGGTAATGCTATCTAAGTTAGAAGGTGAGAACCCTATACTCCTATGAAGAAGTATAGGGCATTGGTTTAGTAAAAGGATATTAGTTGGTGTTAGCATAGCATATAGCATAGCTTAATTCTGTTAGCTCACAGTTTGCTTTTTAGTCAGATACTCCTAATATGTCAGCCATTTTCTTACTTTAGCAAGACTATTTTCATAGCAGCATGCTGGGCCAAGCTCACTACTATGGTGTAGGGGTCATAGGGTGATGCCAGGTGACAGGGCCCATGAAAATGTCTTCATGAATTTCCTTTTTTTTTTTTAAAGAAAAAAGAAAAAGTAACTATGCTTTAAATTCGCCTACCAGTTTACCAAAGCTAAATAAGTACTGTAGGCCAAGGTTTCGCTTGGGTGTAATTTGTCCTTATTTCACCCTTTCCCCTGTGACAGTTTGTGCAGAAAGCGTTCCCAGTGATAGCTGCTCTAGCTTTGTACTGCGTATTCCCACAGAAGGTTTTTATAAACTGACAAGCATTTCCCACAAGACATAAATGGCAAGGACAAATGAGTTAGGATAAGGACCATGCATGATCATGATTTTTAAAACATCTGTCAGCATTTGGAGAAAATATAAGTCATTCACCCTCATTAATCATCTCTGAGAATTTTTTGCAGCCCCCTGACCCTAGCAATGTCTTGTTTGAATATATGTATCCATTTGTCTGTTTGTGACTTTCAGGTTTGACTACGAAGGCTTGGACCCACGTGCAACCTTTTACCTGATGAGGGATCTGGAGACAGTAATCTCCGACAAGGCTTTCAGCAGTCAGAAGTTTGCTGTTGGAGATCACGTCTACAGCGTGGAGAAGGCGGAGAACTTTGAGTACATCGACCCGGTGGACGGGACAGTCGCTCGGAACCAGGTCAGTGTGAGACAGCTCCAGATGTAGGATGTCACATGAAAAAAAATGAGTTGAGATAAAATTGAGCACTGAAGAAATATAAACTGTAAATAGTTGCAAACTACAACCCCCCCCCCCAAAAAAAAAAAAACTCCCAAAACTGTTAAAACAAATAATGTTTTATTAAAACCTTAGGCGGTCTTTGGTAAAATACACAAGATGGGACAATATTTATATTTAACAAAGGGGAAAAAAAATTTGCAGTTATCATCTGGTTTTCACTGGATACGGCCTAATATATTCCACCCTAACAGTTGCCATGACAATCTAAACAGTATTATAGGTTGACCCATCAGTGGTTGTAATGGTTACAAATAAGGCTCTTTTAAAGACAGCCACAGAAAGTGCATTTTGTGAATGCCATTATTAACTTCTGCTCTCATCTTAAATAAACAATAATACATTTTTTAACTTTTTAACCCCTTATCACAATAAATAAATAAACAAGTGCTTTATTGGGGTATTTCATTAGCTTTAAAGTGTGAATTGGGAGCATTTCTTTCATACAAAGTTTTTAAAACTCAAGAAAATTGGTGATTGTTTGATACAATTAAAGCGGAAATCCGGTTGCAAAGGTCATTCATTCAAAAATCATTTTTCAATGAAAGTGTCACTAAAAAGGGATACAAACTGCATGTTAAAAGCATAAAAATAAAAATTGGAAAGTGGAATGAAAATTGCATTCATAATACACAACTCGACCACATTTTATGAAGTTTGTGTATATACTGGTAAGGTTTTGGAGAAACAAGATAAAAATGTTTAAAAAGCAATTAAAAAAATCTAAATGGGCCCAAGAAGGTCTCACTCTTGCCCTTGTTCTCCCTCTTCCCGCCCTACAGACCACCCACTGCGAGGCTTCGTTTGGGTATGAACATCTTATCTGTAGTTTTAAATCATAAACTCGTCTGTATACACACAGCATACAGTTTAGGTCTCCACACACGCTGGTAACACGTTTGGTTAGTGCAACCTTCCTGTCACAATCCTTTTAACTCCCTTGCTGTCTTTCAAGTTTTCACAGTCGACTTGTCCCTTTCTTATTCCGCAGACAAAGGAGAGATCCTTTGTATTTCTTTGAAACTAATGTTACAACAACTAGTACCTGCTCATTCTCCTTTCAGCAGGTTTAGTTCCTCCTGCCAAGAATATTGTCAACCCACATACATGCACACACTCTGAGCGTTTCAGTTTAGGGTTGCAAAAGCAAAAGCACATCTCAGTATGGATACAGCAGGTCTCATCTCTAGTTAGTCAGTCACCCCGAAATGGTAAATCCCCAGCAACCCGGTCAGCCCCTAATGACTCACATTCCTCCCAGGACAAAATTATATCAGCTGTCGTCTCTCTTGCAGCGTCTCCATCGCAGAGGGGGGAGGAAGTAAGCGCACCGAGACAAACGCGTTCAAACAGAGATGTGCCAGACAATGCTTGGAGGATTTGCACTGCAGTTGCATGGCAGCATTTCTGCTGTTGGCTACTGAATTCATCTGGCATTGTCTGCATATCAGACAGAGAACGGATGGATTTAAGCCCCTAGATTCAGCTGTCTGTTTTTGTGTAATGTGGCACCGACGTGTTCATCTTTTCAGTTCTCATCTCCACTTTTCTTCACGAGATAAACTTATAATCAACTTGTCTTTGACGAAGGCATTTGCATTCGGCGGGTCGGCTTTTTCTTTTATGTTTATTTGATTTCTATTTGTTCACCTGGATGTTTTAAGTTAGGTTGTATGATCTCTCTGCGAGTCATTGTAATTTTATGGGTACTAAGAGCAGAGAACACTCTGACTTTCTTTCAACAACTAGAGTTTTTTTCTTGCCTCTTAAGTCAGAGCATGCATTAGTTAGAGTTGTCAATTGGGTGGACAGCCTTGTCTGGGTATGTGTGCGTCTGTGCCAAACTCTTTCCATTTTCAGATAATGGACTGAGCAGTGCTCTGTGAAGTGTTCAAAGCTAGTTTTTTTTCCCTACCTAACCCAGCGTTAGACTTCTCTACAACGTTCTCCCTGAGATGTCTGCTGTGTTCCTTGATCTTTCTGATGCTGCTTGTTCGCTAATGTTCTCCAACAAACCTCTACGATGTAAACTAAGGTTAAATGACACACAAGTAGGCTTTAGTTACAAAGTTTGTGCCTGGTGAAAGGTGCTTTCATACACCGTTGGTTGCACCAGATTTTGTTTAAAGTATCAGGGTAAGGTGGGCGAGACTTCTCAAAATTGTGTACCGTAAGAAACACAAGATCCTAATTGAACACATTGGAAGGTGTGGTTGTAACATGACAAAATGTGGAAAATCTTGATGGGGTGTGAATATCTTTTGAAAAATCCACATAATTTAAAGACGCAGCCTCTGAGCACTGCAGCAGATGATGCTTTTAACAAGCTTTAGTCTGACGGCCCGCTGATAACCGCCGCTCTATTGTTAGAGCTGAGCCGGCACGCTCCCAGACACAGACAGACAGGCGGACATCTCTCATTATCACCGACTCTCTTTTAACATTTGCTTCCACTTCCCTCCAAACATCCAGAGTCATGATAAAACTGAGGAACTGGATTTTTGCAGAGGTTTCTGTTTATCAGCGAAGGGTCTAAAATGTGTTCTCCCCCTCATTGACTGCATGGTGAGCCCATGTGACTTTTGTTCTAAAAAATTATCCATGAAACTGAATTGAACTGTTTTGATGCCTGAGGTGGGGAATATTGTTGACAAATCTCCGAAAAGCTAACAGATGAGATAAAGGTATTCTATTGTTAAACTTACCAGCACGGAAACAAATTTTGAAGTTCTTACAATTTTCTTTTCTCTCAAATATAATGCTTCAAGTAAACGTATTATGTTTATGTTACCATGCAGGGGATATGGATAACTAACCTATCACTAAAAAATCCTGTTTGCTGAATAGATCAACACAACAAACTGCAGACCTCTGAATGTTTTTTTCTCCAAAAAAGAAAAAAAAAACTGTAGTTAGTTCAGCAGCTCCAAATAATCTGGTATCATAGTTGAATTTTTTTTTAGGACCATATCATTTAAAAATATCGCTGTGTTTAATTGCTGAACACGGTTAAAATGACTCATTCCCAGCAAACGGCTCGGTGACAGCGACATCTAGTGGAACTTTGCTTTCAATGCACATCAGGGATTCAACTGGTTAAAGTGCATTTAATTATATATGTTGTGTAAATTGAATTACATAGCTAACCAAAGAAAATCACCTAGATTTTAGTCAGAAAAGACTCATTTAAATTAATTGGAAAAAGGTAATGAAAAGATTATAATTATTGTTATTTTAATTCTAGGGTTTAAGGATCATCTTCACCGACTCTTCCCGTCTTGTGTTTCGGATGAGCGGCAGCGGAGGAGGGACGGGTGCCACCATACGCATTTATGCTGAGAGCTTTGAGAGAGACCCTGAGAGACACAGCAGAGAGACTCAGGTAGGGGAGCTGTGTGTTATCTGTTAACACGCGCAGAAGGACCTGCACGCTCCTCCTGCTTTCACCTGGAACAGGGACAAACAAACCGCTTTGTCTTCATTAAAACTTTTTGTTTTGACTTCATTATCGTGAACTTTTTTGTCGTGAATGCATTATTAACATTTAAGAGATTAAGAATTACGCATGAATAAGAAACAAATCATCCCCTGGATTAATTTGCCATTTATTTATTTATTTATTTATTTATTTATTTATTTATTTATTTATTTATTTATTTATTTATTTATTCATTTGTTAAAGAGGAGTTAAGCTCCCACCACTGAGGAATAACAGTATTGTGAAATGTTTGGAGGTGTTTATTTGGTATAAAAACCAGACTTCTTCCTTTAATTCATTTCAGAGTGAAACAATGATCTCCCTACATACTTATTCTCTCTGCAGGTGGTGCTGGGTCCTCTCATCGCCATCGCCCTGAAGATCTCCAACATTCATGAGAGGACAGGTCGGCGCGGCCCAAACATCATCACATGAGTTAAAAGAAAATGAGGAAGATACACTCTCACACACACACGCACACCCCCCGCCCCACACACACACACGCACACGCACACACACACACACACACACACACACACACACACACACACACACACACATGCACACACACACACCCCCACACCCACACACACGTGCACATGTTATATGCATCTATCATGCCCACACTGATAAGTTATACTTATTTCTGCAGCTTCACTTTGCTTGAAACAGCTTTTAACCCGAGAATATTTTTTTTTCCTGCTGGAATTTGTCTCTCAAAGACAAAAATGTCACAGCTGCACATCTATGTTCATTTTTGTTCACAATAAAAAGTCAGTTATTGATAAACATGAAGCAAATTGAAATAATGCAGTAGTTACACAGTGGAAGCTATGAAAGCAATAAACACAAACGTGATGACAGAATATCAATGTTTCTTGATTTTTTTTATATTACTTAGTGTCAGCTTATTATTTTTCTTTTCACTTTACTAATATTGAACATTTGATTTACAGGGTACTCCGGTTTCCTCCCACAGTCCAGAAACATGACTGTCAGGTTAATTGGCCTCTCCAAATTCTCCCTAGGTGTGAGTGTGTGTGTGCATGGTTGTGTGTCCTGTGTGTCTCTGTGTTGCCCTGCAACAGACTGGCGACCTGTCCAGGGTGACCCCGCCTCTCGCCCGGAACGTTAGCTGGAGATGGGCACCAGCAAACCCTCCCGACACCACTAAGGGACAAGGGTGCAAGAAAATGGATAGATGGATGGATGGATTTACAGTGCACATATAATTTGTTATTATTACACATTACAAGTAATTTCTTTACCAAAACGAGAAAGAAAAGTTAGAGCTTTCTCAAAAATCAACATTTGTGCACATTCGGACTGAGAGGAAATAAAAACATATTTGAAGTTACTTGTTGCCCTTTGGCATGTTGGGATTTTACTAAGGAGTGTCCTCATCGCTGGACTTATTTGCTGTGATTGAACAGCTCTTGTTTTCCAGCTGAACAGGAAACAAACTGAAGCTGTTGATCTGCGATAAGAGGTTATGAGGTTTGATCTTTACACCGCTCCGATGAGACGCTGGGAGCAGGACATCATAAACATGTCGATTGACGTCATTCTGATTTGAGGATAAAGCCAGTGGATATTCAATAGGACTTTTTCACTCAGCCATACAGACGTTAGCTGTCGGAACGTACAGGTCATTGCTCCATCTTTATGGTACCAAGGGTCACTACTGGAGTTACTGAATGTGCTGCTCATAGTCAAAACCTTGATTATAAAAAATGAATGTTAGAGTGCAAATGATAAGGGACATTATAAAATGATATTTTAATATAATCATGTAATTAAAAAAAATCTTTTTAATCACATTTGGTAAAGTTCATAAAAACATGTTGGCTATAAAGTTATGGTTACACAATGTTTATTGTGCTGAAGTGAACCATCGGGCGTTTTGAACCTAAACGACCCGTCTGGGGCTCGTGACAGACATATGCACAGGAATGGTGTGATATTTGAAGGGGATTTAAGGAAAAATAAAATTCATGAGAAACTTCCTGAAGTTTCTTTAGAAACACTGCTGAGCTGTGGTGTTCTGTTGACATACAAGTTAATCTTTTCTTTGTTTTTATAATGTTGTGGTTGCAACCTTTGACTTGAGTAACTTGAGTAACTTGACTAAACGACGTAGCCATAGTCATTTTGTGGGACTATTCATAAACAAAAAGATCTTTTTAGCGCCACAATTTTCCCTTCAGCTGAACTCTGAAGAGACCAAGTGTCTGATGTTTTCCCTGGAGCGCTTGGTTCATCTGATCAGGCACTGTAAGGTTTCTAAAAGCAACAAGTTGAAAACAGTTATCTGTATTGTTCCTATTTATGTGAAATTGATTAAGAATCAAAATAAAACATTCTCCACGATTTGGCTTTTTAAAAAACGGTAAATTAAATTTTATCTCACTCATGCATTTCAGTATCAGTATTTTTTATTATTATTTATTATAATTTTTTGCTTTGTTCCCTAGTTTTAATGCAGCTAAACTCTAAAAGTAATATTTTTTCAATAACACTAAGTGCAATCAATAGGAAGAGAGTAAAAGGTGAATATGCGTTAAGTATTGCATTTTGTTTTGGGTTGTACTGTTTGTTCTACTTGCTTACAGGTTAATTTGGTGTAAATTAATTTAGTTGCAGCCTAAATAAGTTAGTTGATTTGTTTGAATTAAAGTAACTTCAGGTTTAACGTAAAACAGGATTTATTAAAGACAATTTCACTGTTTTTAATGTGTTGCAACATAAAAATCTGAGAATAAATATAGAAACGTTGACAATATTGAGCCTTTATAAAAGACCATCTGAGGAACAAAACATACATTATTACACAAGCAATACGACAGTGTGCAACATCTTTTGGAAATGTTATGATCTTATAGTCTGTAAAACGTCTCAAATATAACAGAGGTGTTATTCAGTTCCCCGACTTGCTTGTTACACAACCAAGACGGAGCGCTAAAAAGCTAAAACAGCTTTTTGATCCAGAAGGAAAATCATTCAAGTAACTTAAACACACATTTCAGTTCCAACGCAACAGGTTTTCACCCAGTAAAGTCCCAGGAAACCATGTCCACTGAGACAGTGCAGATTGGGCGTTGACACAGCAGCTGATGTCATTTTGCAGTAAAGCAAAGTCACAAAATTAGTGATGTCCATAGTTTTTTAGGGAACCTTCTCCTAGTTAGTAGTCCTCGCTCTTAGGGAGTACATTAAAAACCCATTTCTCCTTTGGTGTTGGAAGCAGCATCTCTTCACATGCATCCATCTAACTGTGTTCAGTATGGACCACCTGACTGTATCGAGGTGGTGGCTCCCAGCTCCACCTGCAGTCTGGACTCTCTGAACTGTCCTGGGTGTACAGTGGAGGTGCAACACCCAAAACCACGGGAACTCCATCGACTGATACAACCTCCTCATGCATGCTGACGTGGCAGGGACTCAGGGTCTCTTCGTACGGAGGAGGAAAGGAGCTCGGCCTGCTGAAGAGAAGATCCGAGTTCAGATGGAACGGGTTTATCAAAAACATTAACAATTTTAGCTATTTTCTTTTACATGCAAGTGTGATCACATAAAGAAAAAAAAACAATCAGTGCAAGCATTTAACTGGCTGCTTCACCTTTCAACTGTGAAGATCTGGATGTCACTGTTGTGTCTTCTTCTGTGGTACATCTTGCTCCTCATGATGTGGCAGAGGCTCCAGAACACCCCGATGAGCATGGCCAGGAAGCCGAAGATGATCATAATGTAAGCAGGGACCATCTTGTGATCGAACCCTGGCCTGTTCTGCTGGGACACCAGGTAGCCTCCGATGCACGTGAACACAAATCCCACAGAAGGTAAGAACATGCGGGCAAAGGACAACAGCTGTTTCTTCACACCCATGACTGCTGAATTGTTCTGTGCGTTGCTTCTTCAGTGCAAGGTGGAGATGTCCTCTAAATGACAGCGGTGCATTCACATCTCAGATAAGTGAATGTGCTCAAAAATGTCTCGGCACCTCTTAGACACACGTCTCAGTGAGCAGCTATGCCTCCTTGGTTGTAAAAGGAAGTGGCTGCAATGATCCTCCCGGCTGGGTTGAATATTAACGCAGGGAGGTCACAAGTATGAGAGAGATATTGCCCGTGGTTTGGCAAAAACACAAGGGGGAAAAAATAAATAAATAAATAATGGCAGTGCTAAAGGCTAAAGTTTGCTGATGATGTTGTATGAAGACTTTTCTGCAATTTCTTTTATATATATGAAGCACTTAAATGCCTTGATTCTAATGGCTGAGTCTCAATAGTCGTTTTGCATTATTCTTATCCTTCGGTATTCCTTAGCTTGGTATTTTTTTTTATTATTTGAAAACTGCTTTTCATTTACTCAGGTTATCATTTACTGATATTAAAAGGCTAACAAGTGTGACTGTGGCTCAGTGGGCATGTGAGGCAGAGGGGAGCAAGAGTCAGTGAAGGTGTCAAGTTTTTTTTTTTTGACTTGGTAGATGTTATGAATCTTCATTTATGACAATTTTGTTAAGAAGGATAAAGATGGATCTTTTCTTATTACAATATTCCATCTTAAGCTCTGAGATGCTAATATCCTACTGGTTTTATAACACGCGAAACGTACCGTTAGAAAACAGGCAAGCTAAATATTACAATACAAATAAAGAAACAGAAATACAATTATCACTCTAGTTTATAAACTCATGGTACATGGTCCAAGTTCAATAAACAGAACAAACTAAATTTTTTTTCCTGTCCGCTCAGCTCCACAGCTTCCACAAAGCTGTCAGGTTGAGACATTCGGTGCTTATAAACTCTCGCAGCATTGCACAACGTTTTCTCTTAAACAACTTTAACACAACACTTTTCACAGGTCATGGGTAATGTTTCTATAAACATGTTTTCATTAACCAAAGAAAACCACATTTTTCAGCTTCTCTGGCGACTGAAGAAAGACACTTCTGTCAGCATAAATTTGAGGTTGGATTGTAAGTGCTTAAGATCTTTAACCTTTTAGTGCATGTATTTTCTTTGTTGTTTTTTTATTGCACTCTGCGTATTCATAATTGCATCTTTAAATAAAGTTACTCAAACCCAACATGTTCAATGAAGTCCTCGTGACGCTTTGGTCTGGATGCTTGCTACATGTTCCATTGGAAACTCTTCTGTCTTGTCATACAAAAAAAATGACAGAACTAAAGATCTGAATTGGATATAAGCCAAAAAAATGAAGTCAGTTTAACAGGTTTTATGTTGCTGTCAAGAGTCTCTGCAGAAATATGAATACACCATGCAGCGCTTATGGGGTTTGTTGTTTGGGACTTTTTTGTGGGTAACATTTTTGCAAAGCATTACATATTTTATCCTTCTTTCATTCCTTGTCATGTTGCTTTCAGTAGAGCACTTTGCTCTTGGTATGTTGCACAATCTCATCATGGGATCATTTCAAGCCCTTAAAAGTAGTTTCATATTTATGAATGAAAGGTTGCCACCTTCCTCAATGCTCATCGAGGTTAATTGCTCAATAAACTTTACCAATCATATCAGCGTGCAGTCCAGTTTGAGAAATATCTTGATTTAGCATAAGTGCAATGTCATTCTAGTCAACACATCCCAGTGTTTAAGGACTGTGACATTCTAAAACCTAAAACCATAATATGTTTTATACAATGGACTAAGAAAAAGCAGGGCATTATTGTGAAGTGGGAGGAAAATTAGACAACCAATCAGACAATCTGAAAAGTGTGTGGTAAGTGTTATTTCATCTGCGCATTAATCCAGCCGTTCTGTGAAGGTCTCACAGGTTTGTTGGAAAACAATGGTGATTGAATGGCTTCACAAAGACTGAAGAAAATCCGAAATCAGATTATGGGGAAGTTTAAAGTGGAGTTAGGTTATAAAACAACTTCTGAGCCTTGAGCATCATATTGAGCAATCCTCAGTTAATCATCTGAAAATGGAAACTATTTGACACTAGTCCAAACCCTCTAATTTGGGCTGCATAATATGAGGAAAACATGTAATTACCATAGCATTGCTGAACATTGTGACAATGATGTAGATGACAATGAAAAATCCACACAACAGGACAAATATATCACCGACATGGAGAAATGGTGTGCAGAACACAACAAGCTGCTGGAGGACAACAGCAGCCTGTCAGCCGTCTGCCAGGACCTGAGGAGCAGACTGACTCTGATCCAGAATCAGAAACAGCCCTACAGCTGAGACCCAGCATGTTCCTGCCTCTGATTTTGCTCAGATGTAACGTATTTGGTCCAGACCTGCATCACCCTGGTTTCTTCAGTAGCTCACCAGCAGTCTGTAGTGGAGCCGGTCCAGAGCGAAACTGATCCCGAGGTGAACAGATGAACTTCACAGTTGGATCTGAAGGAACTGATCATCCTCAGATCAGCTAAAGAACTACAGATCTAAAAGCTGGAGAAATGGGGGCACTGGTATTACTAAAGTTCCTCCACTGAACTTCTTAAATTATCTACTTTTTGTATTTTTATACTTTTTTTTACCCATTCAAGCTGACTGCAAAAGAGAAAAAAACTTTCCTTTACAAAATGTTGAACAATTACTGTAACAAAATAAATTTTACACCAAACTTTTATTTACATTGTGTACTTCTGTTTTAGACCAGCCGGTGTCAGTCTTTCTTAGAGAACATTTTAAAATTGATTCTGTCTCCAGTTTTCTGCTGGAGAAACAAAAGCGTTTCAGTTTTCAGTCTGAAAGAGTTCAAATGTTCTTCTTCATGGGATCTTAGAGAAGTTTTTTTTTTTAGAGAAAAGTTTGGTGCTGGTTCTGGTGAAAAAAAGTTGCAAAATGTGACGGTTCTGAGTCTGACGTGCAGTAACTAGTTACATATACTTAAGTAATATTTTTGGACAAATTTTTGTTCTTTAAGTGGTTTATACACCTTTTTTAAATTACTTTTACTTCAGTAATGTTTTTATAAAATATCCCTACTCTTACTAATTTCTGGATACTTTACCCACCGGAAGTAAGTTCGCTAAATGAACAGCAAACATGTTTTAATAAAAAATGCCAGATGCAGCAACAAACTGATGGTAGTAGTTTGTAAGTTTTGTTTTAATGTTTTATTTTGAGACCACATTCAATTTGCAATCAGATGTAACTTTCAGAATAAAATTCTGCATGTCAGACATGCAGAGCGGGCTGCCCACCACCAGGGGGCCCTCAAGAGCACCAAGCTGGCATGATGACGATGTATTTTTAAAATAACGTTGAATTAAATTTTTTATTCCATATCGTATTTATGGTTGGCACACAAATAATGGGTTAATTTGTCCCTAATTAATGTAAATTGTTTTTAGTTAGCTAATTACAAATGACGGCAGGTATGTTACACACAGTAGCTTAGGAATCAATAAGCATTTGGTGTCGACTTGTTCCTAGGAGGGGCCCCAAATGAAAATATACTTCGGGTCCAAAAAGGCCCTGCACACGTGATTTCATCTTGCAGGTTGTGAAACAGGAAGTTAAATTAGAAGGAAGCTAAGAGATTTTATCAAAATTCAGTCGAGTTGCAGTGATCAGTCAGAGCAGATGGAAATTCATACGATTGATTGAAATGTTTCAATGTCAAGTACGCACAAAAATTTTAAAACTGACTCGTAAAATCTTTCTGGAGAGATGATATCATACCACTTTGTATACAATTCTTCCTTCCACTAAACTTTCTGTTAATATGTTTGGATACAGAAGTTACATTAGCTTTAAGCTGTTATGGCTAAAGTTGAGTAACTTAATATATTTACTCATTTAGGTCGACGTAAGTAACTTTTTTGGGGGGGAAAACTACCTTTAAGAGTATTTTTAATTTGCTGTAATTTTACTTGTGTAATTTTATTATGAAGCATCGCTTCTTTTACTTGAGTAAAATGTCTGCTCTACACACTGCGAGCGACTTCACTGAATGAAGAACAGATTTATTTCAAACTAAAAGAAAACCTTGTAGTTTCTGCTAAAGTCGTATATTGAAAGATTTGGAAAATATATATATTTTGCCTGATTCATATTACAAAATGAATTATTTTCATTTTATCCTTAAAATACAAATGTCCACATAACTTAATAGTTTGTTCCTTACGATGATGTAATTTTTCAATATTAAGCAGTTTGTAGCGTTTTTACTCGAGTATTTTTTTTGACAGCTATTTTTTTTTTACTTGATTAAAAGTATATTGAAGTAGTTCTACTCTTACTTGGGTACTTTAATTCTGGTTATGCATTCATATTAATTATTTCATTGATGTTACTGAGATGTAGTTGTGAAAAAAAAAACTTAAAACAAGCTTTATTTCCTCTACTGTGATATTATTCCTGTAAATCCTCAGAGATGCTGAGTGAGTGTGTGTGTGTACGAGTGTGTGCGTGTTCTTATCTAGGTATAAATCCATCTGTTCTTCGTAGGTCTAAGAGGTTTGTTGGAGAACGTAGCGCACCATGAAAACCACAGAGTAAACAAGTCAGGAATGAAGCAGAGAAGATTAAAGTGGTGTTGAATTAAAAAACTATATCCACGCTGAGGCACAACTGTAAACCTACCAACACATGGCTCCCTACATAAACTGGCAGATTGTCGAAGAAAACTTGTTCGAGACGAGATAAGACTTGAGATTGAGGTGGAGATGTGCCTTCCTGCAGGACAACATGCAGCCAGAGCCGCAGTGGACAGATATAGATCAAAACCCATTCATGTGTGCCTATGCCACAGCCACAATTCAATTGAGTACATCTGGAAAGAGTTCAAAATTGCTGTCTTTCCATTCTGAGTTTGAACTGTTTTTCAAAGGAAACCAGGAAAAATGTGTTTCTAGTTGTGCAAAGCTGCTCCCTGGAGCCATTGCAAAAAAGATACGGAGCAGAGTGTACTCCATGTGACACACCGTCACCATTTAGTGACGGTGTGTCACATGAAGTCAAGGCAATTTTATTTGTACATCAAATTTGAGCAACAAGGCAATTCAAAGTGCTTTACATGACTCAAAAGAAAGATAAAACAACAAACAAGAAAAAAGTGGTAAAATGAAACCTCTTATGAATCCATTATTGGTTGTTGTAACATGAAAACGTTGGGAAAGTACAAGGAGTTTGAATACTTTTGACAAGACACTGCACAGTACCAGATTATGCAGAAGCTGCCAAAACATTAAGTCTGAATTAAGGCATTAATTATTGCTAAGCAAGCCATACATCACTTGCTGATGCACTCATTCTGCAGCCTGGTGCGGCATATAAAATCATGACAGATGCGATACTGAGCTGTGTTTAACAGCCCAGGAACTTTACAGTGCTTTGAAGATGATGACAACTTCTTTTATCTTTAGCACCGCTATCACACAGTGTCTGGTCTGGTCGGCTGCCCTGAGAACATAAACTGAAGCCTTGAATGATGCTGCAGTTGTCTGCCTGCGCATGACACAGATTAAGCACATATTCAGAGACAAGTTTCATCTGATTTCTCCTGGGAATGCGTTGGTCTTTAGAGGGACTTTGGTGCCTGAATTATTGCAACGGTTTTACTGCAGGTTGAGAAAATCCTATCTCATAGTCAGTTTTATTTTATTTATTTGTAAAAGCTCTGAGTTGGAGCTTTTGTTTTGAAGGCTTTGATGGCCACTTTGAATTGGTGAGATATAAAGCACATTAAGTTATAAAATCTTGGAAAGGGTGCGACGGTGGTGCAGGGGGTGGAGTGCACAAACCATCCTTAAATGGTTTATTTATAAATGAATAAATAAAACCATGGGCATAACATGCACATAGAGTCATATTTGGAAAAAATGAAAGTATTGTTGAAAAATGTATGTATATGTAAGAATTTTCTCCTCCCTTCCAGCTACTGATAACCAAACATTTAAGATTGGAAAATTGCATCAGAACAATAAAGAAAAAAAATGTAATACAGAAAAGTGGGCTTTAAAAACTACGTTTCATACCTACTTACAGGATAATATTTTAAAATTTACTTTAATCTGACAAATGAGACTCTTCTGAATGTATACTTTAATTGACTGCACCGAAGAAGCATCTTGTCTCAGTACAATTTTTTTGACAATTCCTGACCATTTTTTCTTTTTGTTTGTTTAGCATCTGAGCACAATTATAAGTAGGGTTTTTAATCATTACACATACACAATCCATTTTACTTTTTTTAACCGAATTAAGACAATTACCGAATCTACCTAAATTAATACATCCATCATTTGTGGCAACCTGTTCCCTCACTGGACATCACAAAGACACACGAGAAACAAACAGTCTGTTTGTGGACTGTGGGAAGAAGCCGGAGTACGCAGAGAACTTTTTAATAAGCATCTAAAACATCAATTTTGCACATAGCTGTAGAATGATCTAATTTATTCACATGTTCTAATACAAAAGTGGATGCATGTACACTGCTTATAAATCCAATTTGCAACACACAACTGCACACACACAAAACACACACACACACACACACACACACACACATATATACCTTCTTTTAGATCTCATTATTGAATGATAATAATAGACAGGATGAAGCAGGGAGCCATTAGTAGCGAGGAAAGGAGTGAAGGGCCGGATATTAATCAGATGGACCCTGATGAGGACCTGCCACCCCCCGTCATCAATCAGGGTCAGACTGCACGCTCAGCAGAACACAACTTCACTTGTTATATGGTCACTAACTCAATACATATCAGCAATTTGATTGTTTAGCCGATGGTGTTGTATTTATGCACATAAATCACAGTGTGTGCAAGACGGGTGGAGAGGTACGGATGTAGCTGCGGTGATGCTCCACCTGTGGCAGTGTTGCATTATCTTCCCCCCCCTCCGACCACTGCTGCCAATGCAAGAGGGAAAGTTTGCTGTGCTGCTTGGTTATCATGTGGTTTAGGATGATTTGAAGCAACTGTCTGAAACACACAGTTTCCCCCACAGCAACCAGCTTGATGAGCTCATTTGGAGGTGCTAAAGTAAACCTGATGCCTTCAGTTATGTATCTAAGTTAATATGAGCCAGCCTGAGGAATGGTAAAGTTTCCAGCCTGCCTGGTTTCAATAACCACCATGATGCTCCTTCGCTCTGCAAACTGTGGCCAAGTTTTTTGTTTTTTTTCTGCCTATTTTGTCACAGATTATAAATCTTCTTAGCTTTAAGAGAACATCTTTATAATGGTGAAACCTTTCCCTCCAGTCTCAATCAGCAGTGTCACTTTATGGATCTGGAGATTATTTCAGATAGCAGCTTTATAAAATCAGAGCCATGTGTGATGAAGGAAGAAATATTTTAGAAAATTTTCTTAAAGGAAGGAAAAGAAGGGAGGAGACTGGGAGACAACAAAGGAGGAAATGAGGGTTTAAAACGTTCTGGTTTTACTTAGACTTGTTACAATATGTTTACAAACTTCAACATGTTTCCAAATTAGCTAATAACTGGAAGGGAACTGATACTTGGTTTTCAAACCTTTTTTTTTTTTTTTAACAAATGCACCCTCAATCATTTGCTGTTATCACACTGGGAGGTCTCTCCAGGTCTCACTTTTGCTTATTCTTCTTTGCAAATTAGCTGAAGCTCAGTCAGACTGGGTGGAGAGCATAATGTGAACATATATTTTCAAACATGAAACAAATCCTCAAAATGGCTCTAGGGCTGTACTTTGACTGAACCATTCTAACACTTGAATGGTGCATGGTTTCGCTTAGACCATTTCATTGCACCGTGTCATTATGTCCAGGGTTTTTTTTCTCCTGGTTGACGTTTTGAGCTGCCTCTGAACAGCTCTGTATTTTGCTCCATCCATCTTCCCATTGACTCGTAACAGCTTCCCTGTTCGGTGGAATAAGATGCAACCCCAACATGATGCTGCCACAGCCATGTTTAATTGTGAAGATGATTTGTTCATGGTCTCGCTTTATCCCACTACAAGTAATGTTTTGTGCATGTAAGGAAATGTTATTCGGCTTTGAACCAGCTTCTTCCACATGTTTTATGTGTTCTCTACGTGGCCTGTGGCTAATTTCAAACAGAACTTCTTATGGTGTTTTTCTTTCACTATTCTGCCTGTAAATGCCAGGTTTTGTGTGACTCTCTCAACAGATTCTCCCACCTGAGCTGTGAATCTCAGCAGCTCTAACAAACCTCTGAGTCCTTCACAGAACGGTTGGATTTATATTGTAACTTCTCAAGGCTGTTGGCTGCAGTGGATATTTATTTAGGAGTATCACAATAGAGGGGGTTGAATATGTATTTTATTTGTAAAAACCACTGAAAACCATTTAGAATTCTCCTTCCACTTCATAATTATGGATTGGTTTATATGGATTGCTCACATAAAATCTCAGTAGAGTACAACTGATGCTTTCAATGGCAACTTAGCAAAATGTTGAAAAGTTCAGGGGGCGTGAATACTTTTCAAGGCACTACAGGTAACTTTCAAGCCTCTCTTAATATTTCTTCAGCTGCTCCGTGTGCTCTTGTCTGTAGTGCTTCATGGCTCTTTCAGATGGTAGCCGTGTGAGCCCACATGCTTGTCTGGATCGGCCAAGGCAGGAGGGGATCAATGAGGAGATCGATAGGGTCCCTGGGAGTCCTAATAGCCCTGTTACTGCTCCCTGACTCCCTGCCTGACTGCCTGATATAGCACCACACTGGGGGGGGGAGAGACGACTGCGTGCGCATGTGTGTGTGTGGGCCATCCTAAATAATGGCTATGAACCCCGCTGAGTCTGTACTTACACTTTGGCCATGATACAGCACAACACGGTGGGTAATTGTACTGCACTGATGGAGGTGATTGCCTTGTGAGTGCAGCAAAGCACCATATTGAGCTCAGTTTCATCTTTATTACGAGTAAACATGATGATAAAGGCCCTGTAAAAAGGAAGTTACAGAAGATGTACCTCACACAACTTTGATGAACAAAAGAGACATACTTGTGGAGAAGAGATTATTATGATAAGTGATCTGTTATTCCACTCTCATATGTGAAAACAGGCTGACAAAATGTGTGGTATACAGTATTAAAGGAAGAGTCCAAACTTTTTGGACACTCATGTGGGACAAAATTGTCAAGACAAAAGTATTTGTGGACCAAGAACATATTAAGCATTAAAATCAGGCAGATAAAATAGTCCGACACATATTTTATTCGTAGGAAAGGGAAGCTATTAATTATAGATCCAAAATTTAAAAAGGATTTTGCACATTTTTTAAAAGACAGGCATATGGTTTTTAAATTATTTGGTGTTCCATTGAACAAATTTATTTTTAATCATAAGAAAGACTTGGGTTACTTCCTTTCAGATGCTTGTTATATCTAGCCAAGTTTAATAATGTAAATAAAAGCTGATTTGTGTGTGAAAGTTGGCTTTTCAATAAAAGCGCCTCGATAAACGTTCTACATATTATAAAAGCCTGGTTTTAAATATATAAATGCGTGTGTTTCACTTAATATTTTCCATTGTTAGAAATTATGTCAGTTATAATTTTGCCGATTACAAATGGGCAGTTTAGGATGACGATCCACACAGTGCAGAGCTTTGGACGGACATCTAGTGGCATAAACTACAGTTTGCAACTGCCAATTGCAGTTTGAAAATTGGCAGATAAGATTTATTTATTTATTATTTATTTATTGTCATTTTATGATAATGCAATGAAATTAGGTTGACAGCGTAGAAACAGCAAAGTACCGATACAAAAGTTTTAAAATATTAAACAACACAAAAGATTAAAAACGACAGTTGTTTCATTCTATACATTAAAGGCACATAAGCAGGATGCACATTATTGAGAGTTACAGCAGGGCTGCCCTCTGTCTCTCACTCATCCACTTTCAAAGTGATTGTTTTAACAGAGTATCCACCACCTAAAAGCTGTTTCTGAGCCGGGTTGTGTGTGCCCTGTGAGCCCTCGTTCTGCCGGATGGGAGGGCGGAAGAGTGGGAGCATCCTGGGTGTGTGGGGTCCTTTAGGATGCTATTTGCATGCTTATGCAGGCGTGCTGAGTAGATGTTTTCAATGCCAGGCTGTGGGGATCTAGATGATCCACTGGGGCATTTTAGTCACTCACTGCAGGCTCTTCTTCGCCACCGCAGCGCAGTCAGAGTACCACACTATGCAACAGGAAGTCAGTCTCTGTTGTGCATCGGAGGAATCTAGTCAGGAGCTTCTTTGCTAACGAAACAGGCAGCTTCGTTGTAAGCGGGTGCTTTTTTTTTTTTTAATCAGGTGTAAAGTGTTAAGGCTCATTCAAGATGTGGATCCCAACATTAAAGCTGCTGACTCTTTCCACTTGCTGGCTGTTTATGCTCAATCCTGGATGGATTGTCCTCACTTTCTTGAAGTCCCTGAAGATCATCTTTAGTAATCAGGATCAGGTTGTACTTCCTGCACCAGACTGACAGACACCTCCTCTCTGCAGGCCCCAACTTTGTGATCATTGATGAGGCCTGTGATGCTGCTGTTGCGGTTGCCCTGCAGTCATGGGCAAACAGAGAGCAGAGGCCACTATTGAGCACTTGGAGGTTTCCTGTGCTGAGTGTGAGGTTGGAAGAGGTGGGGTAATCTATGTGGACGTACTGGTGCCTGTTTGTTAAAGTCTCTGATCCACCATCTTGTTGAGGTTGAGGCGTTAAAAGCCAAACTGAGAGCCACGAATGCCATCCTCATTCGTGGCTTTGGTAAATGTTGTATTATAAAGACTTTCATTGACCTCTCACCCTTTAAGTGGTGGATGGATGTTGTCATTAAGAACAGCTGTCTTTTCAAATGGCCGTGCAGTTGATCACATTTTCATACAGATTTTTGTTAATCGTTTAATCCATGATTGAGTTGCATGGTCCTAAAATGCTTCTTCAACATTCATTTACTGAGATAATAAGGTATAAAAGGTAAGGAAACACAACATATGTACTATATATATCTGTATATATATATATGTGGAAAAGCAAATACAAGCACACACAAAGTTGCACCAGGTGTGTTTTCAAACCTCTCGAGACGCAGAGTTTTTGATCCTGTTTGTCTTATATTACATTGACACGTGTGTAAGACAAATCTTCACCTAGAGATGTATTTCTGGTGCCTCGCCTTGATATTGAAGTCTACTGCATTGTCCCTGTCATCTAGTCTTTGACAGCTTCCCCCCCTCTCTGTGTCTGCATTGATATGTGCACCATGATACAACACCGATTCTCTCAGGGTGCCCACTCAAAAGATGAGTTGTGAAAAGTACACTATATCAGGACCGCCGGAGCTCGCTGCTCACTGAACACCCTGCTGATTTCCCACATTATCAGACTTCACACAGGCTCCTCAGTAGTGGAAACAAATATGAGGGAAGGAGCAACAAGAACACGAGTCCAGACCTTGTGATTTTGCACCGTTTACATCACAGTTGCACAGTTTCTAAAATTCTTCACAAATAGGAACAAGATTTTTAGTGTTTCAGCCAGATTTCTTTTGAGTTGGATCATCGCTGTATTTCTCTCATAAACATCAAAACCAGATGAGAATCAAAAGAACTGCAAAACGGGCATATGGAAGTCGCTGTGGGTCCAAGTGGAAAATATCTTACAAAACAAAGCCTATACAGTGCCTTTATAAACTACCCAGACCACTTAAACCTATTGCACATTGTGCATCTTTGCAGCAAACTGCAATGCGTGTGTTCCTCAATGCTTTTTTTTGAGTGTGAAGTCGAAGAAACAAATATGTCATTAATGTGTTTTTGAATTAAAAAATTAACATGCATTGCATTGAGCCTCCCTCCCCATAAATAAAATTTGCCTAATTAGTAAATACCTACTTAGTTCACCTGCGCTTAATTTAATCTGTATAAATCCAGCTGTTCTGTGAAGGTCCCAGGGGGTTTGTTAGACAACTTCAGCGAACCAACAGCGTCATGAAGACAGGGAAGCACTGCATGTTTCTGTATAACAACCTGACACGCATGCAGAATGGTGAGAAGAAACCAGGACGAGAAAAATAACAAACAAAACAAAAATAAAGTTTATTTACAGAGATAAAAGTGAAAGAAGGCTTGGATCAGAATTCAGCGTTGTTGTTTCAAAGAAGTGAACTGATGTTAAGGGGTGAGTGGAGATCCTGGCTGTGAGACCTCGATGGATTTGAGCATACTATGTTGGAGCGTAGGCAGGCAGGAGGACGTTAAGGAATATGAAGTCGTAGCAGATAACCACGGAGTGGGTAAGCATTCAGGGAAGATGTGAATGCTTGTTCAGATCTCCCCCGTTTGAGGGTCCGAGGGTTTTGATTTGCAAAAGACGTCATCTGGCAGCCCGTCAAATCCTCTGCAGGCAGTGAGGTCGTTGCAGGCAGGCATGGGGTCTGCAGCAGGCAGGCCACGCCCTCCAGCAGAGATCATCGGTTACGAGAAAGAGTCTCACAAACACACGAAACACACACTCAAACCAGGATCTTGACAAACACAGTAGAAAGGTCAAAACTGTAACAAGTCTAACAGCTAATAGTTTTTACTTTAAAAAATCTGTCCTTTATGGAAAAGAAGAAAGAAGTGTTTGAAAGAGAGCTATAAAAAGTTATGTTTGCAATAATTGAAACATGTGAAACATGTTCTAGCCATTTTATTCGGCCAAAGAGAGGTGTTCTGGCCAAATAAAATGAAAACTAAAGTTTTGGTCCACCCTTGTGGCACATAACGCAAAACACGACATCTACATGGTGATGCCTGGTGGTGGCAGCATCATTCCTCAGGAAAAGCTCTTTATTATACCAGAGAGATGATGAGTAGATGGGTAGATGGATGGAGCTAAATACAGTACAGTCACAGATGAAAACCTGGAGTCTGGAAAAGACTTCAGACTGGAGCAGAGGTTTACTTTACTGCAGAACAACAACTGGAAACATACAGCCAGAGATACAAATCCAGTCATATTGACGTGACCCAGTAAAGCTAGATCTAATGGAGAATTTGTGCAAAAAAAAAAAAAAAAAAAAAAACGTGATGTGGGCAACTCTGTTTGAAACACAACACTAAAATAAGTGAAGCAGAAATAGCAACAGAAAATATTTCTAAAGACTATTGACTCAGGGGCCCTGAATATAAATGTACACTTTTCAGACATTTCACCACTATACAATACATTTGTCTTGGCTTACAGACAAATGTAAACCAAGAAATCCTAAGAAAATACATTGACATCTGTGGCTGTGGCATTAAAATGTGATGGAAAAAGAAAAAAACAGCAGATGATGGGTGCGAGTACTTTAACAAGCCACTCTGAGGTAGGAACTGGATCCAATTTCCTCTGAGGTACAGTGAAGATCATAGAGAGCAGTGGAACAACTTTGGATGGATCTACACTTTAGCACCAGGGAGCAAAACTTCAGATTTCCAGTCATGTGGGGATCTGTTTAACCCATAGATTATACACAGCAGTGAGTCCCACACCCGCATCAGAAATTTGCCTCTGCAGCCCAATATAGCTTTCTGTAAATAAACCCATGCCAGTCATGCACCCCCATACATCACATGCTGTGGATATAAGCCTTTAAAGTTCAAAGAAACACAGCGGAGTCATGTTGAAGGCAGATGTTGTGTTATATATCCATAGCTGGGTGCGTTATGTTCCTCCTGGGTAAGATGATAAGATGATAAGGCCAGGGTCGGTCTGCATAGACCAGGGGGAGAGGTAATAATCACAGCGTATAATTCAGGGTAATGAAGGCTCCACCACTACCTCGGCCATAAAGAATGATAGGAGAGGAGAGGCAGACGGGAAGCCGTTCACGCGTTTGACCTCCGCTGGCTTTCCTCCACCCCCTATAAATTTTTTGGTGTGCTCTGTCTGCAGGCAAAAAAAAAAAAAAAAAAAGAGGGAAGTGATGGTGGAGGAAAGAAGAGGAGGAAGATGGACAGATGTGAAGGAAGGGGGCAGAAAAGAGATGAGTGACAGAGGAAAACAGAGAGAAAAAGAGCAGATGATTTAGCCTTGGCAAAGACACAAAGGTCAAATCTCTCTCACTCTCTGATCTTCTGAAAAATATACAGCACCCCTCATGTCCTGTGAGACCTCCGGAGCCAGCGCAGTTCACAGTAATGTGTGAGCGCAACAGATCAAAAGAAAAGTCTGTCAAATTTCCAGTGATTGCAGCAGGATTCTATCATGTGTGATTGACATAAGAAAACAACCACATAAATAAACAATGGCGTCCATTACCGTCGAGCAGGGAAACACTCACACTCCTACTCAGGGCATCCCACCTCTTAGCTTTCCTTCCAGTTCATCGGTATGCAGGCGGCGTGGCGATATACTGTGGGCACACTGGGCTGCACTGTTCTCCTCTACATGTCTGCTAAATGACAGTAATTATTTTCCTGGGCTGCAGGCAACTCATGCATGTTTTATTTCCACCTCCACCTCCCCCATCTGCCTTCACTGCGATGCATGGTGCACATTGTGGTGGAATGAAAAGAGTGGAAGGGGAAAAAGGCAGCAGATTATTTTATTTCTCTCCCTGCCGTCGTATGGGTCCCCACTGGGTTCTCCAGTCTCGGTTCTCTCGCTGAGGAGGCTCGGTTTTTTATGGTGCCAGGGGAGTTTTTGCAGGGACTGACAGATGCTGTTGGGCTGGTGTCACGATGGTCTGGGCACAGATAAAGACATCTAATGGTGGTTTGCCTACACCGGCTTGTGTTGTAAGCATCGTGCTTCGAAATGGCTATCATGTTTCAGTTTAGAGCCTGCCTGCGGCCTGAGTAATGACACTGTGTTTGTTTAGGGCACAAAATGTGTTTGCATCAACAACAAAACAACCTGATTACAACCTGTGTTCCCCGTAGTCTGAGTACACAATTTTAAAAAAAGCTAATGTGTATATATATATATATATATATATATATATATATATATATATATATATATATATATATATATATATATATGCCAAATAAGTTTCAACATCATAAGAAAAAATATAATTTCAGAAGATGGAAAAGGTGCACCTTATTTATGACCGATGACCAAAATTATTTTGGAGCAGTTTTTTTAAGGGCTATTTTCTCTGGCATTGTCAAAAGGACTTTTTACTGACACCCCGTTACTCCGTTTTAAGATTCCTTGTGTTTGTGTTGTGTGCTTTAGTATTTCTCACCTCTTGTCTCTCAGTCTGCTGTACAGCATTTGTGTTATGGTGTATTTTTACATTTGCTTCTCTGTTTACTTCTCTTAGTGTGCTGTTAGTTTTGTTTTTCAGTCTTCCCTGATCTACGCAGCAGCTGCCTTCAGAGTCTCAGCTGCCTGCATCCCCCCGCTGTCTCCCATCCGCTTGTTAACTCACCTCTCTAGCATTCGCCTTATCATGCTGCCGAGCTCAAATGCCACTTGGTTCTCATTCAGTGTCTCATCCTCTTGGTGTTACCACCAGGCTGTCCCTTGTGTTCCTGAGACTTTCCTTTTTAAAATAAAATAGTTTATTTTCATCTGCCAGCTCCCTGGATTTGGGTTCTGCTCTTCATCGTTTCATGACAAAATGACCCATGCCTAATTCCCCAGGCAAGCATTATTGTGCATTGAGGTCAAAAGCTGCTGATATTTGCATCAGGATACCAAATTTAGGGTACAAACCCTGCCATTACCAAATAGTATTTGCATGAGTAAGAAGGTTAATGTGAGTGCGGCATAATCCAAAGTCCAGGAAGGTCTTCCAACTGAAATAAAACGCAGCATAAACTCGGTTCAAGGATTTGAAGTATACTCGATTTGATTTCAACTCACAACAGCCCGTGTGGAGTGTGAAACCACATGACTTTCCAAACGGCCACGATAAATATTCAGCCCTGACAAAGCAGTGGATCATCATCGAAACAATGGAAAACCAACCCTGTCAGAGCTCAGTCAAGGTCTTCTGATGAATGCATCCTATTAAACCAGTGGAGGCTGGGATTTTTTTCACTTCCTCCCCATCATGGCGCCGTGTTGTGTGTCACGGCGTCCTGTGACATGCAGCTCGTTTGGCACGACTCTAGGGATCTCTAATACCCCTGCAGCTTTCATAATGAACATGTGGCTTTTCTCTCTTGGGCACAATTTAGCGTAATTCATAAGCAGAGGACGGGGCATTAGCCAGATGGTGCTGTGGGTGGCATCCTTTCTCTGGCCATCCATTAGGACTGCGTTGGTGACAAGATTCCAATAAGGAAAGACAGACAAGGTTTCCACTTTCAGAATTCATCCAACTGTGTATATGTGTGTGTGTGTGTGTGCGTGCGTGTGTGTGTGTGTGTGTGTGCGTGTGTGTGTGTGTGTGTGTGTGTGTGTGGCTTGACAACATTAAATGTGGATAACTGGGATGTGTACCGCAAATGCAGTCTTTGGGGACAGATGTAGTGTAATGAATACATGTAGATTTTGTAATAAGAAAAAAAAAAGAAAAGAAAATTGTTTGTGGAGCATCTTCACTAAATACTAAATGTTATAAACACAGTTCCTCTGGGATCTGCACATTAGTTAATAACAGATTCTCTGTTTAACTACAAAATGTCCTCTTTACAACAACTAAACATGCTTGGATTGCTTAATGTTGCCTTCATTCACAGAAACAGCTGCATTCTCAAAAAAAAAGCCTGATTTTATTTAGGGGCATTTAAATGAAAGTAAAGATTTAAAATAAGCATGGAATTTAACGTATTGTCTGATCAAAGATTGCTATCTTCTGAAACCTTCTAGAAATTTAGCATTTTTCACATCTATTGATCCACTTTCACCACTTTCACAGTTTCTTGGACAGATGTCAGATATGTAGTGTGAGGTACGCAGTTACTGCAGGCCCAGGTTCCTGAGGCAGGCTGATGAAGGTTAATAAATAAAAATTTGATTCAATGAAACTCTTAAGGAATGATAGAAAGAGAGTCCACAATATAAAACAAGTCACAAAATATCACAACATGAAAATCAGACCAGGAGGACATCACCAAAATGAGACACAAAATAAATTTTAAAAATAATCAAGAAACTGTAGACAATAAACCCAAAAACTTTGCTTCACAATTACTGTGCTTCTTCTATAAAACTCCTCCTCCTGACCCCACCTATCCGTCCATCAAAATCTATCTTCACACAGTCCAGTTTAATCCAAGTCATGCTATAATGCACTCAGATCAGAAGCTGAGTAAACTGCATCATGTCACTGACTTTGCAGCAATCCTTCATTCTGATCAAGCACGTGGCAAAAGTGGAAATCCCAACTTCAGTTTGTGCTTCTTAATCCATGCATAGTTATACTCTTGTGACCAAATGCTTGGCGATGTTGTGTGGCTTCAGCTGCCTGCTGTCGGTCTAGAATTTAAACGTACTGCTATAGTAATGTCAGGACTCAAAATGTGACATCTCTATGAAAAATAATATGTTTCAGAGGGATTTTCATTGATTTTCCTGTTGCATGTCATAAAATGTCAAACCTAATTAGTTGCACTTTAAAACAAAGCAGTCTTGAATGACATTATGTGAATAAAGTGGGTTTTGATGAAGCAGCAGCCTGTTACATTAATGCGTGAAAAATCCGGATGTGTGACTAAAAAAGGAGCAACTGATTCTAGTCTATTCCTAACTGAGTGATATCTACAGACACACACTTCTTCTGAGTGATTGCAACTGACACAAAACCACGTACACTGTCACACACTTTCACACACTTTCTGATCAGCGGCTCTGTCTTGCGTGGCTCTCGCTTCGTCAGTGGAGGTGTCAGGGTCCCCATGGCAACAGCATAATGGGCCAGGCCTAATTCAATCCCAGGGGCGAACTGTGGGTCTGGCGGGGGAGATGCAAGAGGAGGAATCGGTCTGGGTCTGAAACCCATTCGAGTCAGGGCTGATGTGTTTTTAGCTGCTGTTATGCTGGGTCACTGAAGAGAAAGCACTGTGTCCGCGCTCAACTTTCACATCCACTCTCGATCTCGCCTTTGCTTCTCCGCCACGTCCGTTCACGCTCTAATTTATTTTCCACCACGCTCCGCTTCTGTTTATGCACTCACTTTTCAGTTCCCTCTTCTCGGACTCTCGTTCCCCCATCATTTCCTCCTATCTTGGTCCGGCTTTGGTCTCCGCTCGATCAATACTCTCTCAGTCTTCACGCTTCTCGGTATTCTCTCATTTTCTCCCACATTCAAGGAACCCTGCAGGACTTCATTAGGAGCTCTGGATCTTGTTGTATTATTGTTATCCCTCCCCGAAGAAGGCAGGGATTAGTGGCAGGACTGGAGACAACTTAAAGCAATAAGCTCGGATTGGAACGTCGGCAATCGCACAAATGCACGCGCTTTTACGGCTGCAGAAGGTGTGCGGGGAAAGGAGAGATCTAAATGCGAAAGGGTGGAGGCAGCAATCCCACAACTCCTGTGTTGTTATTTCCGTGCAAAACCAATCACACGCGGCTTCATATGTGCCGCCCAGAGAGAGTCGGGCTTGCAGCTTGTTATGGAAGGAGCAGTTTGTTACCCGGGGAGAACAGTGCATAACTCCTGTCACTGGTTCTGCATATAGAAAGGCCTGGGACTGGCCTGGGGCTATCTGCTTGCAGATGGGGGAGGGCGAGGGTGGGAGGAAGGATGTGGGTAGATTTGCATCCCTTTGACTGTATATCTCTGAGCACCAGAGGAAGAGGTGAGGAAAGAGTGTGTGAATGCACCAGAAAATACACGGAGAGCGCTGCTAGCTGTAGCCGAGGTTCTGCGACTCATGCCATCTATTTAATCCAATCTGATTTACATACTGTAGTGCTCACCACAGTTGCACTTGACATAGAGTGTTTTTCACTAACACAAGCCACAGTCATGAGAGGGAAACTGTTGAGGCAAAGCAGCACTGTTCACACAGCCGTGCACAGGCTCACAGACCGGCCATTACGCTGACTTGAATGGATTTCTTGTGTGCATGAATAGCTCTGTGAGAAGGGGGGGAAAAAAAGGACTATGTTTCCTCTCCATGGGTTCATATTGATATTCATAGGGCCTCTCCGCACCGAGAGCACAAATGTCAGTGAAAGCGGCCTTGATATATGCTCTCATTCTCTCCTCTTCCTGTCGCTCCATCCTTCTTTTCCCCCCCTCCGTCTCTCTTCCTCCTTCTTTGTTCCCTTTTCGCTGGACACATGCTGCCAGCTGCTGCCGGATAGAAAGGAAGAAGAAGGAGCGAGGAGATGATGGAGTGAGCGGGGGACATTATGTTGCTTCCCATTTAGGCTTTTAATCAACTAGCACTGGAATGTTAGGACTTTCTCTTCCTGTGGAGCCTTCCCACCTTGACCCTGATGGCGATTAATGCTGCAGTAAGCAGTCTCAGGTCATATTAAATGTGAAGTTTTGGTCAACAATACAAAAATGAATGTTCTGCAACCAGTTCCACTTATGTTTTATATCTAAGGAGCGTTTCACAGGAGAGGGAAAAAGGAGTCAAGTGCGTTTTTCCTCCATTTTTCACCTGTTAGTGGGACAATATATAAACACAGGCAGATAGATTTAGGGTCTTTGGACAGCCATCCGGCAAGATGTTGGCAACAACAGCAAGATATGAAAAATATTTTTGGGTTGGGAGCAGGCAAGGTGCATAACTCTTTCCATATTTGTTAATTGTCTTTGGAAATCCTTGGATGTTGAAATTATTGGCACGATTTTCTTTCTAGGTGGAGGAAAATGTGAAGCTTGACACATGGGATATTTTTGGATTTTTGACATGAGGTTCTGTTAGGTTGATGTCTTACAAGCAGAAAACAGGGCTTCACTTAGCATATCCTGGTACCGGAGGATGAAACTAATGGTCTTCTGCTGTCTTCAGACTAAAAACTCCAGTAACAGGTAATATGAGCAATCTGATACATAGATAAGACATTGTAAAAAATGAATTGAAGAAACAGAGTATACATAATGTGGTATAGCATTTCTGCTTTTTAAATCAATTTTATGTCAGACAGTTTCCATGTTTCACTCAGCATATTTCACAAAGAGTGTGTTTGCCTATGCAAAAGTTGAACAACACAACTACTTCAATTTCTTATATTTTGTCTGTCAGTCTTTAATATGTTTAAAACTGTACTCCTCTCCTCCTGAAGCCATCATTACAACCAGAACAAAACTCTCTTGTTCAGCCTGAGATTCATCTTAGGATATGGTAGGCTGCAAAGGATACATCAGACGCATTTTTTTATATTCAGGGAATGGATTTGTAGGATGCATTTGGAAGAGCCTTTGAATTTGGATAGTCTTTGGTAACATCTCTTTGACGTCATCAGCTAATCATCTGTACTAAAAGTGTACTTACACTTCTGAATTTGAACAAAGTTACAAAACGGTCCCTAAAAAAAATGTTCACTCTTAAGTTTTCAGCCATTTAGCAAATAGAAATCATTTTGGTAATTCTAAATGACTTAAAACAATAAAAGTTTAGTCTGGTTTAAGTGTGTGTCTTTTTTGCTTGGTGTATCTAAATATCTGGTTTCAGCCTTGTTAATTACATACGGGCTGATATTTTCAGTCCTTTACTTTTTAATAATGATGGTTACGACTGTTCTTACTTCACCAGAAAAAATTGCGTTAGGAGGCCACTGCAGCAATTGTTCAGACAGATTTCTCTTGGACGAGAAATTTAATGGCAGTTTATTATTGCGCCAAGTGGTATTGTCACTCCTCACTTTAAAAAAAATCCTAAAAATTGTCCTTTAAAGCACTTTCTGAAATAAAGCTTCATTCAAGCTAATTGTGGCTCTTCAATCCAAACAAAACTCTGTTTGCCTCAAGTTTGACTATAAAAGGAGACACATTTTTATCATTTAGGAAAGTTGAGTGGAGATAAGACAAGCTGACATGCATGAAACAAAAACTAGATGAGGCTCTTCAGAGTAGCAGCATGTTCCAGACCAAACCTCACATAATACCAGATCAGTTCCAGTGACTTTTGGCTGACTTGTCACACAAAGCTCTGTGTATTCCAGTAGCTTATAATAATTACCAATGCTGGAACCAGTAAAACATTTGTGGGCCAGAAATTGTGAAAGAATAAAATTAAATGACGTGTGTAAGTTTGTTCTGAGATTTTATGTCCCTCTGAGGCTCGTTGTGCTCTGGCTGAAAACGGTGAGAATGTCAGAAGAGGTAAAAAAAGATGGCACCGCAGTGTGTGCTCAGGGTGTAAGTTATGGCCGTAACTTTCTCACTCTGTCAGGCGCTTTAACCGTCTGTCCTGGAGGACACATTAACTTGGTATCCTTAAATAAAGTCCTTTAAATAAAGCTGGGGGAGTTAAATAATGAGAAAGCTGCTCCCACTGTCCTTTCTGCTTTTAAATGAACCTCTGCCTTTCTTATTAATGTCCTCTTATCGCTCATCACGGCCACTGACCCGCTGCTGTAACCCCTTCCCACTCAAGCGCACGAGCAGCTCCGGCAAGTGGTCGGCACAGAAGTAATTGAGGGCAATTTTCAAATTAAAATTTAAACCCCTCGTCCATCTTCGCGCGACGGGTTGGGGCGCAGGGAGAAGGGGTTTTTGGTGGGGGCTGATGACTTGATCAGGTTTTGCAAGGCGGGCAGGTACTCGGGCTGGGAGAGGTAGGATGATGAACGAGGGGCATTAATCTCTGTGACAGAGAGAGGGGAGTTAGCAGTGGTGATAGCAGCGCTAACGGCTTTAATTAGCATTTAATCAGATGCCTCGGGGCCAATGGAGGGAAGAGAGAGGAGATCAAACTCCAGCGGCCTTCTGCGTGAAGGGAAGCAAAGAGAGACGGTCCCTGTGGTGGCTGAGCCGATGCTGGAGGCTGTGCTGAAGAACACATGTCTATGATCCTCTTTTTGTACTCCTGTAATGATAGCAAGCTCGAAGCACCGTAAAGGCCCTGGACCTTTTGTCGACGGAGGCAGAGTTGGATGAACATAGACTGCACTCGCAGATACTGCTCTGGCTGAGAGCTTTTCCTTCAGTAGATCAGCGAATGAGCACTGATAAGGATAAAACTCTTGAGGATTTGGAGGTAATAAAGCTTATTCTTAAACCCTTGTGCTTGAAAATCCCTCTGATTTTGCATAAACCATTGAATGCTTGTGAAATGAAGTGAGTTATCAGGATCCTGGGCATTTAACATCACGATTTGCTTATTGTTTTTCTGTATGTCTGTTTTTCTTATGTTTCTGAACTTCTCGGTTAAAGTGCAATCATCTATCAATGAACCCGTTTTTTAACCTGATAATCCTATTCAGCCCTGTGTGGCGCCGGAGAGTATCCTAGAAGCAATTGTGCAAAAACTTGCTGCACCCTGTACTGGTCACCAGTCAATGCACATTCATACTCTCACTTAAAGTCAATTCAATTCACCATTAATACCTGCATGCTTAATTGAAAGGAGAGTTTGCACCCATTTGTGTTGAGAAAAGGTAGAATATGTTTCATGCTTTTTTTTTTTTGCAGAACCAAACTATATTTTGCCCCAGCTCAGAATCTCACAGCTTCTACGATTTTAACTGGTTTGGGACCACAGACGTTGGAGCTTATTCAGGGTGCCAGTCGTGTAAGAACCACTGCTGAGAGGAAACAACAGTGTCTCATGTTTAAGGAGAACATCAATCATCACCACTCAATTAACAACTCATTTATGTCATCCAAATTCAAACCTTTATGAGTATGTTGGAAAGTGGGCAGGTAAAATGGTGGCTGAGGATGAAAAAAGCTGCTGTGGACAGCCGTGAAGGGGATGATGATCTGGCACAGAGAGATTTGGCACAGATAGCATGGAGGATAAACTGGAACAAGGAGGAAAGAAGCTTAAGGATGGTAAACTACTCAAGAGGTAGGCGTACTTGTGCTTGACTACTGATCATCTGGTGAAGACAGGTTGTCTCATAGCTCCTCCAATCCTCAGCAGACAAAGAGAAGATTGCAGACAGGTGGGGGGTAGTAGCAGAACAGTCACGGTTTTCAGCCAAAATCTGTTGACATTTGAAATATTAAGGTTAACAAGTTTTATTTTTGAAATTATCTGAAAGATCTGCAGTTGTAAACAGGTCAATGCTACTTTGTCCCCTGTCGGATTGGGGGCCCTGAGCACATGAGTTTTTGGTTGGCCCTGCCTATAGGGCTTTTCTTTGTCAACACTGTGTACACCCATCAGGCATATATTGAACACAGATGTCAATAACCCTAATTAATTCTCCGTCAAGCCACCTATTAGATGGCGGGCGGTATATGAAAGGAAGCATTACATTTTTTTTTTTATTTTATGTGTCAGAAGCATGGAAAAAAAATAGCTTGGTAAGAATTGTGATAATTAGATTACAAGGTCAAAGCGCTGCAGACATTTAAAGTCTCACTGAAGTGAGCCTAATATTTTCAGGGCTGCAGCTTGTCCGAGGGTTTCCTCTTTAGAATGCATGACTTCCATCCACCTGCAACAACAAACAGCGATTTTGTAACCGTCTGATTTCTGCTGTTTGCCTGCAAGGATGAGAAGTTTGTCAGAGGCAGAAAGCACTTTAGAATCTAAAATCTAAACCGCTTCTCTGCAGCCTGGAAAATGGAGTTAAGGCATGCTTCAGTGAAAAGAGTAAGAAGGAGAGCATCTCAAAGGGCAAAGAAAAAAAAAAACATCTGAAAACCAAAACTGTTTTCTCCTCCTGTATGATTAGTTGGGTAATGCAAATGCTGAACTTCACCGAGGTGTCCTGTGGGACTCTCAGTTATGTTTCGGACTATTTTTCTGTTTATCACTTATTTATATGGAAAAAATATATTTAACAAGTAACAGTTCCATACAGCTGTTTCCTCAGGTTTATTACAGTGCAGTTTAACTTTGGCACCAGAGTAAACATTGAGGCTTTTTATGCTTTTCATGCAGGGAAACACTTCAATGTCAAAAGCATCAAATGCATTTTATGAGACTTTTTTCAAAGCATCTCAAAGAATCCTTCGCTGTCTTTCTTTTAGAAAAGGGGATCTTATCTGTCATGTAGTTCTGGACGTACAGTGCCTTGCAAAAGTATTCAAACCCCTTGAACTTGTACACATTTTTCACACACTGCAACTACAGACTCCAATGAGATTCTACTTTACAGATTAGCAAAAAGTAAGAAATGTTTTGTGGTAGCAGGCCTGAAAGTCTCTTGGGTTATGCTTTTACCATTTCTGCTTTGAAACATTGCTAAAGTTTGGTTGGATCAGTTGGATTGGGTGAAGAGTGTCTGTGACCGTCAGTTGTTAAGTCTTGTCACAGATCCTTAATTGGATTTAGGTCTCGACTTAGACTAGGTCATTCCTACATATAAATATGATTCTATTTAAGTAACCTCGTAAGATTAGATTACACACAAATACATTCAACTGTTTAGCTGATTTCTCAAAGCAGTTGATTGTTACCATTTCCAGACTGATAGATGTTAATGAAAGACATTTTTAATAGTTCTTTAATTTTTTTAGATTCTAGTCTACTTCAGGTTGTCAGGTAGGTTCTAGTTAAGTGTTTTCTTACAAGTAAGGTCAGAGGTCAGACAGTAATGAGGCCAGGCTGAGGCTACTGAAATTGAATGAAGCTTTCCGGAAGTTTGCTAATCACAGTTAAGTTCATGATTTAACAAAAGAGACATTTTTGCATAGGCTGGTTAATAAAAGAAACTAAAATGTAAAAACCGTACTCCATCCTAACCCACGTTTTGCAATTTGTTTGACGACCTCAAACATTTCAGTGCAACAAAAAGGCAAGAGAAAGTTGCAAGGGGCCAACCACTTTTCCACAGCGCAGCACAGAAACTCTAAACAATGGCTGCTTTCTATGTGTGGAAGCATGCTACATAAAGGACCTACTATATGAGAAAATGTCAAGACCATGATGTAGAGTCGTGGTGCAGCGAGAGTGTATGTCAAAGAGAAGCGACGACGAGTGCTCCAGATAGAAGAAGTTTTGATGGTGATGGTGAGGAAGAGCTCTTTTGGCATGAAAGGGCCCAGTGTGTGATCATGATGTCATTAGAAGTATAGAATAAGACAGACTGGAGGAGGCTGCTGTGCTGTGCTGCACCCAGGGGACGTCATTACCAACTGGAAGTGAGCAGGGACCTGAGTACAGGTCAGACACACAGGAAGTAGGCTAAGACACACACACACACACACACACACACACACACAAAGTAAGTGTATGCTTACTCACATCAATGCACACAGAATTTCTCACAGGCAGGCATCCGTCACATAAGAAATGGACAGTCTGTCTGGCGTCCGACAGCAGACTCCTGCTTTTGTTACTAAACCTGACAAATTCTTCAATATCCGAGTGGACACCTCTGTAGACAAATGTACCTCATTAATGAGTGCCCACAGATGGACAACACACACGCACATACGCATACACACTTGCAGGCAAACCCACTGTCGCGGGCTCGTGCTGCGCTAAGTTGCAGTGTGTACACCGGTGTAGCCGTCTGCGCTTCATTACTGTTCACACACAGACAGTTGCAGTGTTTTTGTGTCAATGTTTAATGAGGGGCTGGGAGTCTGGGGACCTTGCTGCTGTCAGGAGCTCCCTTAGTCTGGAGCTACCACCTGTTCCCATTGGTTCCCTAAAGACCTAAACACACAGACTCACACACACACGCATCATATTAAACCGTACGCAGACATACAGAGGCATGCAAACAGGAAAACAGCACACAGAAAGCATGTCTACACAAGCGGGCACACACTTGACAAACTGCATACACTGATTTAGTCATCCTGTGGCACCACTGTCAGCGCTGGAAACGTGTAAACAGGTTATTGTGGTTGGCTGAGCCTGGCTGCCTGACAGAAGCTACAAAGACCATGGGAATATCAATTGATACATTTCATATTCCTCGTGAGCTCGCCTGAGATGACAGTGTGAGAGCTGCTGCCAGAGAGAGTGATCCATCTCTGCCTTTATTTCTGACACGGCTGTGTGATGGAGACCCGACCGGCTCTCGCTTCAGCGTGAGCCTGCGGGTTCAAAGGCCGCGTGACCATAATTCTCCGAGACAAACATTCTGAAACAAAATGCTACGGTGTTGAATAGAAATTTATATCTCTTCATTAATTCTACGAATGATGAATAAATGATGCATTTGAATGCACAAGCTGAAATCTGTTGTGTCTTTTGTCTAATCCACAAAAAGGTTCAGAATTACTCCAGAATTTGAGGATATATTCTGTTCCACCTGTAATATTTCAAACAAGCCATGCATAGTTATCAGTTTAGACACGTACTAAACTGATAATAATAATAATAATAATAATAATAATAATAATAATAATAATAGTTTTATACTATATACTTGTCCTGAAACAAAATGTGAGTGCAGGAAAATGTGCTCAACATATACCAACAGAACTCAAATACTCTCTAAAACTGCCCTTTTCTCTTTTCCTACTCTCTTGAAGAAAAAACTGCATGTCAAATAAAACCATTCAAAAAATCTAAAATATCTCAGGATGACCAAAGTCAATCCATCTCCAAGTTTTACAAAATACTAAAAAAAAAAAAAACCTCCTTTAAACAGCATCTTCTCAAGGCCTCTGGTTTTCGGTTTGGAGTTGATTTAAACTCATTTGGCACCAAATCGGTTCATCTCTGGGACACAGAATTCATCTCCTTCATGAACATTCTCTTGCAGTTAATTGCTTTGAACAGATGAACTTGGAAACTTCAGCTGTTTGGAAATTTAACCCGAGGAGGAACCAGAGTTGTGGAAGTCCTCAATTCTCTTGCTTGATCTTTTTGCTGCATTTTTCAATAGTGTCGCACAAGAAAGCAATGGGAATAAATTGTTGCCTTAAAACGCATGCGAAAGCGTGCCTCCAATTAACTCAAATTTGGTGAATCACTTTGACATTGTCACCGGGGCTTAACTAAATTATCTTAAGCTATTGTAAGTAACCAGTTTCCAGATGCAGATATGTAAAGCGGCTTACTGCCAGTATTTTACCATAAATTAGACATTTTTCTTTTTGCAGTGTGTCGATGACATAACATGCTTTAAAACCATTTACAGTTCAAAAAACTAACTTTTATTAAAACAAAAAAACAAATCAATTATTGACTCATTAACAAGATTATAAAACAGTGATTTAGTTACATAAATAAATTGATATCGGTGTATCAAATCTTAATTTCATAAGCATGTATACATGGGTCATTGTAATAAATAAAATGAGAGCGCAGAAGATTCCTACACAAACCAAAAAGAGTAGAAAATAAAAAAATAAAATAAACAGCTAGACGACTCAAGAGGAAACTGTTTCCAAAGAGAACAAGAGACACTGGACGACGTTTTTTTTTTTTTTTCCCATCAAACACGCGTGAGGAATTGCTTTGTTAAAGCATGGAGTTACACAGCCATTCACTTACTAATTAAGGACACTAAAGCTGGGACCAAAAAGGTTGGTTGTCTCTCACCTCTTTCGAACGCGTTTGGTTGTTAGATAGATCTTCTGTTTGGTTACTTTAAAGCGTTAAGACAAGGCAAGAGAAAAGGCTGCTTTTTATCTTTAATCAACACAGCAACACAGACGAGACAAAAATGAAAAACAGAAAAAAAATCAGAAGTACGGTTAAAAAGAAAAAAGTTATGGGACGAGAGCGGCGAACTTTGCAGAGGAGACTCTGGAAATTCTGCTGCAACTGAAGGGAGAACTGAGGAGACTCCATTTTCTAAAAGCTAGATTTGTGATACTGAAGCTCTGAACCTGTGTACGATTACAGACAGCATCCTAATACTTTTTTCTTTTGACAAAACTGCTCTGGCAATTGTTATATTTGTTTTCCAAAATGAGATGGAGCTGAGAAATATTCTGAAATGCACGGACAAAAACATTATGCCGTTTTCGTTTTTCCAAAAAGAATTTCATGGTACAACAGCAAAAAATGCGTCAGTATCTTCACAACCTCTTGGTTGTGCTGACCAGTAACCTGAAGCAGTCTACCTCCCTCCCCTTTCTACGCATCAATCAGCAGGAATGAAGTACAGTCATCCTCTCTGAGAGAAATCTTGCATTTCTGATAAAAAAAAAAAAATCCAGGGTCTCACACGTGAACACTTTTGGCTTTGTAAGTCCAAACAAAAAATACCTTCAAGGAGGTCATGCTAGTCTTTCTGATATGTTAATTTGAACAAAAAAGGAACAAAACAGAAAAAAAAGAGAAGACAAAAAAGAGAAAGCGATGGAGAGCCAGAGAGAGAGAGAAAGAGAGAGAGAGAGCAAACTACAGCGGCTTCAAGTATTTCACATTACATAGAATACTCTGTATAAATTAGTTAACATATACTTTCAGATCCTCCATATTCAGACATATACTATGGCATATATACAGAGTACAATAAATGCTTGCTCATGTCATGTTTTTTTTCTTTTTTTTTTCCTTTTTCATCCTCGAAGTGAGACGTTCGATTTGTTCCACCTTTTTTTTTTTTTTTCTTTTTCTTTTTCCTGCGTAGAGAAAATCCCTGAGAACGTTCCGGTTGCTGAATGTTCCACGTGACGAAATATAACAGTAGAAAGTCTAAATGTTTGTGATTCACATGCACAGAGCGGAGTGACACTGGCCTCGGCTGAAAACACCTTACAGTGAGGGCCGCGAGGAAGAGGGAGGGGCAGCAGAGCAGAGAAGGGACTTCAGGAGGATTCTGACTCTTTGTTTCCGTTTAACGCTGGATGTCAAACTTTTTTTTTTTTAATAAACACTGTGAGCCATCATAGTGAATAAATATTATGAAAGCAAAAACTGGGAGCAGGTTCAATACCACATTATGAGGTAGCCGTCTCCTCCCCCAGGAATTTCTTGCGCAAAATAACCGCAACTACAGCTGCTTACAAAAGGATTCATACTCTTTGACTTTGAGTCTCAAAAGTGTGGCGTGCATATGTATTCAGCCCCTCTTTACTCAGTGCTAGAGAACATTGGTGAACAGTGTAGTGAACACACAAGACAGGTCAGGGATAAAGTTCTGAAAAAAAAAAAAAGATTCCAAGCTTCAAACATCTGAAAAGAGGAAAAAAAGAAAAGTGGTGCAAGCCGCAGCCCTGCCGAGTTATGACCATCCTCCTAAATGGACAGGCCAGACAAGGAGAGTGTTACTCAGAGAATCAGTCAAGAAGCCCATGGGAACTCTGGAGGAGATACAGAGATCCTCAGCTCAGGTAGGAGACAAGACAACTACCATTCTTCCTTAGATTTTTGTTCAAATTCAAGTCTCTGCTTTTAAACATTTTTTACAGTTTCCCTGATGTGTCCGGCATAGTTTCAGTAGTTACATGTATGACTTTTCAAAAACTTTGGTACAACATTCTTAATTAAATGACACGGGTGTATAGAAAATGGATGGATGGATGGATGGAAAACTGACCTTTGACCTAGTTGCGTACTCCAAAAGTAAGGCTTCTAAGGAAGAGTGCCAAGAAGGAAGCCAGTGTTGAAAGAACGGCATAAAAACAAAGTCCCAGCTGCAATTTGCCACAAACCACGGAGGAACACCCAAAACATGTGGTCAGATGAGGTCAAAATCAAACATTCAGCTTGCAATCTAAAACACTACCTCTGGCAGAAAACCAACAATGAACAATCTCCTGACAACAACTCGGCTATAATGAAGCAGAGCGTCTGCAGAGTCATGCTGTGGGGCTGCGCTGACTGAGCAGGGAAAGAAAACTGACAGAGTGGATAAGATTGACCGATTTTAATAGAGGACAATCCTGGACGAAATAAAGGGTGGAGACTTGGGTTGAGGTTCACCCTCCAGCAGAATAAGGATCTTAAGCATGCAGCTATAGCAACACCGGTGGTTCAATTCAAATCCAAATTAAAATCCAGACATAAGTCTAATTGATGCTTCCTTCAATCTGACTGAGTTTGAGATAGTTTGCAAAGAAGAAACATCTCCAGGTGTGTAAATCTGGTAGAGCCATAGCCCAAAACAACTCTACAAAGTATTGACTCAGAGGGGCTGAATACATGCATATGACTGGCACACTTTCAGATATTTGTTTTGGAAAAAGTGTGAAAATCATGTATCGTTTTTCTTCCACTTCACAAATATGCCTAACACAAAATCTATAAAATCAAACATTGATGTTTGTGTCTCCAACTCTACCCAAATGTGAGGAAGCTCAGGAGGTATAAATTCTTTTGAAAGGCGCCATAAATCAGCCCGGTTTCAGCAATATAGAACTCCGCCTGCAACGCGTTGCATTAATGTAGATAGAATACTTCACTTTTTGATGCGTCGCCACTGCGGCGCGTGGGTAAAATTGTACAACAATAATAATAACAGTAATTATAACGACAAGAGTTAGCTAAGAGCATTGTTGTGTGGAAAGTGACCCAGAGAAAGTTAACGGCTGCTCAAGTGCTGCTGATGTGTGGTAGGAGATGCTGATGGTGCCTTTTCTTAAGTCAGTGCTAACCCAAGCTGTGCCGAGCCGAGCGAAGCTGTGCAATGCTGCCCAGAGCCCATCAGCAGGGGCCTAGACCAAGGGAGGTGCTCTGTGTCATTTTAAAGCCTTAGTTTCTCTTTGAGGATACCGAGATGTTGAAATTGGTCTGTTTTTTTTTTTTTTTTTAAACATGAGCGCTATTGTACAAAGGCTTCAGCCACTCATTAACGTAAAACTCAATATACACTGAGAATAGGGGCGGGGGAGCAAAAAAGATGCTTGAAAATCATAAAAATATAGAAAAAAAAAAAAAAAGCCATTTCACGTTTCATTTTCATCTCGCACACATGTAGAGAAGTACACACAACATTCACAATGTGACAAATTTCCTCTCTCCTTAAAAATAAAAAACGCTTCTGTACACATAAGTAGTAATAATAATAATAATAATAATAATAATAATAATAGCAATAATGTTTATAACAATAACAACAGCAAGAACAATAATACCGCATGTGGCTCTTGATTTTTTTTGTCATCTTTTCCTTTCTCTTTTTGCTTCATTCTACAAGTCACATCCCTCTTACCTGTCTATTAGTCCAAAAGAAGTTCAAAAGGCAGACTCAAGTTAATAGAAAAGTACTAGAGTGGAAGAGGAGCCTCGCCCTCAGCCGAACCGCTCCCGAACTAGCATCATCAGTTTCTTTTTGCCCTTGTAAATCTGTTTCAGGTTGTCTATGAACTGGGTGAACTGGATGTGTCCGTCGTGAGCCATCATGAACGTCTCCCGGGCCTTCCCCAGGAACTCGATGAACTCGCTGTAGTGCCGCGGGCTGATGTGCGTGAGCCTCGAGTGCGTAGTGTTAATGTAGGCCCCGATGGTTGCGTCCAGCAGCTGTCTGAGCGGCGCCTTGTCCAGCGACATCAGCTTCCCAGAGTTCCTGCGGCTGTGCAGCGCCGACACCATGCCCGGGGTGGTCAGCGTGCACCGCCGCAAAATGTCAGACAAAACGGTGGCGCACTTCACACTTTTGACCACCAGGGGGATGACGGCGGCCAGCTCGTTTTTGCCCAGCGAGTGGCTGAGCGCGCAGGCCCACAGTACGTCGTTAATGGCCGGATGCGTGTCCTGGTTGTAGCTGAGGTTCAGGTGAGCCATGGCTAACGTTGCCAGCTTGTACGCTCGCATCGGATACCCGCGGTGCTCCATGTAGCGCGCAATGGTGAACAGCTGCGTGTAGCTCATTCCCGTTGTTGCAGCGTCCAGTACAATCTGGTAGGCTGTCTCGAAGGCAATGTGGTCTTTTTCACAGAGTGTGAGAGCGGAGAGGGCGCAGTTCTGGGGGTCCTTCATGGCACACTGCAGGGCGAGCGTACGGGCGGACGAGGCCAGGTTCTCCTGCTGGTGGCAGTCCAGGTGCAGGCGAACTATGGTGCTGTTGGACATGACAGTGGTCGCCACAATACTGGTGGCTTCTGTGGGAGTGAAGAGCGTGAACCAGCTCTGCATGATGCTGTCCAGTGCATAGACACCTGGAGGACACATTTTGAGGGGAAAAATAGAAATAATAAATGAGGTCAAATTTGGAGAACAGCGTCAGATCTAGTTCATGATGGGAATAAGACTCACCAACTTCAGTGGCGCACGTGACCAACCAGCGAACCATCTCTCTCCTCCTCCAGTTCAACGTGGACAGAGTTATTCTCATGACCTAAAGGAGGCAAGAAGTGATGGACAAAGGAGTGACAGGTGAGTTAATTCATTATCTGAAGGGCTGAACTTTTTTCCTTTCCAGTTCATGTTAATTCTGTGGCAGAATGCTGAGCAGATACAGATGGATTTATAAAATGCCAAAACACATAACATTGCATGCAGAAAACCTTTTCCCTTACTGTTTGGTCCAAACTAATCTCATTAACAACCTTGATTAAGTCGAGGTTAATGTCAGTGATACTGAGGCCTGGACTTTGATTTAGATATTACAACACATTGTTGCTATGATCTTTGCTTATTTTTTCAGGCATTGTTTCGCAGATTTTCTTTCAGCAAAATACATGACCACATTTAAAATGGAACCGACACATAAAATAAATATTTGAAGAAACTATTATAAAAAAATAAAGTCATGGTGCAAGAATGCCATCGTTCATTTGAGGCAGGAATTAAATCATTTAAATGCAACATATTGAGGGTAAAATTAAATAAAATAGAAAAGTATTTGCTTAGTTATGATTAGAAGCTTATGGTCCTGGAAGACTGTGTTGGTAGAATTTTTAGAACAAATGTTATTCCTAAGAGCAAAACAAATCAGTGCAGAATTTGCATGATTACATCATCCACAGCAACTGGTGAAAATAAAATGCAGCAATGCAACAAAATAATACTACAAAGAGGAACAGTGATTGTGGTAAAACAACCGAATCAACACACAGAATGTTAAAACCGTGCAAGAACATGTCCAGACATTAAATAAAAATAGCTTTTCATAATGTGTGCGTGTGTACAAATGCATTTTAGCTTACAGGAGATGTATTTTTTATTTTATTTTTTTTTGAGAGAGAGAGAGAACTACAGGAACTACAGGAAAATGGAACTTTTAGGAAGATAAAAACCCTTTCACCTGCTTATCAGTGACTATAGCCTCAGGTGCCAAACACAAGTGAGCCACCAACCGTCTGATTTGTGATTACTGCTAGAAGCGGGTGGCCATTTCTACCGCCGGCCACGATGTGTTTGCACACCTGCAGTCCGAGCTCCAGAGAAACCTTAAGAAGAGTGATGTCCGGCAGGCTGTCCATGAGAGTGGCGATCTTGAAAGCATCCTGTGCCAGTTTGAAGATGTGAGACGAGGAGTGGATGTTTTTCTGGATGGACTCCAGGACCGTCTCCAACCTGCGACTGTCACCTACGAGGAAACAAGCAGAGAAATAAGTTAGAGTAAGGTCATTACTTAATCAACTTAAACCTAAACTTTAAACGGACTGTTATTTAACTTTTGTTTGGTAGGGGACAAAAGACTGAGAAGTAATTGTCAACAAAATTAGCTGTGCCACAATTATTCGTACTGCTAATAATTCCTACAGCAATAATCTAATTCAGGCATTATTGCAATTTGTGTCTAAATTAAATTGGTTCCAAAGGTGTAGAAGCTTTTAATTAATAATGCTTTATTTCCTCTTTTCCTGGGGTATAGTTTTGATGGAAGACAGAAGTTCCATATTTCTTAAAACGGGAAAGGCAAGAGAAGTTGGCCGCTAAGTAAGCTAGGTGTGTTTATCTTAGTAAATAAAGAAATGCCTACAAGAGAGTAAGCCTTGTTTTTTGAAGCAAGTGAATTTGCACCTTTAGCTGCAGTGAGCATGGTGGAGGCCAGCTCACACTGCTGAGACTCTATGTGGCTCAGGGTGAACCAGCGCGGGTAGCGATTGGGAACTACAGACACAATGTGGTGAGGTCGCGAGAGGTCACCGGACGATGCCGTGGACTCCAACACCGGCAACCTGACGGAGAGACACAGTTAAAAAAAAAAAAAAGAAAAAGAGGTGCTCTTTGTGAGATTCTGTTTCCATTTAAAAAATATGACATTACTTTTAAAGTTTTCCTGTTTAATAATTAGAAACTTTCGCAAAATGATCGGGGGGAGGGGGAACAAAAAAAACTTTGGATATGAAAAAGCAGAAGAAAGATAAATGAGGGTTGGTGATCAGAGAGAACCACATTAAAGTTGCCCAAATGATCAACATCATAATGAAATCACCTCTTTCTTCGTAGTGTAACAAGCAGTCAGACAGGAATACTGCATAGACAGAAAAAGTCTTCATTATGGCGCTCTGAATGTGACTTCAAAATGAAAATGACTCAAGTCGCCACCGGGGGGATTTCAGTTACCCTATCCCTGCAATTTACTTTCAACCTACCATTTAATCACCTAGAAACTAAGGTATAATTAGTATTTTCTTCACTCTAATTGGTCATAATGAAGTCAGAGTTGTGCAACACCTGCTGGAGGATGGAAGAGCTTCTCAGGTTTCTGTCTCTTATTATAATAATCCAGACGGGGCCGAGGCTTCTGGAGCATCAGGAGCCCCATACGATTACCACTGTGGCCTGCTCATCTTCTATTCTACTTCACTTTTTTTTTTCTTTCCTGCCTCCGCTCCCACCTCAGTTTCAAAGGTCTTCTTTCCTTCAGAAGACGGCACAACCTGGCCTTCTCTCAGCCAATCACAAAGCTAATTGAGTCCGTGGGGAAATTAAGGAATTCACCTTCCAGCCCTGTAAGGCTGGACACACATCAAACAAATACCAACACACATCAGTGAAAAGAGACCCACATCGCGTGCGCGCACACACACACACACCTGCCCTTTTGAAAACACATCAAAGCTGCCTGGTAAAAGCAACGTGATGCTAAATGCCAGTTTCAATTTCAGAGCAAAGTGCATGTGATCTTGCTGCCACGTGAGTGAAGGCATGTACAAGAACAAAAAACAAAACAGTCTTGTCTTTTGCTCACTTTTGCCCACAAGAGCACAAGGGGAGGGCTGAGCTCTCAGACAGCAAAAGTGCTAAAAAAAAAAAAAACACAACAAAAGTGTGAACACCAGCACTTGCTGCAAAATAGAGACGCTTGCGAGCTCCAGCAACGGCAGAGTTCACGCCACATACAACTGAGGAGCTGCTAAAAGCTTCTACCACACTGGGGCCTTCAGAAAGGATTCCTTGGGTGTAGAACTGCAAAGCAGAGTTAAAAAAAAAAAAAAAAAAGAGAGAGCCTTGAGTAAAGATGGAGGCCTCATCAACATTCCTGTCTTTGTTTGGTTTTCACCAGAGAGCCAGAGGCCTCCATTGGATAAGAACTTGAGAGGACTGAAAAATAGTTTTCTCAAAAGGTTTGGGAGGAAAAAGGTGTACCAGGTTATTGTTCAGTATAAAACAAAAGAAAAAAAATGATTACAAAAAGGACTGAAAAAGTCTTTGTGGGCTGCTGGATAAAATAGCACAAGGACAGTTTATTCAGTGATGCTTTCTCACTGAGCATGTTGCACCTCCTGCCAAACAGTGCTTACACGTTTTAAACGCTGGGACGTTGCCAAACAAACTCTCAAGTCATTGACAAGTGTGATGAAAACAAATTAAATCTGCTTTTCTTTACAACCATGCTGAAATAGAAATGTGTCATCAATAACTATAAAGAGTATGGAAGCAATATTAAAGTGCTACGCTATTTTGTCAAAGTTAAGTTTGCTAGCACACATCATCATCTGCTGAAATAAGTCCAAGTATATGGAGATAGGCTTTAATCCTAAAACTCTGTATTGTGACTAATATTTTAGCAGCCAACGTTATCATCTGTCTGAGGACTTTTTAAAAGGCTGAACAAACACCAAAAAGAGATTAATTAAAAACCGCCTGTGTCTATGTTTTATACACATGTTGATGTTGTGTTGATGAAGTCAGCAAATAATATCTTTGATTTGGTCAACAATACTAAGTTACTGTGTAACTTTGTATTGTTGCACAGTAACAATACTGTTACTGTGTAACAGTATTGTTACTGTGCAGTATTGCACAGTAACAATACTGTGCAGTATTGCACAGTAACAGTGTAACAGTAACAGTATTGTTACTGATTGTTTGCTTCCAGATTGATTAACAAATCAATCTGGAAGTAAAAAGAGATGATAGTGACACACAAGATAAAAGATGTTTTGGCGTCAGAGTTGCCATCGTTACTAAACTAAAGGGCTGATTTAACAGAAAACAGATTCTTTAAAAACTTGATACATTGCATCTATGAGACACTTATTTTGAAGTACAAAAAGTATCATTTTTGGGTTATATCCCTGTTGCGTTGACAAAGTTGTCTAATTAAGGTGCTGACAATACTTGATAAAACCTTTGGCAGCATTTGGGTACTCAGCAAAAGAAATTAAAAAGCGACAGAATGAGAAGCAAACTACGAATGATTTGTAGAACACTAAAGATATGGCGAGAAGATAACTGTTAGGTGCCAACAATGTTAACGTGAGAATCTGCTTCTTAGCTCCAATAAGCAATGATGTATAGTTTTGAAATATCTCAGTTGAGATGATTCAGATCAGTTCAATTCAAAAACACTTTTTTGATCCCAGAGGGAATAAAAATACTACACAATGACAATGTTGTTGTGTAGCAGTCTCATGAAGAGAATGCCCAGTGCTGCCTTGACGAACTTTCTTGATTTTATGCAAAAACCTTCTTCGCACCATCATCTCCAAAGCATACACAGTCGTCCCGAGAACAGAACCAGCCTTCTTTATCAGGTTGTTGAGCCTTTTTAAGTCCCTGACTCTGATGCAGCTACCCCAACAGATAATGACAGAAGAGATTACACTCTCCACAAGAGGCATGCAGAGTATTTCATAGCAACTTGCTACAAATCTTGAAGCGCATATGCTTTCTCAAGAAGTAAACTGCGCTCAGTCACTTCATGCAGATCCAGTTTGTTGTTCAGGTGAAAACCGAGGCATTTATGCTCCACCTCTTCTCTCATCATAGAAACAAGGTTTGACCCTGGTGTCTGCCAACAATGCTAAAAGTTGGCCTCTGCTTCAGAGACTCCTATTGGTGCTAAGCTGAAGGACTAACCTGACACTCTGGTTTTAAATTAATGAAGCCTTTATATTATTAGTGAAACAGAAGGAATGTGAAATTCAATATTTTATTCACAAGGACCACTTCAGAATTAGAAACAAAACATAGAGAAGCCAAATCTGCGTAAGAATATCAATCAGCCATTGTAGATTTTTTTTTTTTAAACAAAGTGGAATATTTTCTCTGTCTGTGAAACAAACAGAAATGTTCAACCTCTGATATTTGTGAGCTGGATGAATGATTAGACCCCTAGTGAAGACGGAAACAGTCCCTGGATAAGGATACACACATGTAATTAGACATTTCATTAACAGTTCTGTAGGAGAATAGCAGGCGAAATAGTGAGTTTGCTGATGGCCAAAGTTTATTTATGGACACAAACAGGACAAACTATACTATAAAGAAAATCTGTAGCAAAGAGGCTCAACTGAGATGATGAGAAAAAGCAGTCCTGATAGGTTTTACCTAAATCCTGAGGCTCTTTGGGTTTCTGCTCTGCATCACCATGACGACTGACCTCTTTACCTCATGCTGCGTTTCCCCCTCTGACTGTAAACAGCCTTCACTTTCACCATTCATCAAACGCACATCTATCAGCTACATGCGACACATCCGGTGGAAGACCTCGACTGTATACACAAACTCTTTCAAGGGGAGATTTTCAAGAAGGACCAAGTCGTACATGACCAAACACAGAATATCTTTCTTTTGCTTTTTCCAAAGTGTACACGATGATTAAAACGACAATTTGCCATCAGCGTTTCATTCAAAGACTAAAAAGCATTTTCAAAGGACAACACATACAGCATAAGTGGTTATTTCAGCAGGAATATGCAGAAACTGTTGGCTCCTTCAAATCAAGACTGAAAACCGTTTACCACAACTTTCCCATAAGAGTCAGATAATATTTCATCAGATATATAAATTAGCTTTGAAGTTAACATTCCTTCCTTTTTATTAACTGCTTAAACTTGCTGCTATTGTTTCAATGTTTCGCTTTGTTTTAATTGAGTAGAATGAAGTAGAAATACCGTTTTTCTCCCAAAGTGGGAAAATGTCAGTGCAACAGCAGCAAATTGACAGGCAATCAAAGCATGTAGAAAAAAGAAAGAGATATATAAAATCAGGATTAAGAATAACATGCTGTACAGGAAGTGAAAAATTACAACATAAAATACTGTAGTTATTAAAAATAGTACTTCGATTCAAAGAAATGAGCCACCGAGTGAGTAATAAAATAAATGTACAAAATGTGCATGTGTATTTGCACATTTAAAAACAACAAACTGTTTACCATTAGTGGCAAAAAAAATCTTTAAATGAAATAACAAAATAACATCAGAAATGTTATTTGAAATGAGAAAAACCGAAAATTTCAGAATTAAACACCTATTGAGTTCGTGTAACTATCACTCTATAACAGTGATAGTTATAGAGCCCAACAGCTGCCGGGAGGAAAGATCTATGCTCAACGCTTCTTTACGCAATTAGGATGCAACAGTCTGTCAGTGAAGGAGCTTTCCAGTTCAACAACAGCTTTATGCATGGAAGCATGGGTGGTGGGAGACTGTTGGTGAATTGGAGAGCTCGTTCTGTTACAGACTGCTTCATGAGAGCTGCTGTAACAGGCTGCAGTTTTCTTTAACTTTGCTCCTTTATTTTTCTGCAAGACACTTTTAAAGGACCTTGTTTATGAATGCTGCAAAACAAATAGACATACTACATGTAGAAGAGTAAAGGTGGATGAATACAAATGCATGGAATTAAATGCATGCGTCATTTTTAAAATTAAATATATTAATATTTGTGGTTGTAAAGAAAATGCAGGACGAAATCATGAGACTGCATGCTGCATGTAGCCATAGTTCAGTGGCTATGCTTCTATTCAAGACAGTGTATGTATTTAGGATGAACTACAAATCTTGGCAAAGCGTTGATACATTCCTGGCAAACATGCAAAAGCACTCCGATTGTTCCATTTAATGCAGCAAATATTTGGCCAAAACTGGAACAAGATCAAATTACTTAAAATTAGTAAACATTTAAAGGCCTAAGATATTTGGCTTCAAAATTCTGGCAATTTGTAGTAAACGTTCCCCCTGCTTACAGACCATGTATTATGCAGTAAAAATCCAGCACTATTAGATCTGGAAAACTTGCATCTCATTTGGACCTCTCCCACGATAACAGCAGGTCTCTTCTCTTTGGCTCACAAACAGTTAAGATGAGCACAGTCTGAAGAGGCAGTGACTTTTTTCTTCTGTTTCTCTGGCGGAAATCAAATTGTGGGCAGCCTGTGAACCAGCAGGCAGATCCTCTTTTCATTTATTTATTTATTTATTTTAATGCTGGTCTCTCGCACCAAGCCATCGGCCGGCATATGCTGGTGTCACACCGACTAATTAACCTCATCCAAGACGCAGCAACACACACAGCGCTTTGAGTAAGCCGCATACTTTGCCAGTCCGACTTCTCATTTAAAAAGACAGTTACTTGTGGAGCAAGTGACAGAGAAGACAAATTTTAAAAAGCGAGGAGAGTTGGGGGGGGGAGAAAAAAAACAATGTGAGGGAGGAAGAGCTCGACTCTTTTGTCTCCTCTTTTATCAATGATAGTATTATAATAGGGCCATTAAAGGAGACCTGGTTACTTTACCTCCTTCTCTATATTTAACTGTCCGCTGTCCCGTGGGAGCGGGGAGGTATATGCTATCACATTACACTACGCTACATTACACACATTCATTATGTGCTGAGTAGACACCTCTGGTTCCCAGGAGCACTCGTAAGTGGCTGTATTATTCTAAATCGCCGGTTTCACACCGGAGGAGTGAGGATGGAGGAGGCAAGGGGACAAAAAGGAAAAGGTGAGGGGAAGTGGTGAGGATGGGGAGAGAGTGACCGACTCACTAAAAGCAGGTTGGGAACTCTGGTTTGGAGGCAAGCCGCTGGATAAAACACAGAACCTGTCAGCCTGCTATAAGGGGGATGTTATTTTTCTATATACTAACATGTTTAGAAGTGTCTGTCATCCTTCTGCTATATTTCAAGACACTCACTTCCTTTTCCAGAGTTGTTAATTCCTCAGCTGCACAAAAGTCGCTAAATGACACCACGCAATTTGCATAATGTTCAAATTTCATGCAACTGCAATGATCTTTGCCAAGAGGTGGAGAATGGGGGGATAATGGTCTTAAGAGTTTAAAAACTGCTCAACACTACAAAGTGACCGAAAAAGAAAAAAGGTTAGCACTTTTTGAACACATTTATTGTGTGTTCTTATTGGCTTTTTACTATATTTTTCTCTCTATGCTGGCTTTTTTTTAACATGTTGCAGTAAAACGTCAATGTTTTTTGTTCTATGCATTTCACAAAAATAGAAAAATAACTGTCATTAGCAGTGTGGGAAAGTGACGCAACTGCATTGAAGGGATGAGCCAGCAGTGATTCAGGCGCTCCTTACGTGTGGAGAGGTGAACACCACCTGTCCGCTACCGCTGGGATGGACACGATTTGGCCGGCTGCGTGAGTCCCTGCTCATTGGGGAGGAGCGAGTAGAACAACAACTGAATTTGCACTAACGTCAAAATCTCCAATCACACCAGAAAAGAGCGTTTTATTTCTCACCAGTACCTTCACTAAGTCAGTCTGAAAGACTATTAAAATGATCGCCTTCCCCCCCCCCACTATCCTGATCAGCTCAGCTTAGCTTCACAGAAAGACAAACATTCCCCCTCCACACCCCACCTCCTCTCCCCCGTCGCCTCGACGTGTGTACTCGAGTATATGTGCGTGTGATTCCTCCTCATTACAGCTGCGCTAATTACACTCTCATTAATGTAATTAATATTCACGGATCCAGCTCCCACAAGTCACAACTTGCGTGAAGCTGACACCCCACCCACGTCAAAAAATCCAGCAAATAGTCTGAATGGTTAGTGCTCCGTTTGTGCAGGTTTGTGCCGTTAAAATTTTCGTTTGTGCAGTTTTGGTTTCTGAGATATTAAACATTATTTTTTAGGTCATCTAGAGTTCACCATCCCCCCATATCGCTCCAAAACAAACCAAAGTGGGCTAGTTCGTTAGTGCTCCGTTTGTGCAGGTTTGTGCAGTTAAAATTTTCGTTTGTGCAGTTTTGGTTTCTGAGATATTAAAAGTTATAATTTTGGCCGATGACGTCACCATCCCCCATATCGCTCCAAAACAAACCAAAGTGGGCTAGTTCGTTAGTGCTCCGTTTGTGCAGGTTTGTGCAGTTAAAATTTTCGTTTGTGCAGTTTTGGTTTCTGAGATATTAAAAGTTATAATTTTGGCCGATGACGTCATCATCCCCCCATATGCTCCAAAACAAACCAAAGTGGGCTAGTTCGTTAGTGCTCCGTTTGTGCAGGTTTGTGCCGTTAAAATTTTCGTTTGTGCAGCTTTCATCTTTGAGATATTAAAAGTTATAATTTTGGCCGATGACGTCATCATCCCCCCATATGCTCCAAAACAAACCAAAGTGGGCTAGTTCGTTAGTGCTCTGTTTGTGCAGGTTTGTGCCGTTAAAATTTTCGTTTGTGCAGTTTTGGTTTCTGAGATATTAAACATTATTTTTTAGGTCATCTAGAGTTCACCATCCCCCCATATGCTCCAAAACAAACCAAAGTGGGCTAGTTCGTTAGTGCTCCGTTTGTGCAGGTTTGTGCCGTTAAAATTTTCGTTTGTGCAGCTTTCATCTTTGAGATATTAAAAGTTATAATTTTGGCCGATGACGTCACCATCCCCCCATATGCTCCAAAACAAACCAAAGTGGGCTAGTTCGTTAGTGCTCCGTTTGTGCAGGTTTGTGCAGTTAAAATTTTCGTTTGTGCAGTTTTTGTCTTTAAGATATTAAAAGTTATAATTTTGGCAGATGACGTCACCATCCCCCCATATGCTCCAAAACAAACCAAAGTGGGCTAGTTCGTTAGTGCTCTGTTTGTGCAGGTTTGTGCCGTTAAAATTTTCGTTTGTGCAGTTTTGGTTTCTGAGATATTAAAAGTTATAATTTTGGCCGATGACGTCACCATCCCCCCATATCGCTCCAAATCAAACCTAAGTGTGGGCTACTTCTTGTAATTCTTCAGATTCTCAGCTGTTGTACAATGTGTACATTTTGTTTTGAACTTCAATAAAGACTTAGAACAAGAAAAAATGTGTCTCATTTCAAGAAATGTTTTAAGATAGCAATGTTTTTTCACGAACGTAGCGCACAATAATTGAATCCTGCTAATAAAGGACATGCAGCCTGACCCTAACGTAATGTGTATAACCTGTTCAACTGTGCTTTGATTTCGGAGGTGGTCTGAAGAATTATATTCACATTGTTGATGTACTGTCTGCTGATTATGCAGCAAACGTGTAAAAAAAATTACATGAGCCTATAAAGGCCAATTTGCTAGTTGCTTGAGCAAAGATTTTGCCGAGTAAAACGGAAATGTGTCATTATTTCAAAGTTCATCCAAGTAATGTACTTAATATTTAGTAAATATAGTTTCAATGCAACGACTTTCATTTCATCCAATTTCTTAAATTAAATGTGTATGGGCTTCAAGGAGACATGTTTTGCGAACTTTGACATAGTTCTCACACAACTGGGATTGGCTCCACCCACACTGTAGTGAGCCTCCTGCCCCTCCCCCCCCCCCACCCTCCCATCTTGTTTTGCAGAGCAAGTGTAATTTCAACCACTCGTTAATATTCTAGCGGTCTCAAATCGTTTTGAATAAGTCATTTTTGGAATTTTTTCAACCCCGATTTTGATTTTTTAACAAGGTAAAATCAAATTAATGCTCAACTAGCAAATTGGCCTTTATAGGCTCATGTAATTTTTTTACACGTTTGCTGCATAATCAGCAGACAGTACATCAACAATGTGAATATAATTCTTCAGACCACCTCCGAAATCAAAGCACAGTTGAACAGGTTATACACATTACGTTAGGGTCAGGCTGCATGTCCTTTATTAGCAGGATTCAATTATTGTGCGCTACGTTCGTGAAAAAACATTGCTATCTTAAAACATTTCTTGAAATGAGACACATTTTTTCTTGTTCTAAGTCTTTATTGAAGTTCAAAACAAAATGTACACATTGTACAACAGCTGAGAATCTGAAGAATTACAAGAAGTAGCCCACACTTAGGTTTGATTTGGAGCGATATTGGGGGGATGGTGACGTCATCGGCCAAAATTATAACTTTTAATATCTCAGAAACCAAAACTGCACAAACGAAAATTTTAACGGCACAAACCTGCACAAACAGAGCACTAACGAACTAGCCCACTTTGGTTTGTTTTGGAGCATATGGGGGGATGGTGACGTCATCTGCCAAAATTATAACTTTTAATATCTTAAAGACAAAAACTGCACAAACGAAAATTTTAACTGCACAAACCTGCACAAACGGAGCACTAACGAACTAGCCCACTTTGGTTTGTTTTGGAGCATATGGGGGGATGGTGACGTCATCGGCCAAAATTATAACTTTTAATATCTCAAAGATGAAAGCTGCACAAACGAAAATTTTAACGGCACAAACCTGCACAAACGGAGCACTAACGAACTAGCCCACTTTGGTTTGTTTTGGAGCATATGGGGGGATGGTGAACTCTAGATGACCTAAAAAATAATGTTTAATATCTCAGAAACCAAAACTGCACAAACGAAAATTTTAACGGCACAAACCTGCACAAACAGAGCACTAACGAACTAGCCCACTTTGGTTTGTTTTGGAGCATATGGGGGGATGATGACGTCATCGGCCAAAATTATAACTTTTAATATCTCAAAGATGAAAGCTGCACAAACGAAAATTTTAACGGCACAAACCTGCACAAACGGAGCACTAACGAACTAGCCCACTTTGGTTTGTTTTGGAGCATATGGGGGGATGATGACGTCATCGGCCAAAATTATAACTTTTAATATCTCAGAAACCAAAACTGCACAAACGAAAATTTTAACTGCACAAACCTGCACAAACGGAGCACTAACGAACTAGCCCACTTTGGTTTGTTTTGGAGCGATATGGGGGGATGGTGACGTCATCGGCCAAAATTATAACTTTTAATATCTCAGAAACCAAAACTGCACAAACGAAAATTTTAACTGCACAAACCTGCACAAACGGAGCACTAACGAACTAGCCCACTTTGGTTTGTTTTGGAGCGATATGGGGGGATGGTGAACTCTAGATGACCTAAAAAATAATGTTTAATATCTCAGAAACCAAAACTGCACAAACGAAAATTTTAACGGCACAAACCTGCACAAACGGAGCACTAACCATTCAGACTATTTGCTGGATTTTTTGACGTGGGTGGGGTGTCAGCTTCACGCAGGTCAAGTCACAACATCAAAACAGAGCAGCGCAGGGCGATTAGCGCGCGCGCGTGCGCGCGCATGCTCCGCACGCCGTCCACAGCTGAGGACACGCGGGAGCAAAACATGGAGAGATCAGACGGACATCGTGCGGACACGTTAGCCAAGAGGGACGTCCCTGGCTGAGCGCAGAACAGACATGGAACCGGAGGAAAGGCTGCTCTGATGTGAGGAGCTCAACTTAAACATGGGGAGGGAGGAACCGTTGCACTTATCTTGGTCATAGCAAGAGTATTAGCACTGTACCAAGCGACGTTTCTCTTCCTATTTCATCGAACTAACAATGAATAAAAATAAATAAATAAATACATGTTTATACTATTTACACAAAAACAAAATATATGTGTTGTTTAATTTAGGTTTTTGTACGTTTTGTTTTGGTTATATTTTAAGTATTATTCACATTACGTTTTAAAAACCCAGCAGGACCCTGTTTAAGGAGTTCACTCCAACTTTGAAGTCTTAATGAACCTTCACAGGGATTTACTTTATTTACAAGAAGACCTACCGCATGGCTCTCAGTGCAATTTTGTACGCCAGTTCAGCGTCATGAGGTAGCAGAGAGGTGAAGAGATAGCGAGCGAAGGTGTGCATGGGGACGCTCTCTCGATGGACGATCTCTCCGAGGCCAGAGTACGGACCAGCTGTGAAGAAGAACCGACATAACGCAACACGCTGATGAACACATGTGTTTGCGGCAAACCAAGACTAAAGGAATTTAAACTTTTCATGTTGATAAAAAAGACTTGAGTCATGATTTCCTGTGGCATGCTGAGGAGTGACGCTCCCTTCCAGACAGGAAGCTGGGGAGCCACGCGGCATTTAAACAAAACCGTGACGTCAAAACACATATGGTCGTGTGTGCGGATTTGGCCTCGTGCCCTCCTCCTTCCCTCCGCATCTTCCTACGCGCCCCCTCATCTCTGGTGGGTTATTTTAAACCCCCACGGGCCTCTAAGCCGCAGACCACATCACAGAGCGGCGCGGCTGCAGGCCTCCTGGGGCCCCCGCAGTGGCCTCAGACCCGAGCTGCTCTATTAGCGAAGGAGCCAGAGGTGGGTGGTCGTGCCGCGCCGGGGACGAGGCAGGGCTGGGATTTGGGTGGGGACTGCAGCCGAGTCTGACTCGGTCGGTTCCACCACCACCACCACCACCTCTGTCCCTCCTTCCTCTTTTCCCCACAACCCACTCGCTCTCTTCCAGCTCCAGCTCCTGTAAACGCACACACGCTTTTGTGTGTACCGGCATATGTGTGCTGACACAATACCCCTGGCGTTGCTGTGTAAAGAGCTCATTTTGGTCTGGCCCAGGACGGCTCAGCCTCTATTTGCGCCACAAAATGAAAGGATAATAAATAGTGAGACAGAGTCAAATGTGTTTTTCCTGTTTTAGCAGGAATGCCTTGGCTCTCTGTGTGTGGGTAGGTTATGAAATGACAGGGAGGAGGCGTTGCTGTGTATATATTTGTGTGCATTTGTACCAGAGCGGACTGCAGGGAAATTTAGGGAAATAAAAATCAACAGACGATAAAAGCCGAAAGAATCAATCTGTGGCTCTCCTTACCCTCGAGCAGAAACACAGCCTGTTTACGGAAGATTTTGACCAGGGAGTCATCCAGTTCCACTTCCTGCAGCTTGGCCAACAGCTGCTCCTCGTTGCGACACACCTTTTCCTGAGCGTACAGCCCGTCGGGCATCACCCGCTGCTGGCCCAGGCCGATCAGAGCCGTCTCCACCGCCAGCGCCATGTACGACTCGCCGTCTCCCAGCAGCCGCTGCACGGGCATCCGCTGAAGATCGGCTCGGCTCACGACGCTGGAGCAGTCTGCGAACATAACGCCGTGATGTCTGTGTCTCTCTCTGGGGTTTTGGATGCTAGATGACTCTAGTTTACGTGAACATTCCCTGCAGATCCTACGAAAGCAGCTCTAAGTGGGCATCTAAAATGCATATGAACACATTAGGAGGGAATCTGTGCTAACTGCTCCTCTTTAGTGTAGAGAGCTATTTCTGTTAGCAGAGGAGGCAACGAGGGACTGAACAACCACACGCGTAGGAAAGGAGAGTTTTGGTACCCAGAACAGACATGAAGATGAAACAACACAGAAATTATTACGACTGTATTGCTTATCACTAATGTGACACATTTCTTATAATAAGGATCTAAATTTATTGTTGTAAAGTTAATGCTGTATTACCTACCAACTGTCTATACTGTTTGTTCAATGAGACTATCAACACATTTGAAAATATAAATAAATGCAGTTAGTGTGAGCAGTTTAGTGATAAAACTCACATCAATGTATGTGACTGGAGTCCTAAAGAACCATATTACAAAAGGATATGTTTTTTGAGAGCAGTGTTTGTGGAACTATGATTGCTGTGCCATGCAGTCGCAGCCAAACATTTAGTAACAAATAGTTCTTATTGTCACAATAGCAACCACAAAATATTGTAATAACACGTTAAGTCTGTATCGCCCATCCCTTTTTGATACATTTTAAAATAGAAAACCTCAATGGAAATCATACTTTTTTTCGTAATGCACATGGTCTTGTATACGCTTCCATAATAGCAGATCTATTATGGATCTATTGTGGAAACTAGTGTTTACTGCTGTTTATGTGACTCTTCAGTACCTGAGAGGTCTAAGCAGGTGTTGGAGCCTTCCTCACCCGCTCGTCCCGACTCCGTCAGGGTGCTGAACAGGGTGCCGATGGGATCCAGAGGGTGTCCCACCCAGCCCTCCATGTTCGTTATGGAGGTGTGGCCTTTATGGAGCAACTCTGTGAACAGATATTCAAGCAATTGTTGAATGACTGGGATTTATTTTATAAAGTGGTACAAGATCTACTTGGAAATCCATCCATCCACTCCAAATTGACACCGTCAAGATCAATCCATTAACGGTCCAAGCCCAGAAGGGATATATAGTCTATCCAGAGAAGTTGAGGCCTGCTACACCGGGTCTCTTTTTTTATTTTTACAGTTGGAAAATCCCCTAACACCCTGATCAGATGCCTGAATCACCTCTGATGACTCATGTTGATGCCTAGGAGCTCTGCTCTGATGTCCTCACCTTATCTCAAAGGGTAAGTCCAGCCACCCCAGAGTGAAAGCTAATTTTAGCCGCTCTTATCAGGCATCTCGTTCTTTTTGGGCATCGGAAGATTGCAGATGAACTGAGAAAACGAGAGCTTAGCTCTTTTTTTTCAGCTCTTTTTTTTTTTAAACCACCAAAGAGCGGAGGAGCAGCAGAAGAGGGAATTGCGATCCGCGTATGCATCTTTTTCTCTGTCCTAATACAAATCATCAGTTTGGATTCTACTCATCACTTGGTGTTTCAGCAGGAAACCACACACAAGTCAAAAACAATCCTTCCAGCAGGTTTCTTCAGAGAGAAGCTTTAACATTTCTGCTTAGCTAATTTAGAGACAGGTATAAACGTGAATTTTTAGAGCGGCTTTGACGTTTTCAACCTATAAACAAAATCCCACAGCTACCTTTTTTGTGTCGTCGAAAGTGATCCAGCTGCCTCTGCTGCTGCCTCCGTAACGTGTTCACCACGGCGATGGCCAGACGGAGGGCTTCTCTGGGGTAACCGTGTGAGCGCAGGGCGTCCACCCGAGCGCAGGCCGTAGGGACGTGTTCTGAGGAAAAGACAAGTCCCACCTTAATAATCCGGCTCCTGCTGTCTGATGGTCAGAGCCCAATTTCAGTGTTTAAATAAGTCATTTGAAACCTACATATATATGCAGACTCACCATGCCACAGAGGCCAGCCGCGTGAGTCGAAGAGGGAGCCTTCCTGGTTGTCATGGTAACAGTAGTTGGCATAGAGGTCACTGGCGATGATGTGTTGGAGGTGTCGGTCCTGCCAGTGCAGGTCGCAGGCCTCGATGGCTCGCGTGAACACGGTCCGGTGGGGACGCATCTCTGTAGAGGAAGGAGACGGTTTGAGCTCAAACGTCTTCAAAACCGTTTTAAAATTTGCTTATTTATGCAGTTATGCATTTAACAATTTATAGGGGGAATGGCTAAATTTGTACCAGAGAGGTACAAATAAAATAAAATCTAAATAAAAATACCATGTTGACGGACTAGTTTTTTAGCAATCACTCCTGGACATGATATTTGTGATTTTGGCAGTATTTTGAGGGTGAAAGAAGAAAATCTCAGAGATCTCTTTAATATGAGATTGAAATGAGTTGGACTGCATGTGTGGTTGAACTGAATTGACACTTCATAGACAAACTGAATTAAGTTTAATAACCTGGTTAATTAATTTGGTGGTTAAACTAAGGCTGAACAATAACTCCTTTAATTTCAATGGAAAGCTTTTCCTTTCCATTGAACGAAAAAGTGATCATATTCAAATGTGTACCAATCTTGCGACAATGTGACACATGAGATTTCTAACCTTGGTTACCATGAGCGCCTTGGGGCAGTGAGTGGGTGAGGTTGGGCAGCTCGTTGACATGGTTGCCATCCTCCCAGGGGCAGACGTCCACGCTGTTCCACCGGCGCAGCTGCCGCAGCCACGACGACTTCTGCTCGGGCTTGCAGTGGGGGTTCAGCACGATGCACATCCATAGGGCGCCTGTACATGCAGCGAACGCACAGACTTAATCTAATGTATATGAGGATGATATCGGCATAAGTGGGAAAGTGTGCCTTTTGAGCTTTAAAACGGAGCTACTATCGTGTAAGGTCAAAAACTTAAAGCAGTCTTTTTTTTTTTTTTGCTTTTCAGGAAAAAAGAAAAAAAACAGTGGATCTGATCCCTTAGAACTCTTTCTCTTTGCTGCCGCCATTTTCTGCTCAGATAGAACGAGACTTATCCAGAGGCAACGCTGCCTGCACACACATCATTTTGGAGTAAATTGGAACAAACAGAATGTGAAAAACGGCACAGTCTCAGGGGAAGCGAGAACATTCAGGGATTTTACTCTCAAGAGTGCTGGAGATGCATACACTCTACGGTGAGTGTGTGATTTTGATACAGATGCGCGGGTGAACAGACAGAAACATTTTGGGGAGGAAAACCCGAAACAAGGGCAAAGAGAAGGGATGTGAAGGCTGAAACCGACGGAACAGAATGTGCAGACTATGGCAACAGAAGAGCACAAAAAACAAGAGTGGAAATGATTTGCAACACAAAAAAAGCACAACTAAAAAAATACATATAGATATATATATCAGGGAGACATGGGCACGGACAACTGGTTATGGCTCAACTGAGACTCAAAAGAAGAGAAAGACAAAAGCGGGGATAACAGTGCAGAGAGGCAGTATTCACAAATCAGGTGGAGTGATAAGGACTCTGGAAGAAAGGTTTGAAGTGCGGACTTCAAAGAGTCCAAAAATACGTGGGACTGAAACAGACGAGATCACTGCGCTGTCTTCACAGAGTGTAGAGGAGGACAAACACCATCTTCATCATCGACGGTGACAACAACAGCAACGTTAGGGGAGAGCAGCAATGATGGGAGACGCTGCGGCTGCCGTCCCGCTGACGGGCTTGTGGGGTTCAAACTGTGTCGGCGTGCCGAGCGGCTCTCTGTCACATCTACCACGAATATAAGGAGAGATGTTTGAAAACACTGCAGAGGTGAGCCTCTGTGTGCTGCATTAAACGGCTTTTAATTCGAGAAGATCTCGTCTAGAGCTGCCAGAGCTACAGTCACAGCGAGGGAGGGAGAGGAACCGGGCTGTCAGCGAAGAGTCAGCGCATCGGAGACTGTGGGCTTTCTTGGACATAAAAGCACAAGAAAACAAACAGAAACAAAAACATGCCTCTGTGCCTTTGTGTCAACGTCTGGGTTCGATCACCCATCTTGCTAAATCTGTCAGTTCCTGTGTATACAGGGGGAGAGGTGGGTGTGTGTGTGTGTGTTGTCATCTTCCCCCCGGTCCCCTCACCGAGCTCGTCCCAGAGCTGTCTGTATTTGTCGGTCATGGTGGTGCCCTGCTGTCTCCATAGCGCCAGCCGAGGGTCGGCCATGAACTGCTCTGTGATCAGTGTTAACATCCTCGCTCCGTTGGAGTCGCGCATCTTCAGCATCTCCCTCACCTACACAGGGAGGGACGGGACAGAAACACACACAGTTTATACCAGGACATGCACAACAAGCAGCGGACATGAATGCTGAACATATTCATGCTTCAGCTACAATGACTAAATTTAGAATATGAAAACAATATTGCAACATTTACTTCATTTATTGTCTTTGTAAAGGTTTGCAGCCATTTGCTCCCTCTTCCTCTGAGGTTTCTCTTCTGGGGAAACCTTGTGGTCGGTTGCTGCATATAATTTTTGAAATGTTCCAATGAATAGCAACAAAAATACAGACCTTATCCAAAGGTTCAATTAATCCTAATTTACTTTGAGTCTAGATGGGCTGGTATGAGATAATCATGGTGTGACGACATGAAAAAAAGGTTATTATTGTATTTCAGCTAAAGGGGAGAGATACCATTGGAGGCCTATTAGTTCTTATAAGAAGCATTTGACTGTTTTAATGCCAAAAAAACAGCTATCTCGCTAATTATTAAGAAGCATTTTGTTTAATAAAATGTAAATGAAGTCAGACACATTATTTTTATTTACCCCTGTGCTATGCAAGCTTTGGAATGTGCATTTCTAGCTACAAACATATTTCTTGGCTAAATTAGGTCAGTTAATTTTCATAACATAGATTCAAATGTTATCCAAAGACAGGTATATAAATAAAATTAATAAAAGGTATAGTCAATTTTCAATTAGTTGAAAGTCAAAACACAATGAAGTGTAGTTTCAGAATGAAAATAAATTTTGGTAAGGCTATAAAGAATTTAGCTATTTTTATTGTCATATTGACACATTTACAAACATTTTGTAAGAACACTTGAGAAATTAAATTTTTTTTTGCAGAATATTAAAAATTTTGAGTGTGATTGGCAATATTTTCAAACAGCCTATTTCAGTCTTTTTTGAAAGCAAAAAATTGTAGCAGGTCTCTTTCAACCAGCTTGACCGGCAGTGCTCAACATGGGGTGTGCATTATGCCTAATGCACACATGAAACATGAATGAATGAAGCTTCATGTGTTAAAGAGTGGCACTTTGGTTTGCTGCTGCTCAGTAGTAAAAACTGAGTGCTATTTTCTGTGTGTTTTTTTCAGGGCCCTCTTGTGAGGGAATTTATTAAATAGCCTCACAGAGTGAAAAAAAACAAACTTTGACTTAATTTTGGTTTTAATAGAAAATGTTGAAGCTGTTGAAGATTGCAACCAACCATTAAAAAAAGTTTGCCAGTCTTGAACAAAATCGGTGCAAAATTTGCCAGCTTTCATGACCACCACCTTTCATGGTCAACTCAATAAATAATTCCACAAAATAAAAAAAAACTGTTCAACGAGTCTCATGACGAAATTCTTCTCATTTTATGTAGCTTGTCTTTGCTCTGAAGTATTCGTAAGAGCTCTCTAACCTTGTCCTTGCCTTTTCTTTTCTGCTTTACTTGAAATAAGCCTCAAACACCTTTTCAAATTTGCCTCAATAGTTGTTTTTTTGTTGCTGTTGTGTTTTGGGAGGGGTTTTCCTGCAATTTCTCAAAGAGTTTGTATATTCTGTAAAGCAAAAGATCACAGAAAAAAGGTGCGGGATAAAATAAAGAAGAGAGAGAACGGATTCCTAACTTTTGCTACTCACTTATTTGTTTGGGGAGGATGCTGTTGAATTACAAGTGTGCAGACGCAGCTCTGTGTGGGCGCTTAAGGATCTGTGCAAGGTGGCTGAGAAAACGTGCCTGTCATTGTGTGCGCATGTGTGTGTGTGTGTGTGTGTGTGTTATATTAAAGAAGATAACTGGCTTCAAAGTGCATGAAGCTGAGAGACATTCTAAAAGCCAGGCGAGCTGGATGATAATGGCCTTGGCTTGCGGTCTTTACATAGCACACAATGCATTAATGCTGGCCTTGCTCAGCCACTGTAATAGCAGGCAACTGAGTGAGGCAAACATCTCTCATGTAAGCGTTTAATATACGGTGTGTAGTGCAAGACTTCCCACTTTCCATACCTCGTTTTTTTTTTCCTCCCTTTATCTTCTGTTCCCTCACTCCTACAATTAGCCTGAGCTAAGACACGGTCTGCCCTTTAATGTATGTGCATTATGTGCTTTCTTTTATTCCCATTTCTTGAGGGAGTAAAGGATGAGGCAAATGCACAAGAGAGTGGGAGAAAATATCTATTGAAAGGACCTGAGAAAGCTCAAAGGGAGGGACGTGAACCTACACAGGCTGTGTGTGAGTGTGTTTTCTGTTCTGATTCTGGATGAATCAACGTGAACGCGGTCCCAACCTTGCTAAAGAGCAGGTTGAGCTGCTTTCCTGAGCCGTGGTAGCCTCCCTGGGACAGGAAGAGCTTGACTTGTTCCTGAACCTGCTCCTCGTCCAGGTGCCAGCAGTTCTCGTCATCCACGCTGGCTCCAGCTGTAGGGTCCGGGGCCCCTGTAAGGGCAAAGAACACACACTCTTAAAGCACATAGCACTTGGATTTCCCCCACAGCCTTTTGTTTTGATGACAAATATAGCTTCAGAGGTGGAGAGTGAGTTATTTCACACCATGGCAGGATATGTGTTGTATATTTTTTGTTTGCTCTTAAAGACAAAAAAACCCCCAACAAAACAAAACAAAAACAACCTAGAAACAAAAGGCTTTCCTGAATGTACTGTACTTCACCAGCATTGATCCCTATGATCCCTATGATCTCTATGATCATGCCATCCCTGGTGAAAATGTGTAAAACCCGTAAAATATATTTTTGATGATGTCAAGCTTATTCATTTCTTTAGAATTTATTTAATCAGTTTATAAAACAATGCAACACTCATAAAAAACAAAAGAAAACATTAACCTAGCCATAAGTACTCTGTCTGAAGTCTAGTTCACATCCCTGGTGAGTTTTAAAATTACAAATAAAAAGAAACATCTTTAATACTAGAAGTACAGCACAAGCTAGGAATAATACAAACATGTATTCATCTGATTTAAAATTACAGTAGCATAAAATAATTCACAAAACTGTTAACTGTTGCATCAGTGTCTCTGTTACACTGTTTAATGTCTCTGTTTAATGTCTCGTTTTAAAAACCTGAATGTTTTCGCCTCCCTTAGCATTTTGTCCAGGGTTGGTTGTCACAAACCTAGTTGTTTTAGAACAACCTACTTGTTTTCTGTTACTTTGTCTTTCCCATTTTGAAGGGTAAGTGAAAAAAGTGGTACTCTTTGTCATCTCACATTTACAACCCAGAGAAACAGGAAGTAATTTATTAGAAGGCTACTTGATTCTCTGTCCACTTAAAAAAGTAAAAAAAAAAAAGATCAATGGTGAGAATGGTTTATCTATATTTTATTTAATAGGAATGTTTAGGGGCAGCAATAAATATAGTGCAAAACAAACAAAAAAAAGAAACTAGCATGGGACCTTTTTTTTTTCTTTACAATGCACTCATTTTAAGAGTATAAGTTTTCAAATTTTATTGAAAATATGTTTAATTCACTGACTGGACTTTACTCTGGCAGCTTCCAAGTACAAAGTGTTGGTAGTTTCCTCTATGTGAATTTGCAGAATGCTAATAAAGTGTTTTGTTTAAGAAGTTAACATGTACAGTGGTAGATTGTAGATATTGAATCAATTAAAAGCACGTACTGCAAAGCATTATGTGGGATCCTGCATTTTCTTCTGACGAGAAGACAGATTGCTTCTAGCTTGCAGAATGCATTTGAACTAAACAATCTCCTAATCCCTTGCACATGTGTGACAGGGCAGCTCTGGACCCTGACAGAAACTGATTCTCCAGACTGTGAAAATGCCTTTGGTTTGCATTTGCAGAGATTTTCTCAGAAGGTTAAAAGGTTTCTTTGGTCTCGCTGATCTCTTTGCTCGTGTTGTCTCTTCCTCTCACAACTCTTTTCTTCGTGGCCCCCTCCCTCGGTTTCCTCATATTTCCTTCCTCCAAATCAGTTTCCTGTGTCTTTATTTCTGATGTCTCTTTTTTCTCGTCAGAGCTACTCAGCAGTAGCTCATCTTCTTTCTTAGTCTTATGTTTCCTGCCCCTGTGGGTTTCTCTTTCTATCTTTTGCTTTGCTTTTTATTTTCCTCATCTTCCTCTAAGACCTAAATTGGTCTACAGTGTTGATTACAGTCTCTGCTCTGCTACATGGATCTCATTAATAAGTAACATTGATCCTGACACACTTTACCTTCATCAGACAATCAATATCTATGACTGCAGGGGCAGGAAGGTACACGTTAACTGCAGATGGGCACGTTATCCTAACCATCCTCTAACACACACTGGTTTCCTCACCGTGAACCTGGTTGATCTCAGAGTTCTGCGACAGGATCTCGTCGGCCAGTTTCTGCGCCGTGGGCAACACCTCGGTGTGGTGGACCGATATCAGGTACTGGACGAACTTCTGCAGCTGGTCTCTGCTCATCTGGAACAGCGTTTCCGAGATGGGCAGATGCAGCTTGACCTGCTCGGGCTTGCGCACCCTGTAAAGTGACAGCGCCACGACGTGGGCGCAGTAGAAGATGTCCTTGTTGCCGCAGGTGCACGTCACGGCGGTGATCTTGCAGCGGTCGAAGCTGACGCTGACGCTGCAGATGAGCTCCGGGGACGAGGGCGTGGCGGGATCCGTCACCGTGCCGCTCAGGTGGAAACCTGGAGAAGAATCGGAAAAGAGAGAGGAATTTTTATAGAAATGATTTTTTTTTTCAATAGATAGGGGTTGTTATTATTATTATTGTTATTATTAGAAGTGATTTTCAGGACTAGTTTCTACTCCTACTGCTGACTTTGCTGCGCGAACCAATCATTTCTAAGCAGAAGCCCGATAATGTCAGGAGCTCTGTATCCACACAGCATCCAGAATCAGTTACCTGCAAATTGAATAGCTTGATCAACTCAATGAACGTGTCCTTTTTTAAGTGACATTATTGAAGACCAAACACTCTCAGGATGTTAATACAGGTGCAGCTGAACAATGTAGAATACACTAAAAAGTTATAACAGACGGAGTTCTATAATTCAGGTCTTCATTTTGATTCTTTCTGATGATTAATAGCCAAAACATTTTATAAGAAAATTATAATGTTGCATAAATTACAGATTTTTAAGATAGGAATGTTTTGTTGTGAAGATATTAAAGCATATGATATGCGGACTGTTGACTGTCTGGATGTTCAGCAGACAGTTATTTACACTATCCCCAACAGGAGCCTATCACTAAAGGGTGTTGTTAAAGAAGCTGACTGTTCTCAAGCTGCTACCTCCTAAGACTTGGGTGGAAAGTTAGATGGAAGAAAAAAGTTCACAAGCACAAGTTTGACTGTAGTGTTAAGGTGATTGTGTAGTAAAGCCATTCAAATGTTTGGAGAGATTTACAAAGTGTGGACTGAGCTGGAATCAGAGCTTCAACAGCCACCACACACATTTGTATCCCATGAATGTTTTGTGCTAAACACCTCCTAAACCAGAGACATCAGCAACATTTCATTTGAAAAAAAAAAAAGGACTTTGCTCAGTGGTCCAAAGTCTTGTTTTCAGCTTTGGTCTAATTAGTCTAATGTTTGCAATTCATTTGGAAACTAAGTTGCTTGAGTCTGGAAGAAAAATGGAGAGGCACACAGTCTGAGTTGCATTAGACTCAATGTGAATTTTCCACAATCAGTAATGATTTTTGGAGCCATTTCATCTACTGATGTTGGCCCAATGTGTTTTGTCAAGCACTGTGCCCATTAATCACAGCTTGACAAAATGTACGCTCTTAGTTCATCTTTTGAACTAATAGCCCAACTTTTTGTTAATATTTAAGTTATAATATGATGCACCTGCATGACAATCAAGATCAACCTGACAGAAATCCACCCAGGTGGATGAAACTTCTGATGAACGCCAAGTGGAATTGAGAAAAGAAACGAAGCGGTGAGCACGCCTGTACCAGCATGAATTATACAGACTCTTGTTCGAAAATATTGTTTGATCTCATTTTGACTGCGTTATCCGAAGGCGTGGCTACTCATTATGCAGGAATGAATATGAATGAGCCAGGTGGGGTCCCCCGGCAGTGTCGTAAAACACACACGCGTGAGCACATGAAAGATTGAGGCATGCGCCCAAGTGCCGGGACGCAGTGTGAGATCGTTACTTATTAATAATGGGAGGGGTTTGGTGCGGCTTTATGAATGCATTCATATACTCAGGAGAAACATGTGCAATTCATGTGCACCAGGCAAAGACACACATATCTTTAATGTGTTTATCAAAGGGCTGAGCGCTGACTAGCCTCGATGTAAAGCATGTGTTATTGCATCTACATCAAAGGTTTTTTTTTTTCTGGTGAGAGAGGGGAGGAGCAAGGGTTGAATTTTTCATGGGTTATAGATGGAAATGATTGCACAAGCAAGCTAAACGGAGGTCAGGTCAATGTGGCTCTCCATCCTCTGTGCTTTAGAGATGCAGTCAGAATGCAGGTAGATGTGAAGAACGAGGAAAAGGATGGTAAACAAAAGATCATAACCCTTGCTTATGCCCTCAGGATGCATGTAAAAATAAAGCATGGCGTTGATGGACCTTATATAGTGCTTTGGAAACATCTTCACATCTTGTAATCTTACAAACCAAAACCTTTAACATGTTTTATTGCTGGAAGAAAAAAACATACGTTGATCTTTTACGAACAAAAACCCCACCCATCCGCCCCAAAAGTGGTTGTGCGCTTATTTTCAGCCCATTTTACTCTGATACCCTTAAAAGAAATCCACCAATGCATAGATGAGCCACTTGTGAGTAATTCAATCTGAGTTTAAATGCAGCTGTCCTATTACGAATGTCGACGTTTGTGAGAAACCATTAGTTAACCAACAACATCACGAAGCCCAAGGAACACAGCAGACAGGACTGGGATAAACTTCTGGAGAAGTTTAAGCGAGGTTAGGTTATAAAACAACTTCTCACGGAGCACTGCTCCTCCTGCAACCCTACCAAGACATGGCCTTCAATCCAGAGCAACAGGTCATGCAAGAAGACTGTTAATCTGGGTAGAAGCCATTGTATAAAAACTGTGGAGGAGCTGTACAGAGCCCCATGTTAGGTATGAGAATCTGTTGACAGGAAAACTGTTAATGGTAGACTTCACATATTTGGCCTTTATGGGAGAATGACTAGAAGAAAGCCTTGGTTGATAGACCAAAAGAAGTTCCACTGGCGGTTTGCAACAAGAGAGCAAAAATGTGGAACAAGGTATTTTGGTTGTAACATACATGCAAATGTGCTATGAATAGAAATTCTAGCAAAGTACATCTAGATGTGTAAAGCTGGTAAAAATAAACTAAAATAAAGGACAATAGCAACAAAAAAATGTGGTTCTACAAAGTATCCATCTCGGGATGCTCAATAGAAAAACCACACCACAACTTTCTGACTTGTAATGATAAAAAACTAAAAGTCAGTAACAATTTTCTTTGACTTCAAAACTACATTCTCCTTTGTGTTGGGTTTGCATAAAATGATCCCAGAATAGAAGCTTTCGGCAACAAAAATGGTCAAGGGTTCCAATTACTTTTGCAAGACTTTGTGTATCTTCTGAACTTTCTCACTGAGTTTTCTACTAAGCAGTAAAAAAAATAAAAAAATAAAAATTACATTACACTGTTGGCGCAGAGTTTGCATGTCTCTCTGGGCATCCATGCATCTTCTCTGGATACTCCAGCTTCCTCCCCAAGTCCCACAACGTATCTGTTCAGTTATCTGCTCCAAACATATCTGAAGAGTAAACTCTCTCTTGTTCACTGTGCTAGAACTGCAAGGACTTAGTGACTATTGGAAATATGGCTGAATTTATGGTTGTTTTATACATAAATTGCACTGTCACAGAATATGCCAGTTAGCCTGGTTGTTACTTCTTTATCCGCAGAACTATAAAGTGTTGGCTGCAAATATGATGCAAGGCAGAGCTGCAAAACATTGCCACAGAGATATGCATTCCCCTTCTGAAAGCCAGCTGGCAGAGGAAGCACATGTTCGTTAACAATATCCACACAAGAGGGGTGTGGATCGAATATGGCAGCTCCTCGCATGTGCTGTGATCAAAGCCTGGATGTCTACAGCTGCGGGAGACGGAGGGAAACAAGGAGCCGCACTGAAACAATCCTAAACGAGACAAAAAGGTTCACATGCCGCAGCTGGCCCATGGAGGAGAGAGAGAGAAAAAAAAAACAACTTATTTTACTGCGACGCGACTCACAAATGAGAAAATGAGCGTTTGATAATCAGTGATACCTCTCGTATGGACATGTGTGTGTTTGCAAGTGCGTGTTTGTTTGTGTGAAGAGAATTTCAAGAGTGGCCCCTGGTTGAGAGGAAAAAAAAACATACAGAACATCAAAAACATGTGGGAGCTGAGAGAGCTCAAAGAAAAATCACCCTCAGATGCAAGCAAACACACACGCACACACACACACAGACACACACAGACACATTCTGAGCAGAAGGTTACAAAGGCAGCTGCACTTTCTTTTGTAAATGTTTTCTTTCTCAAAGGGAAAATTAACGGCGATGCACTGTAAAATTCAAAACACATGGAAACTCTAACCGGTGATAAAAGACTCGCAGGTTTGAAGCTGGAGGTGTGTGTCGGGGGGTGGGGGGTGATTCTGTCATCTTTCTCTCTGCTTTATCGGACATTCTCGCTCTTTCACCTTCCGAGCCCTTTGCATCTCCTCCCCCTCCCTACGCCATCCCTCCCTCCATCAGTCCACATTCCCACAGCTCTTTCACTCTCACTCTCTGACAGATGGGTAGGTAATGAGTTTCGCCTTTCCCCATCCAATCGTCTGGGCACCAAAAAATGCCCCTTGTGCCAGAAATGCCCTTTTAATTTAGCCAAGCGCTGAGTACAGGGATATTACTGTTCAGGCGCGCGCACTCATGCACACACCTCCCATAACTCCTGGATGGGTGGGTATGAAACCTTCAGTGTCTCATGTGTTAGCTATTAGAGAGCCTGGTTTCCCCCTTACCCAATCCACCCAGCTCCCTTCCCAGAGTGGCGCTCTCGGCTCTTTTCAGCACATGTTCAAGAGGCCAGAGTTGGCTTTCAAAGTAACCATGGTGGCCATTTTTAGAACGAGGCCTCTGTGAGGTTGCCCTAGAAACCCCTTCTGACCGCCCTGGTGAAATCACACTTGGCACAAGGCACAGTGCAAGGTTGCAAGAACAGCGTGTGACCGAATGAGCGAGATGGAGAAGATGTGGACTATACATTGTGATGCTAAGGTTTAGAGTCATGCCCCATCATTTTGTGTTTTTAGTTGAGAGATCCATACTTTTCTTGTTTTCATGTTTCTTCAAACTCTCTGAAGATCTTTTTGAAAAAATATATTCGGAATCTGGCTGCCTTTTCACGCAATATGAAAAGTTGAAGCTTAAATCCTGGTCAGTTCTCCCCTTCACCATATTGTGCTCCCTTTGTGATATTTGTCACCCATAAAATATTGTTTGCCATTCGGTATACCTTTAATTTCTCTTAGTAGTTCAACGTTTTAAATATCACAGGGCTAAAAATGTGCACATAAAAAGAGAATGTATTTTAAATGGCTTTTTTTGAGAGATTCTTATTCTCGTTGTTTTACATTTCAACCAATGGTGACTTTTATTATATATGACATTATAATCCCTAATCAATCTAGAAAAGACAGTAATTAATATCCCACTGCAAAATGCCAGTGGATTCACAATAACATCCCTAACTGGGAGTAGATTGTAGTAAATCTGGGAAGGATGATACACTCAAGTTGAGTGGCTTCTAGTTCCAAGTTGGAAAATAACTGGGATTTTCTGATTATTCTGGTTCTAACTGCTATTATCAGTGCAAGTCAGACAATGTATGTCAATTTTATCCATTAAAAATACAACAACAATATGCACATAAATAAATACAAAACAGTTGGCGTGTCACTCATGTAAAAGATGTGCAAACTGTCAAAAGCGCTAATAAATGCTTTATACAGCGTTTTATTGAAGTATAAGAGATATTAAGGTTGAAGCAGAGACCTCCAACTTTTCCAGTTTTGATTACAACTTCAGGCCATGTTTTCACTCCTTTTCAGACTTGGAGCACACACAAAAAAACCTGACTTCCAAGTACAAGTAAAAAATAACACAAATAACTGATTTTCAAGGTCGGTATGAAATGTTCCTTTGCAAACTGCTTCTTTTTGCACTCAAAGAAAAGAGGCACAAGACAACCAGAAGTACAAAAGTTCAAATTCTCAGGGAGATGAAAAGACTAGCACCAGGTAATACTTTTTTTTTCCAAATTCAGTATATGGAACTTTTTTCAAAAGTGCCACAGCTTGACAGAGAGAAACAAATATATTCTCTCCAATAAGATCATACCTAAAGGGCTATTAACTGAAAACTTGGCATATAGTCGACAGTAGGCATGATGAATCTCTTCAGTGTTGTCTCGGGTCTTTGCTGAATTATTTCCTCAGTCCCAAAGACATGACTTTTATGAAGATAAAATGACTTATTTTGTTCACAACGTGTTCAAAACACTGTGAAAAACTCTGAAAGACCTAAAGAAGGCCTGAAGAATTATTGGTTAGACCACTTCAAAAGATTACAAGAAAGCCAGGCACCTCTAAAGCAAAGTATTAAAATGTTAGGGGTGGCCTAATTATTTTGCACAGTATTTTGTGTGCCCGTGTGCAGATTCCACAAATACCAGTGGCCCACCGACTTCTTAAGGGACCCTCATGAGCGAAATCTTACAAATGAGTCTTTACTGCAGTTTTGTACTGCACCCACGAATTGCTTAAAGCACTCGAGACCATTCAGCACAAAAAGCTCCAGAAATGTTGGATTCCTCTTATTGTTAAAAGAAAGAGAAAGACCCTGAACCTGCAGGTTCAACACCGGTATCAGAGTATGACTTTCATAATATCCCTATAAAACAAGATTATGCTTCCCACATGAAGGCAGACGGCAGGAATCAGGACCTAACTTCAGAGCTCACCAGTGCAGCAAAATCACTGAACTAAATTAGATTCTGTAACATACATATATTTCCACAATCACATTAAGATTCCAAGTCAATGGAGAAAATTCAGGCCTAACAGTGGGAAGGTCATTTAGTTTATAGGCTGTATTGGTTTATGAAGTGACTGTCACCTAAATCTAATATGGCACCCTGTGGCTCAGACAGCATTCATTTGCTGGATTTGTGCTTGATAGAATAAAAATATGCAACGCTTATCTGTGAAACTAAGAAGTTGAGACAAAAGGCCTGTTTTAAAAGCAAGTCAAGGAAAATTGAAAGAGGATATCGAAGAAAATACACTCACTCGAAAAATGTGACAGTAACGGGTCAGTCCCACTTCAGAACGTCTTTGAGACATACATTCAGAAAGGCGTTTGATGAAATGCTCACAGATTTTGGCCCTTATTTACATGACGGCATTAAAGAGTTGCTGCTTTTGTACCAATGACTGTGGAGGTCACAGTTGAACCCATCATTGTGTTTTGGAAACCACTTTGACATGATTTAAGCATTGTGTCATGGTGCATTATCCTGCTGGAAGTATCCATCAGAAGGTGGGTAACACTGTGGTCATAAAGAAACAGACATGGTCAGCAACAATTCTGAGGAAGAGTGAAGACGATGTTCAGTTGGTACAAAGCTGAACATTTGGCAGAATGTGTGAATCGATTCACACATTCTGCCAAATGTGTGAATCGATTTGGCAGAAGTGCCAAATGTCGTCCGCCCCTACTTGTCACAAACCCCTGGCAAACTTTTCACCTCCTTCGTGCAAAACTATTGAGTGATTGGTGAGAATTTTGAGGTTATGTTTAAAAACAATCCCAATTACTTGACTTCAAGAAGCTGTTTTTTCAGCATGGATAGTTTGAGAAATGATTGTCTGAGGCCATGAGGAAGTACACACGGTTAGATCAAAACACTGAACTGTCTCCACTCAATTCTCGTACGAGGCAGCAAGAGAAGAGCCAACCGATGCTTTCTGTTCTTTTTTTGTAGGTTTGCCAAAAAACAAACAAACAAAAAAAAAAAGAACAGAACCATTATTTTGTTCAAAGTTGAGAACTCATCATAGTCGTTCCTCTCTGCTTGGTCGCTGTGTTTGTTGTAAATTGCATATATGACAAAACACCATGGCATATACTGGAGCAGGAGCAGGTTCACAGGAGCATGGCTCGGTATATCTTGTGAATCTTGAAGAGTGTGGATGTAAACAAATGTTCTGCAACTGCTTGACTAAGCATCAATAGTTCGATTTTGGCCCGAGCATGCTGGGTCCTTAACCTCACCATCTGAATGTCCAAACTTAACTCAAAACTTGTTAGACCATGAAACATTTTTCCAAATAGTTATTGTTCAACTATGGTGAGTTCATGTCAATTGCGGCTTTGATTTCTTGTTCTTAACTAACAGAAGTGACACCCGGTGTGAATTTCTGCTGCCGCGGCCCATCAAGGTTCTATTCTATTCTATTTTCAGAGGTGGTATTCTGCATAACTTATTTGTTATTTGTATAAGTGTAATTCTATCAAAGTAAACAAATCTGTCCATTCTTCTCTGACCTTTCAACTGAATGAGGCCCTTACATCTAAACAACTTCATCCCAGTTGATAGTTTTTTGGTCCAATTTCTGTAAACTCTGCATGAAAATCATGGACAGTTTCTGTAATACTAAAAGCAGCAAGCCTGGCACCAACAATGATGCCATTTAATGTCAGTCCCCTTTCTCCTCAATTTTGGTACGGTCTTAACTTCAGCAAGTTGCCTATTTGGATGGATACCTAAATGCATTGCTGCCATGTGATTGCCTAATTTTCATTTTTATCTTTGACTAAATAAACAACTATGCCCAATATACCGGTGTGTCACCTGCAAGGATTAAATGCAACTTACTACCTAAATCAAGTTACCCCATGAGCTTCAGAAAAACATATCAACACCTAAATCTGACTGATTCCCTGATCCAAAGGGGACCACCTGCGGAAGCTGGAGCGTTAACATTGGATCCCACTCTCTGTTGACCAAAGACAGCCTGCTAAAACCTCACAGAGGGAAGGCTATTGGACTGGAATCCAATCCATTTGGCTGGATTGAACTGAGAGGCCCCAGTGAAAGCCGATCTGAACCACAATTGAAGAAAAGCAAGGCTCCAGTGTAGGTCGAGGAAGGGTCAAGAACTGTTTGGCAGCCCAACACTCACCCCCAATAACCACCTCCAAAGCCCCATCCCACCCACAGCTAAAGAGAGCATTTCCTGCATGGCGGCTCCTTGAACTGTCCCAATTATTAAGGGTACAAAGGCAAGACAAGGCCTTTCAGCATCTTGGAGGGTAGGCCTGTATGAGCAACAATACATGCATGCGTGTGTGTGGTCCTATAAGGAAGAACTCATACAGAGACCATAAACAGAGATCAGTGCTTTTCTGCAGGAGACCTTGCTTCAGGCGTATGTGTGCATGTGTGTCCTAGGTGTGGGACAGGCTGGAATAACACCGGCAAGCTCCAGGGGCTGCTGTATTTATGCCTTGAACCCACTGGTGGAGTGATACGTTTTTTTCCCGTCTGTGGGTGCGTTCTTATCACCCACACAGACACACACACACACACGCACCCTCACAGTTATCCTGACAGACAGAGGCAAGCATAAATTAATGTTTTGAGATATTCTATGAATTTCAATGCTTTTACTTCCGCTTGAGATTCTGACAGCAAAAAAAAAAAAGTCTGAATGCAATTCACAGAGATGGCAGGGAATATTCGAATGCGTGTATGTGTCTGTGTGTGCACTGATGGATGTGTGGGTGATTGGAGTTGTCATCAGCTGGCGGTTAAAATGACAGTCAACTGCTTGGCTGCTGCCACTTAGTTGCCATGCAGTACATGAGGAATGACTTGCAATTTTCCCAACTATCACTTTCAAAATAGACTCTAATTTTGCTGGATTGGGCTTGTCAGGCAGGGGTGGTGTTACTGCTTGGCTGATGGATCACAAAGCCTGTCGAAAGCTGACCAGTATGGAAAGTCAATAACATCAGGGACTTGGGCTATTGAGGGACCCCTAAGGATCTGTTTAACAATTTCGTCTCATTTTACATTTTAGGTCCAAGTATCTTTGACTTGTGTCACTCTAGGTCGCAGCTCAACAAATTTCTGACACTGGAGAAGCCAGATGCCTGCTAATTCCATCTCCTGCATGTGCATTAACTATACATTATGCCCGTCCGTGTGCAAGGCTCATTAGTGTGAATGAAATTATAGCTGGCTGGAAACAAATGCATGCAATTAGCAAAGGTGGGTCCCAGTAGAGCTACGCATCCTATACGCCGAGGTAATGAGAGCCATCGAAAAGCCATTGTCTGCTACTTCAGAGCTAGGTTGTGCGTTTAATGACAAACCTATGCATCTGATGCCGTGCAGGGATGAAGAAGGTGAGTGAGTGTCTTCATGAACTCATCTGGCCAAAATACAAAATGCTCAAACTCGTTAGTTTTGGAATGTCCTTTCGTTGGATCTTTTGTATAATTCTTTGAATTTTTACAAATAAATTCTTCAGTGAGTCACCTCAGAGTGAAATTTGTAAACTTGTAAGATGCCATCAGCTGATACAAAGTATCACAGCATACCAATATTTCATTTCAAACCTGCTTAATTTTTACATCACATCCTGTGGTTTAAATTCCTTATAATTACATGCGACCAGAAAAGACCAAGCGCACCACATCTTTCTCCAGTTTTCTGAAATCCATGTAAGCTCCTCTGTTGAAAGTTGTTAGCTGACATGCTAACATTGCCCAACACCCCAATGTTAACATGCTAGCTAATAATAAAAAGTAAGATTCTGTGACAATGGTAGATGAAGTAAATTAGCATTAGCTAACATGCTAATATTACCACTGTAACATAGCATATGCCATTGTTAGCAGACCAGACTGTGTTAGCTAGTTAGCTGTGACGGTACTGATATAAAAGATAGAGGTAGTGTGTTTTAAGAAAGTAAAGACTAAGCAAAAAAAAAAAAAATCTGATTTTTATATTAAAAATATATTCTGACCCTTAATTATTTATACAGTAATCAAGTTTATTGTTGGCAAAGTATATTAATGAAACAAAGTTTTTTGGTGCTGACATTGCTTTCAAATGGTTGGACCAAAATGAGTACTGGTCAGCTGATTCAACAGCTGACCAGCTGCTTTGACTTGAGCTTCTGCCATTTTTGGATTTCTACTGCTCCTGCTTTTGACCAGGCTTTGGCTATACTTATTTAAAACATTTCTTGAAAGATTTATTTTCCTTTTATCACTTCTATAATGGGTTTCTGCTTCAATTTAGCTTAATCATGTTTCTGCTTCAGCTTCTTCTCAGCTGTATATTTTGTCAACAGATTTGATTTTATTTTTTCATTTTTGTTTTCCTAATATTTCTGCTAATGTCTTCAAGAAGTGTTTTGGTGCTGGCTCAGCTCCTTCAGAATATCAGCTTACAGCATTCATATTACATTTACAAGGTAAATCCATGTTTCAGCGAGTCAGAGTGGTGTCAATACACCAATCCTTTCCCTTGTATTCTCCAAATAGCAAATCAAAATAACAACCAATGTAATATTAGTGTAGCTGTAAAAAAGAAGTTATTTTAGAAGCCTTACACATACAGCCTCATGCCAAAGATTTAAAAAACAAAGTCACACCGTAACAAGATCCAGTAAAATACATCAATTAAGTTAACACAGCACACAAAAGGACACTAACAGTAAACAGTAGCTTACTGCATAATAAAATGCCAGGCCGCTAACAACAATGGACTCATGCAAATATGAAATATTGTGCACTTTTTCACGTCTACTTTTCCATGCCGGGGAAATAGCCTTACACTCTTTACCCTTCCCATTTCATTTGGAAAGTCACTCGACACACTCCACCAGACACACACATGCACACACACGGCTCCGCCCTTTGATACACACTCATAGTGCCTTCATGCATGCACACATACTGGCCTCAGTGACTCCCTGCAGTCAGCCTCCTTCTGCTCACAAACAGTGCCACCTCTTTCCTTTTTCTCTCTCCAGTAACAGACTCCCCCCACCCCAACCAAACCCCCATGACACACACGCGCACGCACGCACACACACAGAATGCTGCCTAGCCCTAAGCTGACCCGTTGTGTGTACTGACGTCACACAGTAGACAAGGGGAGGCATCATTCCAGACAGACACACACACACACACACAAATGCAGGCCCCAGCCGAGGGGGAAGCTGCATTCCTGCACAGGCACACAGACACACAAACACACATCACCACGCCTGGCGGTGGGAAGCATGGGGAGCGCTCAGCTGTAGCGAGGAGGCGGGGAGGACGTGGGGGGAGGGTGGCTGTGTGGTGGGGAGGAGGGGAGTTTCAGAGTAGGGAGGGGAGGGATGGCTCTGAGCCAGAGTTCCTCTGAGCTCAGCACTTCCCCTTTCAGCTCCAGCCAGCCGCCAGTTTGCGTAACGCAGCGATGCCGACTCGTGTTTAACCCTTCGCTCTCTGGAGTCAACGAGGTCACACTTACAGTTGTTTGTTCTCCACGTTCAAAAAAAGGGCAAAGGTAGTACGACCACCTCTTTTTATTATACTCTGGCAAATCTAGGGGAATAATTGTGAAGTAGTGAGATATGCCTGTGCCGATTTTAGGTTTACTGTACTTCAATATCTGACGTCAATTTCGCCCAATTCCACCTTTTTCCCCAGGTCTGCCTTTCAGATGTTCGGGTTAGCTAGCTACAAATCGCATTCAGCTGCTCCTGTGTTGATTTTTTTGTAGACTGAATTGCCCCTTCCACAAAGGCGTGAGGCCTTGTGCATCAGATGTGGCACCTCTTTCCCTGAAAAGCCCCAGTGAAAAGTGTCATAGCTCACACTAACCATGGCAGACATGGCGAGAGGACGGACTGGGGGCGCAGGGGCATTCAATGAAGGAGGAGGATAGGTTTAATATCGCTTGACATGCGTCATCCAGCATCTCACAGCGAGCCGCTCAGCCTTGTTTCAAAGCCACGGTGGCCCCGTCAGAAATCCCTCGCACGTGTACGCAGGACGCACCTCGCCAGAACAAGCGGACAAAGTCAGCAAACAACAGAAAAGCCGCGTCGTCGAGCAGAAAACAGGATGATGAAGACGAGTGAGGCTTGGAAGAGGGGGGAAAGGAGGGGGAGCGGGCAAAAGGTTGAACGTGTCTCTGCTGAATGGAGGTGGTCGATTTGCTTGCCTGCGGGCGATTCCTGTAAATATTGACGTTGATGTTAGCATCACTCTCCAAAGGATAAGTTATAAAGCAAGAGGGTTAGATTCACTCAGTGCAAACAGCAAGCGCCTGAAATCACACGTAACGCCTGGCCCCTCTTCTAGTGCATCGAAGGGAAACAATGAAAGACTTTCAGGGGTGAAGAGCAGCAGACGCACAAGGGAAGCAAGCCGTTTCGGTAGGTTTACAGCTCTTACTCCTCTCCTTCACTGGATGGTTAGGGTTTCCACTCTCAAGCTAAAAGCAGGCAGCTGACATCCAAACCTTCAGAGAGACCTCGATTTCCCAGAAACAGCTCTCGTTTCATGTAAATAGCTGCCTTTCATGGGCTACATTAAGATAAATTGCACCCTGCTGGACAAGAGGGAGACAATAATCCCCCCTCCCCTCTTTTGTTATCATCTGTACGTGTTACCATGACTACACCTATCTGCCTGGGGGTGATTCTGTATATACATGAGTTTGTTTGTATTCACATGTTTTTATTTGTTTATGCTCTTATTGTGCATACATGTTAGAGTACAGAGTAGAGCAGGCAGGTCCATGCTGAGTCAAAAAATACAAATTCCTCTTTTTTTCTTTTCGGACACAGAACTAGTTAGGCTGCACAAGGCTAAGAAGAAATGACCTGTGTTTATGTGAAACAGATTTGGGCTTCCTTGTTTTTGAAAACATCTATACAATCTCTGGAACTGTAGTCAAAAATTGCGCAACACTTAATCTTTCGCTTACAAGAGGCAATGATGCTGATATTAAATACATCATGATAAACAGCTGAAGCAGAGTTAGGTTGCCCTGAGTCAATTCTCTCCATCATCTATTTTTATTTTGCACCAATCTTGCCACTCCCTTTTCTTACTAGTGCACAAACCCTTTCACATCAACATGTTTAAACCACAGTTTATCATTTTTTTTATGGACAATTATTTTCATGAATCTTAGATGTAATTGTAATAAAAGGAAATGCTAATATATTGTACATAATTTAGATATGCAAAATACACTAAATCCTAATTGCTATACCAATGTGTGCAATACTGCATAAATAACTGCCTGGATGGTATGTCTTATACCATGCATTTAAACAGAGCTTGTAAATAATGAATTTTGTTAGCTGGATTTATGCTGTCTTTTATGGCCACACTTGGTAAAGGTGACAAAGATGCTAAAACTCTTTGAGACTGGTTCGTTCATTGTGGTCAGTGTGGATTAATTCCAGACTACATTGCTATCCAGTAGGCATTAAGAATACCTCAGTGCTTTTATTTTATTTGTACAGTATATGACTTCCTCAAGACCTTATTTTACAGTCAAAGATGTAGTTTTTCTTCAGCAGCATAACAGCTTCACTGTTGGTGTTAATTCCAGCACAGTAAGCAATAGTGGGAAAGTTTAGGGCTTTGGGTTGTATTCCATTAGTATTCAGCTGTTTTTTTTTAATGGCATTTATATAAAAAAGCAGGGGTTGAGAGGAATACTCCATCTGTGATAACTTTTCAACAAAAAGAAAACTCCAGAAATTTAACATGTCCAGTCTACTGGGAATTGAGACGAAATGACCCACAAATTAAATTTTAAGCGGTTAAAAAGACAATCCTCAAATGGGATTACCATGTCTGATAGATAGTCTTTACACTTTCAACTTCATAAAAGAATTACCTCAATTGTAACTGTACCCTCGAATGCTCTCAAGACTGTTTCATTAAATTTGTTCAAATTAGCATTTGCACAGATGACCGGTGAATAATCACATCCTTACACAATTATGCTGATTATGTCTCGTGGGTGACTCATGAAGTGAAGGACTATGTCACCTCTGAGACCATCCGAAACAAAAGTCAAATACTTTCTTTATTTTTATGATGTGCTTGGACTTTTAGATCCTCATTACATCCATTTGGGAAGGCAGATTGCTCAGGGAACAGTGCAGGATGAAATTTGAACAGGAGGGTGTGTTTAAGCACACAAATTGCCCTGCACTAGAGCATTCGCAACAGGAGGCTGAGGGGCCGCATGATAATCATGAGGATGGAGAATAGTACGTGTGAATGTGGGTGAGAGAATCACCTCCCGCTGCAAGTCAGCATTCACCCATGAAGTAGGTCAGTCAAATTTGCCCAAATTAGGTCAGCGGCAGTCAATGGGTACTGTCCTGAGCAAGAGACGGCATATAAAGGGAAGACAGAGGGAAAGTCTATAAGGTTAGAAGAGCGTGACCAAGCGGCTTAGTTCATGTTGGCTTTTACACCAAGGTAATTAATGTTCCACTGGTCCGTAAAACATCCTTGGCATCAGAATAGGAGCACATCTGAAGCCAATGAGAAAGTTTGCATTCCCCTGTCTGATTTGGGCTGTTAGGAATACAACATCTTATCATAGCAATATGACACCATATTTTTCCATTGACAGCACTATTCAGTTGTCAGCATAAAAGTTTGCCTAATGTATCTAGTGTATGAGATGCTCTAAGCATGGCACCTTGTATATGTTTAAGACTTTTATTTTGCAATGAAGAATCAGGATTTCCCCTAGAAACCTTGCAAAGCCTGATAGTAGAGGCACCAGTGCAGTCATCCAGCGGCCTACATTTGAAGTTGACAGAAACATTTAAAATATCTCTAGGTAATTATATGTTATTGACAGACAACCAAATAACAACTATAAAGTCTTGAAAACAGAAAATATAAAAAACCTGAAATAAACCAACAATGCATAGCCTGGCGGTTAATAAGAAAAACCTGGTGGCCCACCAGGCTTATAATTCACTAACGGAAACTCTGAAGAATAAAGCAATTGTTAATTGACAATACAGTTAAACATTGATAATCATGCCTGTCAATAACATTTAGTTACAAAGTATTGAAGAAGTCTTCACCACTTTGAAATCTTTTCTGTGAACTAAACGAAAACTGAGTGAAAGAAAATATATGAATGATTTGTAAGAACTGAGAGAATATCAAAACTGCCTATTAGCTGCTAGCAAAGCAAGCATCAAAGAAAATAGCAATTTTATTGTTTTTAAGGAATCTGGACTAAATTTGTTGAATGTTTTGTTAAAAAGTTGAACTGGACAATTCAAATCTGTAGAGATTCTCACAAATATCTGAGCCTTATGAAACCTTTAATATACTTGTTTAAATGCAAGAAGTTAGTATTTTCAATTGCTTTTATCTGGTCTCAATAGCTCCAGATTCTCAACCTCCTGGTTGAACTAAGGCCTTATTACTTTTAGTCACCATCACCAACCAAAAAGATGAGCTTATCAAGCATACTGATCTTTGTTTTGTGTGAAACCTTCTCAAAGAGATTTTGAGAACTTTCAAAATGAAATGAAGCTAAACGCAGTAAACCAAAAACATGCGATATTGGCTGTTTATGCAGCGTTTCATTTACTTCACAATGTCTGGGTTTGAGAATGGCATTGTAATCTTATTTTAGTGCAAAGTATGAAAACCAGGAACTTTCTATTTACTCGTCTTAGCAGTCCAACTCCCTACTGCAACATAAGGTCCTAAAAAGCACTATTTCTAAGAATTTTTCCAACTTTTACCTTGCAAATGTTAAGTTCACCTTAACTATTACCCGTTCCACACACCCCCAAAAAATTACTAAAATCCTGCAACGTCTTGATGTACCATTACACCTCAGATTGTTGTGCATCCTTGTTAACTGTTGAAACACAGGAATGTTTGAAGTCAGTGTCACGCTGCGGTTTGCTTTCATTTCCCCATATCCATCAGTCAAAGAGAAATAAAGGTGACACCAAAGGAAAATGTTTTACTACTTCCAAGTTTCTTCTCCACAAACCTACTGTATGTAGAACCAAAACATGACAACAAAAAGTAGCAACACGGGTGAGGAAAAGCCATGCCAGGCATTAGACAGATGGGAAGAAGCTGAACTCCAATCTGTGAATAGCCGAGAGGTTTTCAATGGAAGATTCTGATGAGGTACAGCTTGTGCCAACTGACTGTATCTTCTTGCCTGAGCTCGGCTGTCCCACTTTCAATCAAAGGGAACGTGCATCCCAGCGTAGCTAAAGGGGCTTACTCTGAACCTTAGTCTGTCAACCCTCAGTCAGTCATTTCAGAGCAGTTGGACGTCAGAGAGAAGGAAGGGCTCTGACATGTGTCTTTCATCCAAGGTGTCTGTTCGTGAGCGTGATGGCAGAACCTGGGCCTGCCCCTAATCACACGAGCCTGCTCCGTTTGCTCTGACAGCCGCAGAGGTTGGGGAGGAGGGACAAAGGCTCGCTTCCCAGGGCAGCGATCAAACTCAAGCCCGCGGCTCGTCTGGAGAAGTGACAAGGCCCATTTCCCCTTTTCACTGCTCGTCCCCGTCCTCCCCCTGCTGCCAATCATGTGTCATATGCTTTGCACTCTCGCTGGATGCACGCTTCTGTGCCTGTGCCGGGGCTGAGCCTGTCTGCTCGAGTTAAAGAGATGCAGAGAAACAAGATCGGAGGAAACAAAGAGATGTGTAGAGAGTCGGGAAGCTCTGCGGGGTAATGCCGAGCCAGAATTAACCAAATGCGCAAGCTGAGTGTTGCTTAGAGTAAAGCAATGAGCTACAGTGGCTAGCCAGAGAGAGAAAGATGCTTGGCTACAGTGGCTAACTGTTGGAGCCAGAGAACTGAATTGCTGCCAGCCTGGAGGAGGCCTAGGTCCAGATATGTTGGGACAGTACCAGGGGCCCAGCTACAGCCTGTCAGAGCAGGAAGCAGAGGGTAGGGAGAGCAAATGAAATACAAAAAAGTAGGAAGTGGGGACAAAAAATGAGGGCAGGGTCAAAGGATAAAGGGTTTTGAGGTTTCTTAGCCACAAGGTGGGACAGAGGGGGCTGGTTGGAGGGAACCGCTGAAAGCTGGAGTCGAAGCACAGAGGCAGGGCCAGGGCTGAGCAGGGGCTGCTAAGAGGAGCCAGGGCTGTAGGCCAGAGGTGGAGGGGGAGTGGAGCTGGGGCCGGAGCCCAGGCCAGAGCCGGGGGCCCCGAGCTTTAGATTTAGTCAGCTGTTCCCCTGGCCAACAGCTGGACGGACGCAAAAGGAGGCTGAACAGGAGGGGAGGCAGCACAGAGACTGCATGCGAGAATTCAAGCTGGCAAAGGAGATGGGGAGGAAGAAAACAGTCCAGCACTAGAAAAAGGAGGAGGAGAAGAGGGAGGTGGAGGTTTGGAAAGGGGACAGTGGAAAAGCCATTAGATTCCTATGAGAGAGAAAACAGCACTGAGAGCAGACAGGCTGACAGAAGGTGGTTAGGGCTCAGTGGCTTTGCAACCGCTCTTCTCTTTCCTCTGTGATTCTCCGGCTCCCTCATTCCTTTCCTCCCTTTCTGCATCCAGCCTCCTCTTCCTCCTCACGTTCCGTCACTGGTGAGCTATTCTCTGGCTGCTGCCTTTTCAGCCGGTTGTGCCTCAACAACAGCCCTGCTATTCATTACACATGACCCGCAGGCATGACCCTAAATGCACACATACACACTAAGATCTCGAACAGGTGCCTGCGTTCAAACACATGTGCACAAGCCAGCAGAGAGAAGATTGAAAGGGGCGTGCAAAATGAAGACGTGAGAAGAGACATCTCCATGTGGCCGACTGGGATGCAACACGGAAAAACGAACGGGAATGGAAGAGTGCAAACAACAAACGTCATTACAGCAGAAAAAATACACACTATGCTTCCATAAAAGTGATAAAATGAGGTTTGGAGCAGGGCTCAAGAGAGTGAAAGTCGAGGGTTAGCCATGAGGCGAGCGGTCACTGCTTACAAAGCACTTTATAGCCTATTATATTCCATTGAGATGGACCATGCATCTGGCAGAGAAGCATTAAGTCTTCGCCTTCGTAAGTGACTCAGCACTTAGAGCCCTCGCAGGTGGATCCTCTGATAACTGCACAATGCATATCAACCAAGTGGCCTACTCATTGCATACAGTCCATGCACTCCTGCTTCTCTGCCTCAGTTTTTTTCCACCTCCTGGTCCAACTCCACCTTCCTTGTCCCACCTCCATCTTTATAGTATCCACTTGTATATGCCAAGTGCTCCTTTTAGTTTCCAGGCCGGCTGTCACACCTGGAATCACTTCCATAACATAAGTGAATAACAGGTGTCACACCCCGTTATTTAATGTTGAATTGAAGTGTGTGTGAGGGTTCTTGTGGTATCACGGTATCATCCTTTATTTATGCAGAAATGTTAAAGCAAAGTTGTAAAACTCGACCTTGCTTATTGTGTTATTAGTCATTGTGTTATTAAAACATTATAACGTATTCATTGACGCAGCTTCAATAATGTTCAGTTGTTATTTTGACACATTGACTTAAGCAAAAAAAAAAAATGTAAAAAGTCACCAGCTAAATTTAGAAGTAGTTTTTCCACTCATGGAACTGAGGTGGTCAACTCCAGCCCTCAAGGGCCTGGGCCAACATTCTGCTCGTTTTATGTTTTCTTCAATTCAAATGACTGAATTACCCTTCAACATGTCTTCACATTCTGCAGGAGCCTGCTAATAAGTCATTCAATTGATACAGATGTGTTGGACAAGAAAAGCGTCTAAAACATGCAGCCAACTGGGTCTCGAGGATTGGAGTTGGCCAATCCTCGAGAATGTGTGGAATATTATCCTTCTTTTTACTCTAAAAAAGAAGCATGACAAGCTAATTTCAGTTTTTAAATTAGTCACGCTATCTGCTGAGGTAGCCAGCTTGCAGTCAAGCATCCTGTTTGTAGCTTGCCAACTGTAGTTTCAAACAAAAAGTCACCAATCAAATATTTCTATACTGTCACATTTGTCTTACTTATATGTGAGAGAAATGTGTAGCAACCTCTTTTCCTGGTGGCTGACTGGCAGTGTGTGTCAACAGGTGGAGGAGGGGCAATGCCATGTTACTCCATGTTCCATACAGTCTGAAAAACTTCCAGCCTTTGAGACTATTTTCTCTGGCTTCTCTGCAACTACATTAAACCTGAGGAGCAGCATAACACATAATTGTAATGGTTTAGAAAAAAAAACTTTTTAAAATCTTTGAATAATTGGATAATAGTAACCGGACCATGCCTAAAAAACACTTAAGATTGGCTTGAGGTTGTAATTTCACCTGCTCCTCGGTACACAATGAGGCAGCATTCCCTCCCAGGCTGGAAATAGGATTTTAATACTTTAAAAACGCAACCGAGTACACTATTTTTGCACAGACATGTCCTTAATATTAGGAGTAGAGGTTTCCGCCACAACTGGAGTAGCATTTTCTTCTCATTTAGTGTTGAGATGGACGACAGCTCCCCTCCTCCTTCTATAGTTTCCTCTCCATCACTCTCTTGTCTCTATGCGGCTCTACCTCCACCCATCTGCCCTTTCCTCTGTGCTCTACCTCTCTGCGGCTCCATCTTCCCCCTCGGTGGTGGTTAATGGCACAGGGATCCAGCGTGGAATATAGATCAGTGCGAGATGGATGGGGCACCAGGAGCTCCGGCCAGTCCCGTAGGTCCCAGACCAAAGATTAACTAAATATTAGCTGACAGGAAGAGAGGCAGAGAGGGGCAGGGACACAGCTGCAGCTGCTAGTGCCACTGCTGGCTGAACAAACGTCGGAGGCTGTTTTTAACCCCCTTCGCTCTTGGGATGAGAGACAGACACATGTGATAAACTCACGAGAGATGTAAAAATACACAAAACGCATCGGGGCAAACGTACTGCTGCAGATGCACACGCTATCAGAGGCACCCTGGGAGAAGAAGTCCACTAATCACATTCACTCCTCCCCCTCTCAGCCCTGCCAAGGCGAATGGCGAGGGGGACAAAAAGAAATAAATCTTTATTAGGCAATGTGTCCCTGCTTTATCGATCGCTTGGATCCTTCCCTCCCCTTCTTCCCACTCAACCCCCCCTTTTTCCTTCCTCTCCTTTTGTTATTTTAGGCGTGTGTCTGCCATCCAGTTCAATTGAGTCAGGGTGTACATCAGAGAGGACCATTACCCATGTCTCCCTGGGCTGAGGCTGTCACTGGCTGTGGAGGAGGGTATGGGCTGGTGGTGGGGGTGGGGGGGTAAATGATGTAGCCACCCAGGAGGGACAGCAGCAAGCCACCTCATGGCTAGAAAGACAGCCAGGCCAGGATAGTGAGGTTTGGGCAAAAAATGCAGACAAAGTGGTAATGACACATTGTGGCAGACAGTCTTTCTTTCCAAAGCCAAGCTAAAACATCAGTTTATTCCACCATAATGGAAATTACTTACTCTTCAGAACATGGCACAGATTCAACTTGACGCATTTCCACATGAACCACTGAGGGGAGAGAGTGGCCTCCGCCCTTTTTTGGTTACGTATACCTCAAATTTTAAGCAACTACTATATTATAACTCACCAAAAAAGTAGCTGAACTATGCACTTGAGGTAAAAAAATAAAAAATAGCTTTAGGAAAGCCAGAGAGTCACCAGCAAAATATGCTGCTGACAGGAATTGGGAGGTTTTGGTGATTAGCTGGTTTGAAACTCAAAGATTTGATTATTTTCCAACCAGTGAACATACTAGAACTACTATATCAATCAAATCCCAGTCATCATCAGAATCTTGGTGCATGTTAAATTATAATCTCAAAAGGCTGCTTGGACAAAGTTTTTCAGAGGATATTGAATTACAAGTCTCAGACATTGCGCTTGAATGCATATTGATGATATATTTGGCCAGTTTTAGTGACTGACTGTCTTTAATACCCCAACCTGACTTCTGTCTTCATGGAGATGCTAAAACAGATGCAGATGATGTGAAACAATGAACAAAGGAGAGTCTCAGTAAAATGTTGGTCAATCATAATCAATATTATCATTTCAATTTTCAGCATTAATATTGCAGTTCCTGAGTGCGTGCAGCCCTTGACCCTACCATACTTGTGGTGTACCAGGTAGCACTGACAACAACCCTATTAGGTATGGAAGATCTTACTGAGGGAAGAAGACTGGAAATGAGATATTTTCAATCTAAATAAGGTATTTTAAAAAGAAGCCAGAGGAATCACGGAAATTCTAAGAAATTTAAAATGAAATTGGTCAGAAAATGTTGAAAATACACTTTTTATAATTAGTGCATGCACAATGGATAAGCTCTGCCAGCTGGCAACAACATTTTAGTGTTGAAGTTGTGACAGAAGACTCGAACTTACCTTTTTCACTATCGATGAACTACGTAAAAATTGAGTCAGCGGTGGCATCCACTCTACTGCTCTCTCTTTCTGCACTCTATTTCTTCACTGTCACCTGTCACGTTGACGGAACTTGATTAGTGGTTATCCTTATAAGCCTTTTATTGTTTTGTTATTAACTCCATTGTTATATCCTGATTTGTGAGTCAATGTGAATAAAAACGTCTGGGAAATCCATAAACATAAAGATAAAAACATTTATTTTCGGGTGTAAGAAACCCTTTTAAAGGAAACCACATTTTCTACAAGCTGTTATGAAAGAAAGCTAGATTCAGCTAAGTTCTAGTCATTTCACTCTTTTGCCTATTTGTGCTTTGTGATTTTGTTTCATACTCCACTTTTTAGTGCACTAAAAGTTTGTTCTCTACTTTTTGTACAACTGTCAAAGGAGCAAACCGACCCATTGCCAATTTTAGCAGATAACAGAAAGTCTGAATGTTTTACAGTAAAACGTATTCAATTAAAAATCAAACCCTTTTTCCTATCATTGTAACCACCATACCTAAACACGACTAGGTCACACTGATAACATTCTTCCATATGGACGCTAATAATGAGGGAATAATTTAGATACTTTCTTTTTCAATCAGGCTGCACAGTGGTAGAGCTGTTGCCTTGCAGCAAGAAGGTTCTGGGTTCGATTCCCGGTCTTTCTGCATGGAGTTTGCATGTTCTCCCTGTGCATGCGTGGGTTTCTCCGGGTACTCCGGTTTCCTCCCACAGTCCAAAAACATGACTGTCAGGTTAATTGTTCTGTCTAAATTGTCCCTAGGGGTGAGTGTGTGTGTGCATGGTTGTTTGTCCTGTGTGTCTCTGTGTTGCCCTGTGACAGACTGGCGACCTGTCCAGGGTGACCCCGCCTCTCGCCCGGAATGTTAGCTGGAGATAGGCACCAGCAACCCTCCCAAACCCACTAAGGGACAAGGGTGTTAGAAAATGGATGGATGGATGGATTCTTTTTCAATCAAGCACTTAAAAACTAAGTCATAGAAAATACTAATGGGATATAAAATTGTTGAACGGAAAGATTTATTTTCTATGACACGACAAGGAAGAGAGGTGGTTCCATTCAGGATGGGAGAGACCAAGAGAGAGCAAAATCTGTAACAGATAACAAGAAGGGTGAACAACTACTCTTTTTTCTCTCACACTCACGCACACTCACACACAGTATGACATAATTTTTGCTCCTAAAAATTGATGACTTACAACAGGAAGACTAGACAGACATATTTTTTGTGCTAAGAATGATATTCCCTGAACAGAAATCAAGATCCCTGGACTATCTGTATCGGCATGTTCAAGGAACTCAGTCACAAATTTTAAAGGAAAACAGTAATTTCAGATTATTAAATAAAGTTAGAGAGAGAGAAAAAAAAAAAACACCATACAAGTATAAGTAGGCTTATCTCATAAGTGTATCCACTGCTAAATCTTGCTTCTGAAAAGAATAACAGAAGCAGCTTCTGAGGTCTGGATACAGACTAGCACTGAGAGCAGGATTTAACGAGGCCACTAACCTGGTTTGGGGAGTGCAGACATGCTCTGTCTAGATGGAGGCCATGCCAACACACTGAGTTTTTGCTTCACAGTTTCAAAAATAAAAGTGGAAAATCAAAAAGGAGGATGAGCAGCAAACATGAGAACTTGTAAACATAAGGAGCTGATGCAAGAGAGGGTAGGAAGGGTGGGAATGAAGTAATCAGGAGGAGAAGAAAAGGCAGGAACATGACAAGAGGATTAAAGAGCCCAAAAAATCCAAGTTCGAAAGCAAACGACTAAAGAATTTTTTTTGTAGAAAGTCCTTAAAGACGAAACTCTTTAGAAAGGCAAACTAAATTCCCTCATCAGTTGAAATCCTAGCCCTCATTCTTGTTGAATCCCTCTCTTTCTTTTTGTCTCCATTGCTCTCATGCCTGGAGAGCCTTTCCAGCTCTATTCAGCCTGGCTCTGCAATGGGGTAATGAATGCGTGTCTCACATGCCACACAGCCACGACATCGTTGGACCAGGCACAGCCAGAGGCACCTTCCACTCCCAGGACCTCCTCCTCTTCAGTCTACAGTACATAGCTCACATGGCACTTGAGCTTGCTGAGCAGAAAAGAGAAGGGGGGGGTGGGGGGCGGGGTGAAACACCCCTTACTCTCTCTCTCTCTTCACTTCAGTCTGGCTTAGATTCCAGAGTGCTCCACAAACGGAGAGGCCATACTCATTGTCCTTTGCCAGACTGAACTCTCAGGTGAAGAACTGCTTATTGGGATGTGCAAAGCACAACATTCAATCACGCAGGTGATCTTTGCCTTCGGTCATGTGCTATTCATTGGAAAACAATAATGGAAGCACAGGCCTGTCTTTCAAGCAGAGTAATCAGCCACTGGAGGGACAGTCTGACCAGCTTGACCTTTGACTTCAGTAAATCCCTGTGGGTCAAGTGAGGAGGTCAGCACTGGGCCAGCTCAATAACCGGGGGAGAGGCCAGTCAATGAGTGAACACCTCCATCAAAGAGTGAGGGTCAGTGGCAGGTAAACCCATGGCCTCAGCCGGTGTTTATTCTGAGGCGCCTCGTTGGTGTGTGTCTTAAAGCCTTTTGGCAAGAGAGTGTGCACACAAGGGTGGAAATGAGATAGGGTGGGAATGATGACAGACGGGAATGTCATCCACCCTCTTATCATTAACATGCTTCACCTTTATTCAGTCTGACACACTCACGGCCATAAACACTTCCACCGAGCCATTAACACAAACTCATACGCTCACATGCTCGTATTCAGGTAAAATAAACAGTAAGAGTCTAACTTTACTCAGCTGGGTGAGTCTTTGAAAGAGTTTATTTAGGTACAAAATGAATCCACCCACATGTACCAACATTGATATTTTGTTTAAGGATATTACTTTACTTAGGAAATTATTGTCCTAAATGGGACAAAACTTTAAATCCCAGCAATTCTGGACTATTTCATACTGAAATAGTCCAGAAGAATATTTTTGATAAGTAGGAGTGATTGCCAAAAATGTCATGCCTTCATTTGGTTTGGGTCACTTTGACACTGCACTTTTTAAAGAAACCAAACTACCTGGATGGTTTAATGCAGTTAAAACTTTGGCTATCACAAAAAGCTGCCCAGAATGAGTAGTAGACAGGTATGGCAATCTGTTTAGTATTTAGTGATAATAAAAAAAACTAGCTGTTATTTTAATTTTAAAGTCACCCCTGAAATGAAAGTTTCTCCTTTGAATAATTTAGTTTCAGCTAATGACAATGCTAATACGAATTCTCGAGGTAGCCGAAATGGTGATTGGGCATTGGAAGAAAACAATTCTGAAAACATCAAATGTTGATTTCCACCACCAAAAAATAGAATAATAGATAATTGCTTTATCCTTCCTACCCATTAAATGTTAAAATCGCTGAGAAACAATTTAATTTTTCCAGCTCATGTTGGAAAAATGAGCTGGAAAATCACAAATCATACTGTACGTCTAGGAGACGTCACCTACTCGAAGCAAATTACGTCACAGTTTTGGTTCAAGTGAAATGCGATCAACATTTTCAGGTGGACTAGAGTTTATTAGTTTTTGTCTAGACCGGAGTTCAGATGAGCTTTGATCCTGACCCACAATAACCAAATGCCCAAAATAGCTCAGGTATAATAGTGGCAAGAAAAACCATTCCCAATACATTTTCTTATTTAGCATCTTTATGAGTGTTTTATGAGTTAAGAAGATCATAAACATGCTTGAATCTCTTCCATCCATCCACCCTTTATAACAACTTATCCATGCAGGGTCGTGAGGGGGACAAGTGAGGGGTTTGAACAGTGGTTAGCTCAAACAGTCATTGGACTAGAGGTAGAATACACCCTGGGCATGTTGCCAGTGCTCAAAACTCATGTATAATTGAATTGAATTTAATATTTTTGTAAACTTAATAATATTGCACACTCCCTTTCATTGATGTTTGGGCCAGTTGACGTTTATGAAATATGAAAGATTATAGCCCCCGATCACACTAGAGTGACCTTCTGCTGACAGATATTTATTGAAATCAAATGCCTGCATTTCCTTACAATAAACCATAAGTACATTTTTTAAAAATTACTTTAAATCATTGCTTGTCAAACTGCCAAAGTCCCTCTGGCAGACTTGAACTGATGCATTAACAGTCTCAGAGTAGAAGGATAAATTTAACACAGAAGTAGATGGAAACAAAACAACAGAGGTTACGGGACCCCTATAAATATTATCTATCAGCAAGAAGTCGTCAAAGGTATTTTGGTTTGGTTTAATTTGAGTTCAGTGAGTCAAGCACATTACTAATAAGACATTCTTCAGAAATGTACAAAAAATAAAGTCACATGCAACTGTCAAGTAAATGTGCACAAAATGGTTCACCTACAAACAAGAAAAGCAAAGAGATTGGGATGTAATTTAAAAATATGGGTAAAATTTCAAGCAATATTTATAACCTTTGGGGGGTTTTCTGAAGGTTTTTTGCCTCCTCAGGTAAAATAGCTAAACCAAGTAGAGAGGATGTTCATTGGTAACGGTTAAAGAATATGAGGTGTTTACTGTTTGACTTATACTGTCATCGTGTGCATACATATAAAGTTTTTAAAAATGCAAGAATCCTCCGCTGCTGTGAATACAGTATTGGGCGTTTGTGCTTATTTCAGCATCCCATTGGTGCAAAGAGGAATTCATTAAAATAAAATAAAAGCAAACGGCACAATCAGATAGGAGAATGCTGAGAGCTGCATTCCCCTGTTGTTATTATTGCCAAATCGAAGAGAGAGGGGCGGCTAGTAATAAAAGTCATTAAATGAAATAGAAAAAACGTCTTTTAATAGGGCCCTTGTCATTGTGAATTTAGTAGCCTTTCTATCCTCTGTACCCTGTGCATCAATGCCTGGCGGAGACTAGAGGGGCAGCAGCTCTGTGGAAGCAGGACTGGATTCCTAGACAGACTCAGCCAGCCGAAGAGCTGTGCTGACGCACACCCAGCAGCCACAGTCTGGGACAGGAGACAAGCCAGGCTGGATTGGGGTAGGGGACGTGGGCAGACATTACGGAGATCAGGCTGGAATTTTATTACTTTAGCTGGTTTAGTTAAATAGGGCCTAATGCATGCAACTCTTGTAGTGCGTGTTTGGAGAGGTCCTTAAGCATTGGTTGCAAAAGCCCTGCAGTGTGGCAGATTCAAGGAAGATAGGCTTGGTCTTCAGAGTGATGATTTAAGAGGGGAAGGGAGGCAACGACTATGTCTGGGACCAGGAATAGTGCTGGGACAGAGGTTGGCTCCAGTCAGGTAGACGGGCTGGGAAAATAAGGGAACCAGACGTTGGTCCCTGTGGAGGGTGCCAGGGCTGTCTAAATGTATGTCTTGGGTAGAGCATTGCTGAAATTAAAAACAGGAGGAAAAGATTGTAGAACAGTGAATAAGGCACTCTACAGAAGAATACATTTTTGTCATATAGGAAGGATATATCCAGAGGCGATTCTGAGGTGCACCGACCAAACATTTCTAGCCAGTTTCTAATCTCTGCTTTTTGTGAAGCTTTAGTCATCTATCCATCCATCATTGAGAGAGAGAGGCCACGGAGACAGATTTCCTGGACAGATCACCAGTTTATCACAGCTGCCTAAACCAATTTCCGTGCATTCTGATTAGTTATTTAGAAATACAACATAATATATTAGTCACAATATTTTTGTCTTCCTTTTTTTAAATTGTGAACTACAGGCTACTTATTACAGATCAGTGTTTACCAATTTACGTATGACGTTCCTCGCTGATACTGAAAATAGCTAATCCAGAGTTTCTGACAAGTGAGTCCACAGTTAGGGTTCACCGAGTTGAAAGTCTCTTGATCATGAGGCAGTTTCTCTAGCGTCTGAATTTTGAAGTTGTTGGATGTGGGGACAAAGCAGAGAAAGCTTAGTATGTTCTGGATAATTGATCCTCAATATATGCAATGTGGCATTGTCATAAAAAAACTGCTTAATGTTAAGAAAAGTTAAGAAGGACAGCCAAACTGATTTTATGCAACAGAACAACATTTTAAACATACATTTTTAGCTTTATAAATGTATGTTTATACATCTATAAACATACATTTATATGTATGTTTATAAATGTATAAACATGTTTATACATTTTTATAAATGCCTTTCTTTTTGGAATGGAAATATTTAATTTCCTTTTGAATGAATTAAATACTTTCTTACATATAAGATATTTGTGCAAAGCAATGTTTTCTAAACAATAATTATGTTAATCTAGAACTAAATACAGATAGCATACACAGGACATACTTTGTTTAACATTTACACAGCCACATGTGCAGGATCCGACAGGCCGACACAAAGCCAGGCTGGGCTAATGTGTTTCCATTACACAACAGCTGAAAGGTATCCCCTCGTCTTTCCATTCAGCCAACCCAAGGGGACAAAGGCCTGGAATCTGTTTCTCCCGTCCACTAAGATACACACAGCCAGACAGCGAGGACATTTTCTCTAAAGAACCTTTGCTTGCATTTATTTGCTGCCCCTTGCTATTGGATGGCCAGATGTTTATCGTTGCTCTGGGCTAAGCCATGTTTCCATGATGATACAAGCTCAGGGTTAGTCACATGCCTAAGGGAAGACCAGAGGCGCCAGATCCTGGACCAAATTGCTATGTCCACAGGCTCACCGTGGACTTGTGTCCAAAGGTTATATCTGTTCTCATGACTATAGGATATTTGAGATCCAATTAGGGTTGTCAATATTTTTCCAAACCATACGTCATAGCATGCCAGTATTTCTTTAGCTCCAAAGTCACAAGTTTTGTCCCTGAAAAATATGGTTTCCCACATGACAACAGCATGTTTTAAAGCATTCTGTATCCTTGTTGTCAGTGGTAGGCATGTGGGCTCATTCTCAATGGGCATTGTAAAAAGATAAAGGAACTGCTCCAGTCCAACAGCAAAACAAAACCAGATCCACCCACTTACAAAGAAACAGCCCACACACAAACAGGGAGAATAAGCCCTCACACACCAAAAAAAAAAAAAAAAATTTTTGTAGAGCCTGCCCGTGTTGTGTAGAAGACATGTTCATGCAAGATTCAAGTTTTGGATCTCAAATTCTGCACCTTTGTGAGCAAAATGCTTCAGAAGTCAATGTGGGTCCTCAAGAAGCCCTTTGAAAGCCTTGCTACGGAAATTGAGTGTGTTCTTTCACAAAAGAGCTCGATGTTGCTTTAACTTTGGAAGCCAAATTTCTCGTTGGCATTTGGCTTAGAGCTTTTTCAGACAAACAATAACCAACTAGTTTGCGCAGAGTGTTCTTTACCACTCCTTTGTTTTGTTGTCTTTCTTCATGCTGTATTACAATGTCAGAAACTGTCATATATCTTCAGAAGAATGCTGAATGCCAAAGCTGGCATGCGTTCTCACAGCTTTCCTTCGAGATGAATAAGAGTTTTATGTTGAATCCCGTTTCACCCATTGTCCTTCATTCTTAGTCCTCAACCCTACATTTCTAAGGGGCATACTGTTGCAATTGTTTCTGCAAAGAGGGAGGGTAGAGGGAAATATCTTTGTTGGCCCTAAACAAGGATTTTCAGAAGAGCTGTACTCACAAAAATCCTTTCAAATATGAATATTTTCTCAATTAACTTTTAGGTAACAAAATAACTTATTTGGAGTCACAGTTATTTACTGTTAATCAGCAAAAACACACAAAAAAACAAACTGACTATACCTTAGTATAAAATATTTTATTGTCATAACAGCCATGATTATCATTTCAGTTCTTCTTAAAAACAATCAAACTGAAAAAAATAAATAAATAAAAATAAAACCGTATTTCTCGGTCTCAAATATCTTGTCGGTAGGCCACGCCTGATTATTGGTGTCAACTTGTTGATGCACCCTGCCATTCAGCTAGCTGAAAGAAGGCTACAAAACATTTTCAATGCACAGCCCTATTGTGCAACTGACTTGCATTTTAATGCTAAATTACGTTATGGTATTAATTTTATTACGACTGTGTTACTGACGGCATGACCTACTTTCTGATTAGCTCAGCTAATAGTTAACCAACTAATTGTGAACACTCACAGAACATTGAAATTGAAATAGAAATTTTAGGAAGGAAAAAACTACAATAAGTAACTGACAGCATAGCAAAGGCAACATAAACTTTTCTGTCACATGACAAAAGTTGACAGGGCTTGAAGTTCCATAAAGTCCCTTTCATTTCCTTAAGCTCACGGAACATGGCAAGATACAAAGCAGTGGTACAACACCTTTTCAAATTATACTCTTTTGTTTTTTTATCAAGAACAACATGACTGGTCATGTTCAATAAGCAAAAGGAGCACAACCCATCACTCTGATTACAATAACACTGTCTAAGCTACAGTAGGTTGTTAAAGATGGCTCCCCAACCAGACAGCCCAATAAAACAACTACCTAATATCAGGCCGTTTACTCAAGCCAAACAACAAAAAATACACAATATTCTACTCAGCAATCAAAATAATGATAAATAAATGTAATAAGTAAGTATTGCCTGCAAAACATAAGTTATGCAACTTTTGCACCAGTAGGAAAAAAATAGCTGCTTTCTGGTTTTAATTAGAAGCAATTAAATACCATAAAACTGCCAGAGAGTGAAATTGTGGTATTTTTACCTAAGGGTATCATATGATGAGAACCTCATGCAGGTTTGTGCCATGTTTATATAACATATCTACCGCACGTACACAGTAATCAGAGAGATCAAATAATGTACCAGGGTCTTTAAGGGCAGTGCCTTTTCTAGGTGGAGCACTTTATATTTATTACCTGAATTAAATGCCGTGGGATAAGTGGAGGAGAAGGGCTTAGGTGAGGACAACCCTAAGAAATGAGATCCAACCAAAGAGAAGTCTACGTGATGATCGACTTTAAAAACAAACTGTCTGGAAAAAAAAAAAAAAGAAGCATCCTTGTGCTTGTTATTTCACAATCCCGTTGACATCATGATGAAAAGGGGGTGAACTGGAGTAGATGACGCTGAAACCTAATTAAGATTCTCCAGAGCGTGAACAAATTAACCTGAGTTATGAGCATGCAGACGCAAAAGACAGATCTGCTCACACACAACACACACACACACCAATTTGTCTCTGAAATAGGTGGAGCAGAGGAGGATGACATTCACACTCAAACAGGCATGACCGCCATGGACATCCAGCGATATTTTAGGCAGGGGAGAAGCAAATTATTACAGGCTATCTTTTCCAGCAACACCACCGTGGAAAACACACCAAAAATAGTCGACAGGATATGCGACTCTGCTCTCCGTTCTACTTGAATTTAAAGCAGCCTCAAAGTGTCCACCTCATCACTCTGATTTGGGGCAGCGGTGTGATAAAAATGACATGCAGCCTCATGTGAAAAATTAGCTTAACGGGGAAAACTGGATAAATAGGCTGTAGCATGTAGCCTATGCTAATGATATAGCAGAGAGCGACATATGCCAGGCATCAGTATGTCACTCCTTGGGGACATGGGGCTTACCGTAACAGGATAGTAAGGGTGTGTGTGTGTGTGTGTGTGTGTGTGTGTGTGTGTGTGTGAGATGCTTGGCATTATGTTTTGGTTTTTTTAACCTCTTAGAACAAAGAAGGTGGGAGGGGGTTAGGGATATGAAGATGAAGGGTCAAAAGGAGGAGGAGCGGGGCTGTCTATGTTCTGAATAAATGAGACAAGAGGAGATGAACTTGACCCTGACTGGAGGGCTGAAACAGGAAGGAAGGTAATGAAGTGCAAACATGCTTTGTCATGCCATGCTAGAGCCATAGGATTAGAATTCTATAATTAGAGGATGGGACTCCGTAATGCTAGCCTTTCTTTTCAATCATGATGAGCCACTGACTCTAAACTGCACAAAGGAAGAGGAGAACAGATGCTGCGATCAGAACAGAACAGGCAGGTCTTGAAGTTTTGCTTTAACAGTGGATTGATGCTCGGCTGCCACCGTGAACAGACTGACTGATAAGTTCAAAGAAGGTGAAACACAGCGAGAAACGGCAGCATGTTTCTGATCACCTCATGACAATTCCTCCTGCAAGGTGGCTTGGTAGGTCCAGGCACGATGTGCGTCACTGGTATTAAAGTACATGAAAAAGTTTTAAAGTTGCAGACTCAAAAATGTTCAAAGGTTTACACGACATCGTGCAAGAGAAAGTGCAGGAGTGACCATTTTCTCTAGTTGCGTGGAGCTGAGAGTAATGGATCACTGCCCCTCCCTCACCCGTTGCTGTGCGCTGCCGGTCAGCTGGGTGAAAGAAGAATACTAAACTTTTTCCTCGCTTAGAAGATATACCACTTTGGCTTTTTGAAAATGTTTCATGTCGCAAAATAACAAGAAAGACATGGCAAGGCATGGCAGTAAAGCATCCCTGTTCATAACTCCTACTGATGTAACACTGCTGCAAAAGTACAACTCGCAACTGCTGTGTGAGCAGATAACTAGATAACTAGCCAAAGAAGTGTGATTCACTTAATCAGTAAACTGGATACAACACCTATTCCATCATATTTTTTTGTTTTTCAAAGTAATGATATTTATTTACGCTTTCGTGGAATCAACAGCAGAAGTAATAATACCGACAACACCGTCAGTTTTGGGGGTTTTCAGACATTTATTTAAACTTCTCACAATGACGATAAACGCCCAATACTATTGAACTTCATACATATACATGTTATTATAGATAAGTGTTGCTAAAAGTAGCTTAGCTGTGGTTTCCAACTAGAACATACTAGGTATGTTGGGTATGGTGACATTTGTGACGTAAATAAGTTGTCACCATCACTTGCTCCTTGTTCACTTTTATCTCCTTTCAGTTTATACTGAGAGATCAGGAAATATTGTCCCCTGCAGCTCTCTGAGCAGCTTCTCTTTGAAGAAAAGGTGAATGTGCTGCACAACTCGTCTTTTTGGCTTTTAATTAGGTTTGATTTATCTAAATTTCTCCTGATTATAGCTAAAGACAACCCAAGTACCTCCAGAGGGACTTGTACCAGAGTTCGATAATCATGGGTGTAATGCATACCTTTCTCCCTATAAAAGAAGGCTCATGCCCGAAGCATCCAAACTGCAAGTTATGTCTGCACAGTATTTGTAATTGTTCTGTGTGGGAGCCTGCTGCTGACAGGGAGACAGAGAGTGAGTCAAGCTGTAAGTTTGCAGAGGCTAGCACAGGAACAAACCTGCACTTTAACGCATTCATATTCCTCTGAGTTTTCTCTCTGACAATCGCACAGGTAAGTAAGGGCCGAAAGAATACCTCGGATGTTGCTGTGAACATTTTTGTCAGCTTGTTAAAATGCAATCAGGACTCTATTTAAGAGGAGCACCAACCTTGTAGTGCTTTACGGGAGGCTGCAAATAGTCTGATCTGCCAAACGTATACTATAATTTCAGACTTAATATGCCTTCTGACAACTATATGATGAAAATATGTGGATGGGAACAGCTTTATTGAGAATCTGCCCAAATTAATACAGTTTCAGTGAGGAAGGAGAACAGGAGAAAGCTCAGCAGAAAAAATAAACTGGGAAAGCCCAGCGTTCAGATGCAAGCTGTCAATTTTATGTGTGTACATTTACAAACAACAAATGTGGACCAAAGTGCTTTACAGTCAAAGCACAATGACGTATTAAACATGCTAGTAAGTGATCAATGTCTATTTGTAGGGGAAAGAAAACAGGAATAAACATGGAATTATTTTCTGTTTAGGCTCCAGATGAAACTCAGAATGTTTGAACAAGAGTTAAATCTGTTTTAGAACCAGGTCTCGTTAAGGCTGAGCTTCCACAACTCTGCACTCGCCAGGTGACAAATTCATCGGTGATCTGACAGTCGGAGGAGTGGGTTGGAGGTGCGGGCTGGAGCTGGCTTGTATGAGCCCGTTATAAACGAGGAGCAGCGGATTGCTAGATAACACTTTGCATTCATATATGAATATTTATCCCGAAGGCTGGCATTGGAACAGATGAGCTCGCATGGGAGAAAGAACAAGCTATCTGTCTCACTCTCTCCCCATTTCTGAGCCTCATTCTTTACTTTCATACATCCCCTTCACTTGCAATCACCATTTCAATGCCTCTCTTTCCTCTTTTGCATTTTCCACCCACATTTTCCCTCTAGGCTTCCCCTCTTTTTCTTGATATCACCCGATCTATTGCTCTTCTCCTTAAAAAAAAAAAAAAAAAAAAAAAAAGCTACCCCCTCCAATCTCTTCTCTTCGCGGCACTGATGCGTGGAAAGAGATGGAGCAAAAGAAAAGGGGAGAAAAAAAAAAAAGAAAAAGCGTGTGATTAATGTCGTTGAGAAAAAAGATAAATAATCACAGGAGACTGGGGGCTGGTAGTTGGCCTTAGGGGAGTAAATATGGAGAGTTTTATAGCTGCTCACTTGGGAGCAAAGGGAGGCAGAGGAGGAGGAGACTGGAGAGGAAGAAGAGGAATACGGCGACAGCAGATCCATTCAAGTATATTAGTTCCCCCCTCCCACCTCCGTACACAATAACCTCTTCGTCTATTCTATTGCGCTACTGTCTTTCATCATCAGCGCTGAACCCCATCCCAGTGACAGCACAAACACACAGGAGGAGCCGCACAAAGCCACGCAAGCACCAACGCTCGCCTGCACACACCCTCGCAATCAGCCCATGCTTCTTTTACAGGCCAGACCCACTGGATGTGTTTGATGGGGCCAATACATGTGGTGTGTGATGTGGCTGACATCCACACACGCACACACACGCACACACACACACATCCCCACCAAGCCCCCAGTCCCCACCCTCCCAAGCTCGTCCTGCTTTTAAGCCCTCATCCTCCAGTGGCTCCCTGTCCCCTGGAGTAGATTGCATCTTTTATTTATCATTTGCTCTTCCTTGGCTTTATCTTTCCCCAGCTAGTAAAAAAAAAAAAAAGAGAGAGAGAGAAAGAGAGTGTAAGAAATTCTGGGGCAAAAATCGCAATCAGCATAACATGCCCTCCTCCCTGCTGTGTTCTCGCCTGTCATTCTCCACTCTCTGTGAGCATGCGGGATGAGACTGACAGCCCGCACAGATGAAGACAAACACGTGTGTGTGTGAGTGTGTGCGCAACCTCTTTCTGTGTTTTTTTAAACCCCCTACACATAGTCACCAAAAATATATATAAAAAAAAAAAGAAAAAGAAAAAGGAGAACCACACAGACGGCCACAGAAAACAGAGTTGCACCGACCCGGCTCCTCCTGGCCGATACCGATGTTCTCTTCGGTCTGACCTGCTGATCCTGATTATTGGTAGATTTCTATTAATTGTAGTTTAGAATCAAACTGAATTAAGGCATTACAATATAATCGTTCATGATTTAAAGCACACGTCTCCCTAACCTTTATCGGCTTTTAATGACCTCAGAAACAATGCGTCAACGCCAATGCTACGGGTTGATGAGTTTATAAACCAAAAACAGTGAGAGTTTCTAGTTGTGATGGACTTTAAAGTCATGGGGGAAAAAAGTCTGATTTTTTAGCATTTTATCTGCCAATCACCAATTAAAGCTGAAATATGGGGAGAAAAAAAAGCTGATTCCAGTCTCTGGACGATCAAACGGAGTGTCGCCAATGTTTTTTCCTCTCTTGTGACAAATACTGGTGGCAGGACTGGCTCTGAACTGAAAAACTTCCAAGGAAAGAAAAATATGTCCAAACTGAGAACTCAATGAGATGCAACAATAAAAGCTTTATTAACTTACAATTACCAAAACGAGCCGTTGAGATTCTTTTTTTGTTTTTTCCCCATTTAGATTCAGAATCCTAAAGAAGTGGCAAAACAATAGGTAGACGACGACGCTCGACCGATGAGGACGGTTTTCTTTGACTTATCTATTCCCATTTTAATTGTTTCTTCCTTATCTGAAGACTATAACACATGATTAAAGTCATGTGTAGAGGTGGTAGTTCTGAAACCAACAGAAAATGAAGGAATTAGAAAACTCTCCCTCTGTGTATGTATCAAAACACGTCATCAGTCTTTACTAGGTTTCATTTTACTAAAAAAAAAAAAAGTGCATCCACAAACAGATGTGGTTGATGCATTTAAATAGGTGGGCATTCTTAGCTTTGATGCATTAATTAGAAACCAGAAATATGTTGTTGTTGTTGTTTTTCCCCCAACGTTTTACTTGCCAAACAGGGAAAACTTGGCCGATTCCAACCTCTGGACGACGCTTCGGTGGATCTCTAGTTGCAAATGACCTCGTTCCCCTCTTTCTGACTACTTAACCCAAAGCGCGCACACTTATCTACTTAGTGATGCCTCATACTTTTTTATTTCACCCCGGGCTGAGTGTTCAGCTTCCTCAAGCCCCCAAAAAAAGAGTGAGCACATAAATGAGCCTAATGCTGGGGAATCTGGTAAACAGGCCAGCGAGAGGAAGGCAGAGAGGGAGAGAGAGGAGGGAGAGCTGCCTGCCTGTCTGTCTGCTCCATGGCTACTATTGTGCACTGCACATTCTCTGAGCCCACAAGAGCTGAAGCCATCTCCACAGATTCTTTAGGGGGGGGAGATAGTAAGCCAAGAAGTGAGATAGGAAGGGAAGGGGGGAACAAGGGGAGAGAGAGAGAGATGGAGATGGTGAGGGAGGCGAGGAGGGAGGAAGATCATGCATAAAATCTTGTTTACAGAATGCATTAAGATTCAGATGAACTGGGGAGGGTAATGGGATTAGAATCCTGAACCGCTTCCAAGGGTGGGGAGTCAGATTGACAGCTGAGTCTATTGCACTGACGAATCTAGTGAAATATTCGGGCTCTGGCAAAGACAAGCCAGCTAGCCAAGAGGGGCAGGGAATCAGATGGGGGTTTACTGAGCCTGGAGCACCTCTGTTTACTCCTAGCTGTACCACAAATAATGCAGCTGGAAGACAAAAACAACAACAACAACATATCGTTGTCTGTGTAGGTGCATGCAGCTTGGGCTTCAGATAAATGCTGGAGAAGCTGGGAGGTGGGGGGGTGAAAAAAAAATCTTCAGTGTGTCTCACAAAGATGTTTGGCAAACAAAATAGAAGCACTGTGGCTTTAAATCGCCGTCCCTCCCCAGCCTTTCTAAATATCGTCTATTTAGCCAGCGGTGAAAAGATATAGGGGGCTTTTGTCTGCGTACCCATTGGTGGGGGCATGGAGAGCTGGAAAGACACAAAAATAGGAACAAAGTCCTGAGCTTCCAATTGGAATTGCTCGGGGGCCATTCAATGCGCACAGCTCAGTGGTTAGAAACAAGGAGAAGTGGGCTAAAATTACGGGCTTATCTGAAAATAGGCTTTTCTCACACAGTTATAGGGTAGACTGGTGTGGAAATACCCTGCATTGTTTATAATAGGCACGGTTGTGGAAAAGAAACACAAGACCCCGTGGAAGGTCCACGGGAAAAAGCGAACAGGGCGAGTGAGATATGTTTTCTTTCTTACAGTCTGTTTTTCCTGCATTATTGTGACGCTTTAGTCCACTCACCGACTTGCAATACGTTGTCCACCCAGCCACCCTCCAGCAGAGTGACACCCCGCAGAAAAGGCAGCTGGGTCTCGTCATTATTGTCCCCGCTAGATCCACTTTCCTCTCCCCCGGCGTTGAAAGAAGAGTACATACAGATCTCCTTCTCGCTTCTCGGGAATGACCAGTAAACGATCCTCCGCTGGACGGGCTCCGGGATCCTCTCGAACCGCTCCTCCACCCGCTGGAACGGCCACTTTTCCGCGACTCTGCGCGCCGCGATGTCGAGCAGCGACTCGGGGTTGTGCGTTTTCCCGTTCCCGGACCCTCCCGGAGCGGACCCCGCGCCGCCGCACGGGACTCCTCCAGCCCGCTGCCCCTGCCTGCATGCCGGGTTGTAGCCGGGCCGGCAGCAGAGCCGCTTGGCTGGGGGCTGCTGGACTCGCTCGGCCATGATCGCACCGCTTCCAACCTGAAGCGCAGTTCCTCTCCGATCATATAAACGGGATAAGGAAGAGAAAAGGGCAATCTCGAACCGATTGTTTGCCGTACATGGAGAGGCTGCCCTTATTTGGAGAGGTGGGCGGAGCTTGTGAGTTCCGTGAAGTCCTTTGTGTTGTCAAAGTAACGAGGATAGGCGGGGCCCTGGAAGGCAGCCAGCGCACGAGTGGCGCTATAAAAGGAACTGGAGGCGGAATTCCCGAACGTCGGCAAATCCTTTGTGAAGCCGTCCGGGAGCGCGAGGGCGGAGCCCCGGCGGCCGACGGCCTTTGAAGTTTCCTTTTTATTTGAGTTTAAAGGCGGGGACTTAATCCAGGGGCGGCCTCGAAGTTTCCCACAGGGGTAAAAGGGGCCAAGAAAACTGACTTTCTTTCCCCCATCTTTGGAGGATAAGCTATCACCCAGAGCTCCAGTTTCTTCAATAACTGATGGTTGATTTTGTAGCTTAGATTTAAAAGGACTTTCAGCTGTCAGAGATAGAAGGGCCGTAGGAGGAGGAAGAGGAGGAGGAGGAACATTAAGATATGAAGCGGACATGCCTGTCCACTTTGGTCACATCACTCACATATAGGTCAGCTTTTTGGTACACTGTTATTTCCATTTGCAAAAAGTTAAAGTTAAAAAGTTAATGCCAAGAAACCAAGAAAGAGATAGATTCTGATTGCGACTGCTTGCTTTAAAACAGTGACTTAAATAAGAGGAAGAGTTCAGCAGCTACTCACCACGTGAGAACATATGCGTTTTGAAAGGAGTCACCATTTTATCTTCAGAAACCAAAATGGATTGCACACTGACGGTTTTAAAGATTGGTGCATATATATGAATATTCACAGACCTTAACATTTTTCACATTTCATTCTGTTTCAACTACAATCTTCAATGTATTTTGTTTGGATATTATTTCATAAACGAGCACAAAGAAGTGAAAGAAAAAAGGTGATGTCCCTAAATAAAATCAAGTTCATCAACTGGCTTTCACTAGTCACCTTATTCATAAATAGAGATACTGAATCTCAGTAAAGCTACATCTGAACACCTTAGAGGTTTGCTGGAGAACATCAGTGAACAAGCAGCATTGTTAAAACGAAGGAACGGGACAGGCCAGGAATAAAGCTCTAGAAAACGTTAAAGTAAAGCTATAAAGGTTATAAAACAACATGACTTTAAGCATATCAAAGAACACAGTTTGGTCCATTATTTGAAAATGGAGAAAGTATTTCAAACCATTCCATTTAAAAGCCATTCAACTGAACTAACAAGGCAAGCAGGGGCTGTATTTATCAGAATAACCACTAAGAGACTCATAGTAACTCTGCAAGGTCAGGTGAGACAATATGTTGATAGCTTCATCATTATTTTTGCACAAATCTGTCTATTATGGAAGATATAGGAAAAGACAGCCATTGTCAAAAAAGAAGTTGCATTCACACAACTATGTAGGGGAATATTAGTAAAAAAAAAAAAAAAAAGGAACTCAGGGGGGTTGATAAGACCAAAACTTACATGCAAAGTGCTACATGTAGTGGAGGAAAACTAGCACAGTACATCACCCTGAATATAAAGTACCCCCATAATAAACCCTGGTGGTGGCAGCACCATCCTGTGGAATGATTGTCCTTAGTAAAATTGATGTGTCTACCCTGGGCAAGAACCTGTTTGAGGCAGCAAAAGACTTAAGACTGAGGCAGAGGTTCGTCTTACAGGTCAGCAGCAACCTTATAGCCAGAACTACAAAGGAAAGATTCAGATCAAGACATTCATTCTTCAGAATGGAGAAATTCAGGCCTGAATCCAATTGGGATTCTTTTGTAGGAAGAAATTTAAGTTCAAAGAATCTCTCCATCCAATCTGAGTGATCTATGTCTAATATGCAAAGACGAAGATAAGAGTTGCAACTGCCATGAAAGGTGGTCTTCAAAGTCTTGACAAAGAAGGGCAAAACACAAATGTGAACCACATCTTTCAGGTTTCTATTCATGAAAAATGTAATAAATCACAAACTATTTTTCTTTAACTTCTGAATTAAATACTACTTTATGTTAGTCAATTTCAGTTATTCAATTTATCTGCTTATTGGACAAAGACATTGTACAATAACAATGATTTCAGCAAATAAAACGGTTTCAGGGGTTTAAGTACTCTTTGCAAGGCAATTTAAATGCATTATGTTTTGCAATTCATAGTGCAGCATTTCCACTTACCCATACATTAGATAAAGTAATCCAAACATGATCAATTAATTTTAATTATTAAAATGATGCTGATAGTGTAAAGAGCCTCACTGTTGTTTGAACAAAACACTCACCATCAGCCAGTGAGGGGCGGCTTTGCATTGCTTACCTTCTGGATCTTACTGTGTGGTTAGACATGTGAAGCTAAAAGGAATGCAACTTTAAAAAAATAAAAAGTAACCACCTTGGGGATGTTTTTCTAAATTGTCTATAAACTTGGCCAAAACTATGCTGGTAAACCAGGATGTGTGCATGCAGAGCCTCTATCTGCTGCATGTGTTCTCAGCTGCCCCTCTCCATCCTCTGTGAGTAAGTCTAAAAAGGCTGGCCTTTGAACTGCTCTGAAAGTGATCCATGCCGTATGGACAGAGCAGATGTGGCCTAACCTGATTTGGTTTCAATACTTCCCCACAGGAAGTTCACAAAGGCAGCAGGTCCTCCTTTGTTATGTTAGCAATTTTTCTCAGAGGGCCACTGGAGCCTTATGTTTTTTTCCCCTTACGGTTGTTGCTATATAATTTGGTTTTTTCAACTTTGTCAAAACTGTTTCACAGATTATTCAATGTTTCAGCAGCAGATAAATGTCATCCTGTTCAGTATCTTGCAGAAAAATTCACTTGTCTGTTATTCAAGTCTTTTGTACCATTAGGCTCTAATCATCCTTTTGTTGCAGCTATTTTGTCACACTTATGGTCTACATAATGAAGTATATTGACTCACTAAAACAACACAATTTGTGTTTTAGTTCACAAATATTCAAATTCATAATTTTTTCCTAAAAAGAAATTAAACATAACACTTTTCATTTCCTTTATTCATAGCTGTGGTTCTAAAATTCAGAAGTGAGTTGGTGTTCCAGTGATTGCTAGTAAATCAGAGCTCCTGATATTCTATATTGACAAAAACAAAAACAGCAACAAAACCTCATTCTTACATTTACCATATTCTGAAAAAGCTTATTTTATTAGACCAAACATCTGGGTTTATTGCTAACTTAACATTGGAAGTGGGCATAAAAGTTGTTCTTGATAAGCTCTGAAATAAATGAAAGTTTTATTTCAAGGCATTTAAACTATTGGTTCGACAGAAAGTGATGATGGAAGGCTAAAACTACATTGCCCATCAGCCAAGGTATACGTCATATCCTATCACGAGTGAAAACTTGTGCTGCATTCAGGGCCTCTTATACCATGGCACGGATTTCCTAAAAGTAAAGTCGTTCACAAAATGTTGACACTGCCACGCTATCTCTGTTAAAGCTCAAACAATTTTCATTGATACATGTTACAAAGTTATGCAAGACATACGTAAGTGCACATTATCAAACAAAATACAAGAAACGCTCATAATTAAAAAAAAAAGTAAAGACGAGTTGCTTTTTCCCCTTTCTGGGGAAATTTCTTGAACGCCTCAAATGTTGAAACGGTTTAAGCGAAACAGGGAGGAGCTGGTGGTTATTATCGCGGATGTGAACACATATTTATGCACTTTGGTGAGTTAATTTATTTTTTATATTTGATTTTAAACCATTATTACTATTGTGAAATCTTAAATGGATAATATTTCCTCATGCTGCAATGCTTCTTGGCCGAAAGTCAGTGATTTTGCTTTCGAAAGATGGGGCCTTGCAGATTGGCTTTATTAGCTTCCATAGTAGTCGTAATTTAAATGTTAAACAATTTTTCATCATATCAATAAAATCCATAGTCAGTCTTTATAACGGAGATTATTTTCTTTCGGTTTTGGGTTGTTGGTTGGAGATTTAGTCCAGTGTAATAGAACCGTTCGGCTTTTGATAAGTAAATGCTAGCAGCCACGTAGGATAATGCTAGTTAGCAAATGGTCATCTTGTGTTTTCTGAACATTAGCTGGAAGCTGGTGGATTAAAAATCACAGTATTTGTCATACATACATATATTAAGCCCCGGTCGGGTTCAATAAGTAAAGTTACTCAACTTCACTTTGGGAAGACTAGTAATACAGGCGTTTGCATTGTAGCACGAATTTTTCACGATTTTACGGTAGTTTCATGATAATAAAAACTATTAGCATTATTCTTTAATATTTGTTTGAAAACGCTGTATTGGCATTATTCTTTAATATTTGTTTGAAAACGCTGTATTGGCATTATTCTTTAATATTTGTTTGAATACGCTGTATTAGCATTATTCTTTAATATTTATTTGAATACGCTGTAAATAAAAGCAGCCAGAAGTAAAAGAAAATGGATTTTAGCTTGAGTTGTTATCCAGTTCAACTTAATTTACATTGTTACAGGGAAAGTAAGGCACAGAATACATAAAATAATAATCATTACGAAGATTAAATTTACAGAAACAACATAGAATATGAACAAGGCGTGATTTTTAAAAGAGACAGTGAAGTAGCCTGTCTTCCGCTTGTTTCCGGCAGACTCAGGAGCAGCTGAGTGTAAAAGTTCAGCAGCTCTGAAAGGTATCAAGGGGCAAGACCACGAAGAGCCTTAAAAACAAATACAACAACTTTAAAATGTAGGAGTGAGGCTAAAATTAGAGGAATATTCTCATATTGGCACCACCAAATAATAATGGTAATAAAAATAAAAAAAAAACATCCCACAGCAATTTGTACTCGCTGTAGCTGGGTAATATAGGAATCACTAACCCACAGATAAAGTGCCTGTAAAGTAATCGCGTCGCCTAGTAATGAAAGCATAGATTACTGTCTCAAAGTCCTTCCTAGATACAGCTTTCTTTATTTTGGCCAACTTCCTTAACTGATAAAAACTGGACTTCACAACCGTCCTCATCTGACCGTCAAATTCAAGGTCAGCCTCCACTTCAACCCCAAGTTTAGTAATGTACTACTGCACCTTGACTTACTCACCAAAGCTGCTTTGTAAATGTTAGGTGTGATGAACATCTGTCTGTTTTCTGTTTAATCCTGTTCAGAACCAGACGGTAGAACAGGGCCTGTCGTTAGGGGTCCAAGGGTGAGCTGTGCAGTACACCTGACTCGGTGTGTCCGTCTAATTCTAGGTTAAAAACTGACATTCTTTCAAATTTGACATTTTAAATTTTTGTAAAGTCATAGTCTGGAAGCAGTAAGGCTTTATTGCTCGTTTTATTACAGCATATTGATAAAATGTACTGATTGTCTGTCATTGAGGATTAGAACAAAGGACCTGTTAATCTTTGTTTCTTTTTCTTTCTCAAAGATGTTTCTAAAATCTAAATTCACTTAAAATGGTTGTCAAAATGTGTAACTTTGCCAGCTTGATTCTCAGGTGAAACCAAACATTTGAGCACACAGACCAAAACGATCAAATTTGCAGTTAATCTCAACAAGAAACTGATTATAAACATATTTCCAGCCATGTTTTGTGTGTAGATTTTCTGTTAATGACTAAATTACGGTTCTGCTTATAAACTGCCTTTCATTTATTTTGTTGAGCATATTTGGTCATTATACAGACTCCTGGGAAAAAAACAAGTGTCCATAAAACATTTTTAGATTTTTGTCATGACACTAAAATTGTTCCATGGTTTTCAAACGTTACAACAAAACAGTCTGAAAAGTGAGGCTTGTGTTTGTATTCATCCTCTGTAAATGAACAGCTGCAAGTCTTTTGAGGTATGTCTTTTAGCAGTTTTGCATATATCTAAAGAGTGATATTTTTTGCATATTTTTCTTTGCAAAACAGCCTGAGCTCAGCCAGACTGGATGGACATGCTCATGCACAAATCAGGGCTTTTCAACTCCAGTCTCCTCGGAAGCTGCTGTGTGAAAACTTTTAGATGCTTCGCTGCTCCAGCGCTTAATTGATTACTGCGGAGGCTTGATAACGAGTCAGTCATTTGACTCGGGTGGATTGGAACAGGGAAGCATCTGAAAATTGTATTCGGTGTTAAATTTGGTGTCATCTAAGATCACCTTCTTCCACGTGCTTGCATGACCGAACTGAGCTTTGAGGTTTTTAAAGCTTGGTGCATATTGCTTTATAATCGAATTCTTCTTTAAACGTCATTTGTACACTAAAATCTTTATTTTTATTTTTGATTTTACTCCTCTACTTAGCAATGTGCTACTTCATATTGGTCTATTCATGAAATCCCAGTAAAATATATAAAAGTTTGTTGTGGAAAGCTGATTATGTGTCTTCGTTGCTCTCAGCTGCTCACGGTCGTCTCTGTTTCAGGTTTGACTTGACGCTGGCCGTTTGCTGAGCAGGATGATTGATGTACGAGCATGGGCAGAGTATGTTGTGGAGTGGGCTGCCAAAGACCCCTACGGTTTCCTCACCACCGTCATATTGGCTCTGACCCCTCTGTTCATCGCCAGCGCGCTGCTGTCCTGGAAACTGGCCAAGATGATCGAGGCACGTGACCGCGAACAAAAGAGAAAGCAGAAGCGTCAGGAAAACATAAACAAGGCCAAGAGGAAGAAGGACTGAATCCACCGGAGGAACGGGGGGTCGCGATGGGGGGGTGAAGGAACCGAGCGAGCTCGTCCCAGCCCTACTGTCAACACTGGGCTGCTATGCCTCATGTCCAAGAGGAAGGACGCTGGCCCCTTGGACTTGACAGTGGACAGTGCTGTCCCTGTGGGACTCTGGTCAGCAGGAGCCCGGTGGTCCTCTGGTTCACTTTTTCTACAGAGATCTCTGGTTTTATCTGTGCAGCTGCTAAAACGTTGCATTACATATTAACATCCCTGGTCTCCTAAATTAACCTGATAATAATAATGATGATGATGATGATTATTGGAAGATGTTCTGTATCAGTTACCAAAATTCAAACTTTCTGATCAATAAAATGTTCATGGTTAATAGAATTAAATGCCTTTTAATAATTGGTTCTTTTGATTCTGTACATCACAGATCTGAATGAAGATATACTTTGAAAAATATTTCTAAATAAATCAGATGGAGATAAAATCGAGAGGAGCTTCCTGTATGTTTTTGCTTACAGAGATAATTTTATTTCTGGATTTTTAAGGTTCTTTTACTGGGTTTTCTTTAACTGCCCTGACCACTCTTATTTAGATAAAAAAAAAAAGAATTCCATAGAATATCAAAAGAAACCCATTTTTTTTCGATAATGAATTAAGAGATTATCCCCATTTATGCATCAAAATAAATATCTTTAACCCTTATCTGAATAACAAACTAAAAGGTTTTTACTTAAAATAAGTGTAAAAGGTGTTGGGCAGAAAACGATGGCATTTTTTAGTTTTGATATGAATAAGGAAATCTTACGTTTTGTGTTGGTTGACTTGTGGAACAGCAATTAGCAGAAAATATTTTGATCTCTGATTGTGTTCTTGAGTCTTAATTGAATTAAACTTGGCCTGTTGTAAAAACCCTGTGAACTCGTCCTTCATCACACTGCTGACTCAGTACTGCTGAGTAAATATTTGTATCACAACTGTTGTGTCTAAAAAGTAAACCAGAAAACACGTTGAAGATTGAATATGAAAAACTATGGAATTTTAAAACAGATTTACAAGAACCTGTCCAGATGGCTTAAGGACAAGCAGCTGTAATGGATGGGTGGATGAAAATCTTTCAAACAATGAATATTGGAGAAATCTAAACCTAACGATATTTAGTACGACCGCCCTTTGCCTTCAAAACAGAATCAGTTCTACATTTTCGCACGGCTTATGGTTGTTCCAAAGCGTCATTCAGACGATTCCAGTTCAGCAACAACCTGTTAATCAGCCATCAATTAAAATCAGGTTTGCTGAAACCTGCATGGCACTTCGAGGACCAGTGCTGAGAAACACTGCAGTATTTCCTGAGTTGTTCAGCTGAAGTTAAATTGACTTAATTCTAAAAGTTTATTTTTTTAACCCATAATATCTTGATACAAGCAGTTAAGACATTCAGGTTGTTCCAAATTGAGCTGTCCATTTCATGCTTTTCGCACATTCATTTTTGCACAACAGCTGCTTTATATTCGTGATCTTACTCATTTGTATTAATTGCCCCTGTCCTTTTTGTCAGTATAGCACAGCGGCCTGTCAGTTATGATAAAAAAGGGGAAACCAGACAATGTTTAAAACAATTTTATTTTAAAAATCCAAGACTTTTTTTTAAAAAATAATTATTTCTTGCACTTGTCTTTAGAAACCAAAACAGCAGAGGTGTGAATCTGTTGTAAATTTTTAAGTTGGCAAATTTTATTTCTGTATCTTTAGGCAACATTTATAAAATAACACATCTCCAACTGCAGTTTTTTTCCCAATCTGATTCTCTGTTGAATTTTGACAGAAATCTGTTGGAATGAAGGAAAGGATTGCTTATGAAATTATAATGAAATATTATTGTACGTTTTGGTAGTAGAAACGTGGAGACCATTTGTTTAAATCAGATTTATCAATATAATTATACAACTGCACTTACCCTGATTTGATCACTTTGATAAATCTCATTGTGTCTGTTGTGGTTCGCTGTCCCTTCTGTCTGTTTTTAACATCTATAAATCATTGTGTTACACCTGAGTGTAAGAAAAGTGCTCTATAAATAAAGTCTGATAGAACGACTGATTCTATCAATCAGTTGTACCTTTTAAAGAAAAATGACACTAATTTATTTCAGGCTTTCTTCAAACTTAAAAACAGATCAGTTCTGTATTTAGTTAAAGTCTTCAATTTGATATCCTAAACAAAGCACTCACTGCTAACGTTGCGGACTGTATTTTACTTTGCACTGCCTCATGTCTCAGTCTCTGTGGAGGTCTCGAGCTATTTCTTTGAGGTGGGCATCCAGGAACCGGGCTGGAACTTGTTCGCAGTGCTGGTTGGCTCCTCACTGAGCTCCTCCTTGCCAAAGACGGCGGCGGACGCGTGGCCCTTGGCCACAGTCCTCGCAGGAGTCGCCACCAGGCCTTCCTCGTGCTCTTTAGCCTGTAGTGCCAGATCTTTCTCCTCCAGCTCCATCGCCTTCAGCTTGACCTCGTTCCTCTGGGACTCATTCATCATCAGCTCCTGCAGTAACAAACCGCATATGTTTATGTTCTTTACACTGATTATCAGGAGCTTCTAAAATCGTATGTAATGACGTCTCGGCTGATAATGACAGGTCAGGCGAAACTGACGTGGGAAATGAATTAGACCGATTTATCTTGACACCTATTAGTGGATGAAATATAATGTTGTGCTCAAAGTTTCTGTGTTAGAAGGTAAAACGGGGAATAGGAAGGATGTGAGCTATCGCAGTCTGCAGCGGTTTATATCCATCGAGAGTAAAGTCCAAAACTTGAGAAATCTGGGCTGCTTTGGCAGCAAAGCAGGGGCCTATATACCACAAGGTCATAATGTCATGTTTCGTAGGTACATAATAAATACATTCAGACTGATTAAATAAGGAAATTATGAAGTAACTTAGATTTAGTTTTTTGTTTAGTCTGTGGGTTAGCACTGTTTGCAGTTGCTGCAGTTCACAGACAGAAGCAATCCCAATTATTTAGACCGCTACTGCTTTAAATAGGACACAAGCCTATCCAAGATATTTACATCTCTATTCTAGGAACAAAACTAAAGTTTAATATGAACATTTAAAAAAAATCTTATAACTTTTTGTTGTATGACTCGGAGAAAATGATTCTTTAAATGCAAAAATAACATAAAATAAATGTAATCCTCCTTGAAATTTTCTTTTAACATGACTAAACAAGTCCTACTATTTTCTTTTTAGCTTTAATTCTCATTATCATTCTTAGTATGAGAGCAAAACAAAAAAACTCAAACATCTGGTATATGTATCTTGACACTATTTGTTAATTTTCATCAAAAAAAATGTTGGTTAGGGATAGGGTTAGGGTAACCCTAAATGCTGAACTTCCAACTCCTAAAAAAACGAGAGCACAAAAACATTGCAGAAAACCAAAATAGTGACCACAAGATAACTGCCCGGAACATTCAAATGAAAGCAATGATAGTTTCCCTCCTTAATCAAGTGCCTCTCTTTGTTGTTGGAGCATCTGATTCGCACTTGTCCAAATCAGAAGAGAAATAAAGTTTTAATTCAGTCCTTGCATGAACAGATGTTTCTGTTGAGCCAGAAGCGTAACTTTCCATTAACCTGCAGCGACATAATCACCGCTGCTTAAAAATATAGCACTTGGAACAGATTGGTAAACTGAAAGGACAGGAGGCATTTATACTGCATTATCAGAAACCAATTTAAATCCTGGAAACGCTTATAAAATGAACAGTGCACTGGTGGAATAGTTACCCACTTGAGCCCTGCATCTAGTGTTCACAGTGATGTTAGCCTTGCCCTGGCTGTGGGAGCCAAAGAGGAAGGGAGGACTGGGCATGATGGTGTTGTGTGCTGGCAAAACTGAAGGACTGGAAAAAAAAAAAAGGGGGGGGAGATCTATGGCCAAAAAGTCCTGCTTTGGGGAGGGAGACAAACATACTGAGCTGCTTTTCCAGCCTGTTAATGACAGGATTTAATCCAATCAATTTATGTCGATTTGGACCAGGAAAAGAGGGAGCGTGACAAGGGGCAGGGTAATGTGCTGGGAGTGGAGCCTTGGCCGCATCGCCGCCGTCCAGCTGTCGATGGCAGCTATTGGGCAGAAGTAAGGCAGAAAATTGGAAGAGAATGTTCTGGCAAAAAGAAAGGCAGGAGATGGCACCAGCTACTGGCAGGGACAGAGGACGGGGGGGACAGAGAGAGTGCCTGAGCACCGGCCTTCCAAGGGATTTCCTATAGGCCCACATTTTCCCAGCCAAATAATTTCCAGCATTCTCGCATTTAAAGAGCAATAAACCCAGAGAGAGGGAGCAGGCGTGTGTGTGTGTGTGTGTGTGGGGGGGGGGACAAAAAAATACTGCACGCTTTCACCATTCCCGTCTCGGAGAGTGCCAGAAATAAAATACAAAAAGACGAGATGGAGGCTTCTGTTGGAAAAAGAGAACGTAAACTGGGACACGGTGTCAGTGAGCCTCCTTGTTCGGAGGCTGTTTCTGCTCTCAGTCTCACCATCAAGGCACTTCAGCTGCTGTTTATTTTAACACCTGTCCCCTAAAGTTCCTGGATTCAGTACGATAAAACAAATCAAAGCTTCTTCTTTCCAGCTTTGCTTCTTTCGTTCCCTTGGAACTAGTCCCCCAGAGTCCAACCATCAGCACAGCGGGGGAACTGCGGGGTGGGAGGAGAGGGGAGAGCGTACCTCGATGGAGGGAGGCTCCTTCCGTCTGCCTCGGATCCAAGCTGCAAGGAAAGAAGAGAGGAGGAAGAAGAAGAAGAAGAAAAAAAAACATGAGAGTGAGAACACCCACACGAACATACGCTGCACAAACAAAACCTGCAGTCATATTTAAAGGCTGCAGCTCCGGCATCACTGAGGAAGCCTCCATGCTTGCTGTGGACTGATACGCAGCTTTTGATTTACTTGGTCTCGTTTTATGTGACTCTGTAAACCGGAAGCGTCCAGAACTACTGTGCCTTGCAACAGGATTCTTCTTATCGCTTGAATGATTTAAAAAAACAAAAAATGTCACATTTAATGCACAACAAATGTCTGTGTTTTATTGGGACTAGATGAGACATTCCAACACAACGTGGCTCATAATTGTGAAGTGGAGGGAAATTTCTGAGCTTAAATTTTTACAAATAAAAATCTGAAATTCAGCCTTCTTTGAATCAACTCTTTGGAGAATCATCTTTTGTTGTCATTTGCATAATGCTCTCCCGTCCTAGCCGGCTAGTTTAGGGCGGCCATGTCTTGTTAGGTTTGAAGTTGTATTCTTTTGGATGATAAACTTATCAAAACTTTGAAACAAGTTCAAAGTTGAACATTTATAACACATTCCTGCCTTAGACGTCACCAGAGCTTCCTCCCTGACCAGTCTGCTCTCGTTTCTCCACATTGCTGTTTGTTCACTAACATTCTTATGAAGCCTCCACAGAACAAATGGATTTCCACTGAAATTATTCACAAATGGACTTTATGTATTATGAAGTTGATTTTTGAATGCAGTTGGTTGAACTCTTTTTTTATTCAGCTGCGTCAGCGTCAAATGGAAGTCACACTGTCCAGATCTCATTTAAAAGAAAAAACAAAACAAAACATTAATTCATGTTTGTCAGCCACAAAAAATTCCCAACCAAAAACATGAAAATTTGTAGATGTTAAGTGGTGTAATGTGGAAAATTATTCAACTTTTCAAAGAAGCTTATACTTCATGATAAATACAAAACATCAGTTCGGATTTTGTGTTGGCAGAACCGGGTCAGCGAGACACGTCCATCGTCCTTGATCTTCAGATTTTAAAGCACATGCTCCGTCACTCCTCATGCACACCTCCATCCCTCCCTCCGCTCCTCAGCAGAACTCTCTCCATCACATCTCTTTTCCCTCCCTCTGTTGAGGAAGCTCTATTTTGGCTGAGCTGGCTGCACAGCAGAGCAGGTTAAAGGGAGCCAGAAAGAGAGAGAGAGAGAGATTTTGCAACTCTTTCTCCAGCTAGCATGGGGATTCTGGGCCTCTTTTATCCGTTTCTTATTTGCATCCTGATGAAAATGCATGAGGGATGGGGCGAGGCAGGATGAGGGGGTTTAAGGTGGATAAAGCCAGTCTGAGACACAGGGAACAGTTTGTATCCAGTTGTAAGAAACACTTTTTTATGGTACGGTTGTATAACGCCGGCAGAAGGCATCTTTGATAAACTCATTCCCAGCCCCCATTCCATCTTACAAAATGAAAGGAGGGAGAGCGAGAGAGAGAGAAAAAAAACTAAATCATTGGATTAGCCAAGGTCCCAGAAGATGAAGCCATGAATCTGTCATTCTCTTTTATTTTAGCTCCTTTTTTTTGTTTTTTTTTTGTTTAAAATTAGTGATAAGTACAATATGCGGCACAGATTCTGCAGCCCAAACGTACCTTCCCACTCTATCGGAATGTTGCCCTCCATATATTCATACTCTGCAGGATTGGCTGCCTCCACCATCCGCTTGGCACGGACCTGCCTGCCTGGAAAGGGAAAAAAAATATATATATATATATATAAAAAATAAAAAGACACCAAGTGTGATTTGATGGAGGTGCTCGCCAGTGTTGCACACCAAATGCAAAGGGATATAAACACAAAGTAGTCCAGACACAATGTTCTCCAGACACACAGACAAATCCACGCGGGGATGACAGCGCTGTGACAGGCCATGGATGATTACCTCGCGGCCCTCGGGCCCTTCTCCTCAGATCTCGCTGAGTGGCTCCAAATCTGGGCTAAGCCTTTATGCAAATGGGCTTTTCCTTTAACCCAACCAACCACGGCCCCCCTCCACCGGCTACCTCTTCCAATCACAGCGCCCTGGCTAACAATGCCCTCCAAAATCAACATCAAGCCCAGCAGGAGACAAAAGAGGTCAGATATCAGAGGGAACAGGAGAGGCACGAGCTGCTTGGAATATTAAGCGTTCCTTCTCCCTATCTGTATACAGCACGATGCTCGCTGGCAGCAAGGCCACTGCCAATTATTTTGGTCAAATCTGCTGATTAGACAAGTTTGGCTGGCACACAGTGACATGGAGACGGCGACCGAAGGCGGGGAGGGGGAACCGCAGAGAGACAGGAGAAGAAAGAGCCCACTTTTTGCCGTGTCGTCTTCACATGAGTCGTGTTCAAAAATAACAAGTTCTGTGTTTCCATAGTTTCTCTCCTCACAGGTAGTCAGATGTCTATCTGAGAAGGGATGAGGCGATGAGGGAGGAGGAAGAAGCAGGGAGGCAGCAAGAGTGAGTGAGAGAGAGAGAGAGAGAGCGTGATGATGCATGGCAAACATGGCTTGAAGAAGAAAAATGTATGGGCAAAGAAAACAACACGCTCCAAAACACAGACAATCTGTCAGGATTCCATCACAGTCTCTCCGCAGCTCACTGGACACGGACAAATGGATGCGAGCAGCGCCATGCGCACCGCAGACTGATGGCCTTAATGTTTACTTCAGCCATAACAGATAGCTCTGGCACTGGGATGGATAAACGATGGCCCTCCAAAGTGACGACGCGAGTTCTGTTCACGGCCCTTGGTTCCCCATCGAAAATCAGCGCCTGTGTGCTGTTCTGTAATTATGTCTTGTGAGGATGATTCTTTTCCACACGCCATCCAGTCCGTGCATTAATCAGGTCAGCTAATTAGGCTAGTAATGCTTCAGTTCTGCCTTGGTTCCCACTAGGTTGTCACAAAAGGCCCCTCGCAGGCTCCGGCTCAGCACGTGGATGGATTTCGCCGGCATCCAAACACCAGATTTCACCTGTTCAGCTGCTAAACTACAGCAAAAAGGGGGAAAATGAACAATGTGATCCTTCAATTACCTAGCAAAAACCAATCTTAGATGTCTCTCGGGAAAATGCTTCCTTGAAATTCTCCCAAGATGGCACGGCATAGACAACCGCCTGCAAACAAAAGGCTGCGATTCTCTAGGCAATACTAACTAAGGCGTTTAACAGGTATGCTAATTATAAACAGATCATATCCATATTTGCATCAGGAGTGGGTGGCAGCAGAATGAAATGGAAAATTGCATTAAAGTCCCCACATGCAATGTGCTTAGCGAGCTAATGCCTAAATAATAAGCATAAAGAGAGGAGCTTACCTTTCTCTGTCTCCTCTGTGTTTCTCCCTCCCCTCCCATTCCCCCCCTTCCTGTTTGACGCCGACATGCTTCCACTCCTGTAACGATGATTTTGCAGCATGTCTAAACCCCACTTCCAGTACAGGTTTTATCCCTGTATTTTGGTGACAAATACTGTTTGTACATACATTCTGTATCCTCCCAGCATGTTTGTGATGGACAAACAGTGTTGTACAAACAGTATTTATTTGGATTTGCATTTTCCCCAACCACAAACCTGTGAGTTGAGAAAGGCTTAATACAGAGTTGGGTTTATAAAACAATATTGGGTGCTTTGCATATCTTGAGCTCAACCAGCAGTGTCTATAATTGACAATAAACTGGAAAAGGGTTTCACAAATGGTAGCCAGAAGTCGTGTACGGGACACATGTGGGAGACGGTTCTCTAATCAGATGAGACCAAAACTGCTCTCTTTTTGTCCTTTCATGCAAAAAACACACTATGCTGTACATCAACCTGAAAAATTTGTCACAATTGAACATGGCGGAAGAAGCATCATGCTGTGTAAAAGGTAGGGATAGTTCAAGTGAAGATAAGTGGAGCTAAACTAGATTGGAGGGCTCAACTGTCTTGCTGGATTACCAAAACATCCTGAGAATATTTGCTAAATCATAAAACTGATGCTCATAGAAGCCCACCATTCAATCTGACTGTCCTTGAGATGTTCTGCAAAAGAAAGAATTTGCAAAAAAACTTTGTTTCCAGATGTGCAACGCTGATAAAGATGCACCTGAAAAGACTTGTAGTTGTAACTGCAGCCAAAGGTGGTTCTATAAAAGTAATGACCCAGAGGACTGAATACAAATGTACACTTGTTTCAGATTTATTTGTGCTTAAAACTGTTGAAACCTTCTTTTTCAGAAACAACTACTTTCTGTTGGTCTATCACACTAAATCCCAGTGAAATACATTGTTAGAACTTGAGAAGTGAATAAGTTAAAGGGTTTAGCACATCTTTTCATCTATCCACGACTTAAAAAGTTACTAAGGTCAGACCATACTGTACCGGATCTTTTCAAGGTTGCTTCCCAGAACCAGTGAATTTGCATTTAAACGTTTTAAAAACAACGTATTACAGATTTCCTTTTAAATCCAATTACAGAGAAAGTTGTGCCCAGGCATCGTCCAAATGTGGCTCACTGAGTTTGGCCTCTTCATGTTTTTGGATCAAACCTGGTTCATCAAAAGAATCCAAAACCTAAATGAGTAAATCTTAATACCTAAATTTTGACATTGCATGTTTTGATGGTAGAATAACTTCTTCCTGCCACATCCGGCCATCAGTATGTAATCTGTCTGCTCCACAGTTCTTTCTCCACCTTGAGTAAGAGACAGAGAGGTATGAAGGGTGTTAGGAGCTCACAATCTCAGCGGGCCCCCTTGTGACACATCTGCCTTCTCATCACTCACTAGGGGGAAACCTATTTACTAGTCAAATACACACCTGTACACACACACACACACACACACACATCAACACACAACTGGCTAGAGAGCAAGGCAGATTAACCTGAGGGACAGGAGCGAGGACGCTGCCTCTTTACCGTGAAGGACAAACGCAGCACCGCCTTGGAGAGGAGGGGGAGGGTCCAGCGGCAGGGAGGAATGAAATCCCACAGCATAAATATTCATGAGCCATCTCACCTGTCTGAGCACAACTCATCTGTGAGGCTGGTTGTGAATCCTGGGGGAGGGGAGAGGAAAAGGAAGGCAGGCAGGGAGGGAGGAAAGAAGGAAGGATGGAAGCGGAGGAGCAGGATGGGTGAGGGGGTTGCCGTGGCAGCCGTACCTCAATCCTTCCCATTCGTTAAAATAAGACATGATGCGCTCTGAGGGCTGCTCTTTGAACCCTGAACACACCCCACTAAACTCCATCACCTGCTTCAACACGCAAACCCCTCACTCCTCCTTCCTCCCCCCAAACAATCTCACACATCAGCTCCCAGGTGAGTACTGCTGGGGGCGGCCCGAGAGGTTGTTCACCTCCACAATGTCATCCCCGGCATCTTCATGCCATCTCTTTTGCTGCGTCTTGTTTTTTTTCTTCTTGCAGAGAAAGATGTCAGGGGAAAACACGTCGCTCAACAACGGCGGAAGACATTCCTTAAAACACACTCTGCACCAGACCCCAACAGGTGGACTCTGTCACACCCTCCCTTTATCACCGCACTGACATCTACAGCTTAAAAACACCGTGTTCATTTGTGCCGTACCAGAATGCAACATCCCACTCCAATCAGACCATGCTCACCTAGTCTTTACCCTTGTCATCGTCCAACTGGCATAGCTCTCAGACATAACCTTTACCAGATACATAAATTACCGTTTAGATGCAAATGTCCACTTCTACGGAGGAACACAAAGAACTCGATAAGAAATTTTCTTGCAGGACGGAAAATTTCCTGCAAGAAATTTCTGTATAGGAATTTGCACAGCTGGAATTCCGTACAAATTCCTATACAGCTAAAAATACAACAACAACAACAAAAAAAAAACTACAAGAAGTGGCTGTTTTTTTAAGGAAACTAAAACTAACTTTTTGTCTATACATTTTTTTGTTGTAAGTACAGGGGTTCATGGTGCTTCCCAAAAGCCTGGTTTGTCCCTGTTGCTTCTTACACCATAAAGCCCATCAGCACGGCCACTTTGACGTTTCATAGGCAGTTGTGATAGTTTCCATACTAAATGGAGATATGAGTGGTCCTTTCCAATTTTTCCACAAAAAAAAGTAAGGAGAAAACATTGGTGGGGTTGAAAAACTTTGGGATAAAAGAACAAAAAAGTTACTGCTGGACTTGGCAAGTTGCATCAAATTAACAGATACTTTCTGTGATGAAGGGGGCAAGATCAGCGATGACACTAGATACAAGCAGCACGACTACAGCAGGTTAGCAGGCACTGCTTACATAACCCAGTCATTCTGTCGCAAACTTGGGATGTTATGTGTTAACGTTTTAAAGTCAAAGGATTGTGGTCCAAACTTTATGACATCTGAAACTGTCTAAAAACCTATAATTTCCCTTAATAAATGTAATAGGTCTGTTTAACTTTGGGGATTATTTTTTGTTCCCTAATAATTGCTTTGATTTTTATAAGCTGCTTCCTTAAACTTTTGTTGACTCATGTTTATTTTTAAATTTGTCATTAAACACAAACACACAGTAGTTTTGACTGTTGGGGGGAAAAATATAGTGTTTTTATACATTTGTCTTAAAATTATGTTTCCACTTTTGTCCGTTGCATAATCAGATTAAAGGCCTGTCCAAACCAAGCTCCTGGGCTGAATTTCAACCCAGGCTTGCCCTTGACTAAGTATAATTTCTGGATCTAGACTCCTCTGAATCGCCCTCTGATTGAGTTATTTTGACCATTTGGATTTCCTGAAACACTGTAAGCAGCAATTTCCAAAGTGAAAAATGAGGCAGCAGTTTTTGTGCATGTTTGTTGCAAATATAGTTGCGTGATACGAAGAAAACACGCAATTGTGATATTGCAAGGACCATATCGGTGGTGATAAACCCAGATTTTTCTCACTCTTAATGAGGGCTGGCCCCTGCTCAGGTGCAGTCAAAGCCCATCCAACAGACTCGTTATACCCTAGTGGTATGCGAGCGTGAATGTGTTAAATTGTTTTCTGATTGCGATTACTAATGGACAGAGTGATCTAGAGATAAGCACCGATTTTAAACATTGTGCAACATTAAAAAAAAAAAAAAAAACGGGAGAAAAGTCTAAAAAATAACTTTTAGTGTTAAAAGCATCCAACTGCAATGTCACCATCTCTCAATAGAGAGCAACATTCTCAGACAAACGCGGGGAAGGTTTTGGACTCACAGTGTTGGGACAAAAAGAAAAGCAAAAAAAAAAAAAAAGCCTCTTTGACAGAGCGGGCTTGTCAGGTCGCATTCAGCCAAGTTTATTTATCTCCAGCTGAGCTGTGTGTGGGGAATGGGTGAATGCCTGCATCATAACAGACAGCTTTATGAAGATGGAGAGATCCAATGAGCATCACTGATACACAGGGGTGACGATGCACCGATAAGGACAACCTTTTTTCTCCCTCACAGTCTCTTTTCCAGGAGGGAAAAAAAATAATCATGGAAGGCATATGTGAAGCCTGTAACCATGGCTACCCATTATACTAAAGCCTACTGATGTGGGATGAGGTTTAGAAGGAAAATGCCAGTCATTGTTTTCCATCAGTTCTACAGAGGGGAGGAGCTTGAGCGTAAAGTAATGATCGGTTTAATTTATCAGACACTTTCCTATCCCAAAGAGGTTTGAGCAATTTATGATAGAATGTGGGGGTATAATTAATTTAAAATACAAACCCCAATTTAATCTGTGATCGTATGCCCAAAGGCGGGCAGACATAAAGGTGGCAGTGATCCTTTGGCCCGCTCTGTCTGAGACCACCCATCCTTACAAAGTTACTCACCAACCCCTAACTGGCTTGTAAAAGGAACTACGGTAAGGCAGGAAGTCAGAATCCTTTGTGAGGCTTTGGAGCGGTCTGGACCCCCCCCCTTTCCTTTCCTTTCCTTCCTCCACACCTCCTCTGAGGCCCATGTGCGTGTTGTTCACAAACCTAGCTGTCCACCCCTTTCTGTTCACCTCCAATCCTCCATGCTCCCTCCATCCCTTTCCCTCCATTACATCTTCAAAAACCACCACTCTCTCACCATTAACCTATCGCTACCACCTCTCGTTCCCCCTCCATATATCCACCTACTCATTTTACCCTGTCAGAAACCCTCCTTTCACTTTTACTCCATCCATTCTTTCCTCCACTCCGCTCTATAATTTCACCCCAATATGTCAGCACCTTCTTTGTTCTTTGTCACTCATTCCATGTACCCCACCTTCTTTCTTCCACCCTCCAATAGTTTCCCCTGGTCTTATCTTTTCTCCTTTCCTTTTCCACTTTGCCTGATTTCTCTCTGCCTGTCTGCTTTATTAAAATATTCTGACTTGAATAAGCAGTGGCAGGCTCCAGGAGCCGTCTGCTGCTGTGCCTTACCTGTCTGTCAGTCTTCCAGGTTGAGCTTCTGACCGACAGAGTCCTCGGGTGTCAAAACACATCTAGGCTAGCTGAATATTATTATTTTACATTAACGCTCTGGTTCCTTCTCGTTGTAAATCATACCGTAAATGTAGGCTAGAAAAAAGGAAAAGACAAAAAACTCAATAAATTACATTTCTGAGTAACTTATCGAGTAACTTATATGATATGCTGACACAAAGTAGACTATATGTCAGTATATATATTTGATTAAAGTAGGCTGACTAAGTTCAAGCTCAGACAGCCTAATTGGAGAGCAGATGTAAATATCAATTTTCAATTGGCTTTACCTTCATCAGTATTAAACTTGCTGTTGCCTTTAAAAGGTTTTCTTTATAACTGCTATGTATTCACCTCTATCCGTTTTCTCAACAACTATGTCCATTTTCCCTGATTTCACTGAATAAATCCACCTGCACACCATGTTGCTCCACCTGCCATGTTTCACAGTAAAGATGGAGATGTCAAGATGTAGTTATTTTTCTTTTTTTTACAAATACCATTTTGCTTAAAAGGTTCAGTTTAGGAAAACTGGTTAGTGCCACGGTTGGTAGCGGTGCTGCCTTGCCAGGTCCTGGATTCGAATCCCGGTCTTTCTGCATTGATTTTACATGTTCTCCCTGTGCATGTGTTGGTTCTTTCCAGGTACTCTGACTTCCCCCCACAGCCCACAAACATGACTGTTACTGTTAGGTTAATTGGTCTTTCTAAATTGCCCTTAGGTAAGAGTGTGTGTGTGGTTGTTTGTCCTGTGTGTCTCTCTGTTGTCCTGTGATGGACAGGTGATCTGTCCAGGGTGTGCCCTGCCTTTCTCTCAACAGTAGCTTTTTTTTCTCCCCACCCTTTCATAAAGACCAGATTTCTGGACTGGACAATCAACAGTCTAATTAAATTTTGTCGTGCTTTCTTGCTAAATGACTATACAGGAAGTCTAATTCTATCAGTATATGCATGCAGTTATGTCTTGATAGGCTATGCCAGACTCTTTACATTTTAAGATGACAGATTGAACAGTGTGCTGTGAGACGTTCAAAGTGTAGCATGTTGCCTATAGCATAACCCAGCTTTAACCTTCACCACAGATTTATCCCTGACCCTCGTCTTCCTGATGACCTTTGTGGCCCTCTCTGAATATTTGGACAATCAGAGGAAGCCTGAAGGCAGGTGGTTGCACTGGATTTTATTTAGAGTTTCTAAGAGTAAATAGGGTTTTTTTTTCTTTCTTTTTTTACTTTTTTCTTGGGAAAAATAATTTTTGAAAGCCATGCATGGTTTTACATTCACTTCACCCTTTCGCACAACTTTATGCTGATCCTATTGCATGAAATCTTAATAAGTTCCATTGACTTTTGTTGTTCTAGGGTGAGAAAATGTAGAAAAGAGTTCCGACGAGAACGGAAACTCCTGTAAAGCACTGTATATCTCCAGCTGCACTGCAGACAGGCAGCAGTTAATGGACCTCCAAAACACTTGAACCCCCCCGTTGCTGGATCACAGCCCACTTGGATTGTTCCGCCATTGAAAATAAATGCGGCCACTCTCTCATTTTCAGCATCTATTTCTTCAAATGCCTTTTTAATGAACAAGCGAAGTCACTCCATGATGAGCCACAAGACACACATGCAAATATGCTCTTGGCAGGGCGCATGGAGCTAGATGAGCTAGACCCTATAATGATTAAAGAACCTGCATTTAAACCCCCACGCATTGCATCGCCGCTGATCAATTAGCATGATTTACAGTGGCGGTTGTGGACACTGACGCTCCTGTAAACACTGACTCGGTGTCCTATGGCGGGATAGACCTTCCTTCATCACACCCAGGGGATGACTTGTGGCAGAATGAACAGCCATTTGGACCCTCGTCTCTTTCCGCTGTGAGTCTTTGGGTGGAAATATGAGGCTTGAATCAACGCTCTGATGACACACAGCCATCTGTTGTTGTGTTAAGTGTGTTAGGGCATGAAGTGGAGAGAAAACACACAACTAATGATATTTTTTCCCCTCCCTCCTCTCTACTTTCTTTAAAAATACAAATTTGAGGTGTGCAGCTGTCATGGTGCATTAACAGATGCACTAATGCAAAAGAACACACCTCTCCTCCCCCCCCAAGAGTCGCCCCGTCCTGAAAATAGCAGAACTGAGTACTTTTTCACTTCATACAACCAAGCTGGGGATACTAATAAATAATAGACAAAGAGAGAGAGAAAGGAGACAGCGATAGGACGACAAGTCAATGCTTCTTTTCTCTCCAGCCTGCGTGGCACACCTCTGAAGAACCTCTGAATCTCTTCCATTCTCCACACAGCAAAAGAGGACCAATAGATTAAAACTGCATGGCACACACACACACACACACACACACACACACACACACACACACACGCACACACACACTCGCATACACACACGGCTAAAACGAACAGCGCTAAAAATACATCCCTTTCACTGAGACATGAAAGGAAACTGCCTTTCCCCTGTCCGGTATTGAGCAGCCATTGATTCCAAGACAAAGGCTACACCTCCTCAAAGAGGTAAGAAAAAATAGCAATCATACAGGCAATTATTTTCAAATGTGCCTGCAGCAGCCGATAATGTCAGCGTGCCTCTCACTACCCTAAATAAAAAAAATAAAAAAAAACGGGAAGGGAAGGGAAGGCGGGCGTCGGGGCTCCGGGTCTGGCTGTTGAAGACGAATGAGCCCATCCAGAGAGCGCTCAGGCTTTCATCTGGGCAGCGTGACACGGTGCCCCCATGCAGAGTGAGGCAGAGCTGGGCCTGGGGGACAGACGCGAACGTAAAAAAAGACGGGGTGAGAATATAGATTCTCAGCTCAGCACAGTGAAAACAGCGACAAGGCAAAGACCTTCTAAGACCAGTGGCCACATTGTCAGCAGCTCTTCTTGTAGGCAAGACTCACAGGAACCCCGCAGCCTGCAGCAGCTCTTTCTGTGAGCTCTTTAAAGCTGCTGGACCAGAAGCCGAGATTCGTTTTCCTCCCCTCTCCCTCTAGAAGTCCCAGTTATACCCATGCCCTTTCATTTTGATGAGGAGCAACATCTGAGGATAGGGATTTAGAAGGCTCTCTGCTGGGTCTATCCCTCTATGCTAGTGTTTTGAATAGAATCTTCACTGGACTTACTTCAAAGGGGGGCGAGGGGGAATGTAGAGGCAGAAGTACAAGGGGAAGGGCAACAAAAAAAAGAAAAAAAAAAGTACAACCCAAATAGAAGTTGTTGAAATCGAATCAGACAAATGCACATAAAAACAAACAGAAAAACGTTTTTCTATCATGGCAGCCATTATAGCCCTAACACGCAGTCTACCTCTGGCTCGTAGAATTGCTTACGCCCCAGTTTTCAAAAGTTAACGGATGGAGAGAGGTAGAAAATGGAAGCAGCTAAGCATGGATAAATGTGGAGAGATGGACAAATGGGTAGACAGAGTGGGGAGACAAAAGAGAGAGAAACTCCTCACCTATTTCGAGCAAAACTTATGCGCTTGAGTGAAAAGCCCTGTGGTCTGTGCCTCCAGGCCCTGAGCCCATGCTTGGCCTATCAGTTTGGGATCAAAAGCTAGCTTCTGCGAGACATATGGACTGAATAATGCATATGATTTAGTTCCACAAGGTTGAATGGAGACAAACGGATGCAACACTCGCTTTCTATGTTTATTATAAATGCAAAAACAAGCATTTATATGTGCCCGCCTGCTGCTTAGACTTGTGTTTATCTCAACTGTTTTTTTTTTTGTTTTTTTTTTTTTACATAAACTAGCTAGCCTATCTGCAGTTGTGGGTCTTAGCGATGGGACAGTGCATACATTACCTTGTAAGCATGCTAGAGAGCAGCTTTTGTGATGTCTCATTTGAATAGGTTGACAGGCAGGGGTGGAGGAGCTGCCTTGTAATGAATTATAAATACGATGCGGGTGAAAGATTCCCCCGCAAAAAACTGCTGAGAAAAGGTGAACCAAAACAATAAAATAAAATAAAATAGAGTCACATTCAGGGAGAAAAAAAAAAAAAAAAGCAGAAGCTTAACTTGCAAGAGGTGGATCCTTCCACAGCAGAACAGAGGATGCAAAGATAATGGCTTCATTTCTTCTGCAGGGAATGCATTCATGTCATAAACCACTCAGTCATATTAATTATGGCAAAACATTTTCGTCTAAACTGGCTAGAAATGGGTGAAAGATACAAAAAGGCCCTGCTCTTTCACTTCCGATTTAAAGTGTATGCATGTACAGTGCCTTGCAAAACCATTTTTATGTGCTAGATCAACACAAAGTTGTGCAGAATTTTGAATCGGAAGATAAATAAGACATTGCTTTCCATATTTATTTACAAACCAGGACTGGTATGCATGGGAGTCCGGCCATCCTGAGTAAATATTTCGTAGATTCTGTTGTGATCACAGCGGCATGTTCCTTGGGGCGTATCTCGACTAGGTTTGCACATTTGGAGATGGAAATTTTCTCATTTTTCTTTGAAAAATAGACAAACCTGTGTCAGATTGGATGAAGACCGTGCACATCCGTGTTCAAGACTCGCAACAGATTCTCAAACAGAAAGTTTGAGAATCTCTAGTTCCTGAATTTTATGAGGCGTTTTTTTTTTTTTTACATTAATATGCATTAAACCATTTCATAATAGCTTTGACTTTATGTTTAGAGTTGTTGTCTTATGAAATATCTAAAAGTTGCTGCCCAAAGCATGACACTCATGTGTTTCACACTGGCCATAATGTGTTCTAGCTAATGTACAGTGCTATTTTTCTGTAACACATAGTGTTCTGAGTATTTAATTGTGGCCTCAACTGACCATAGCACCTTCATCCACATGTTTGCTTTGATAGAACAGCTGTATGTATGCAGCTGTATCTATACTGAGACTAATTGAGTGACTTTCTGAACGCCAATGGTTGTGCTGGATTTTATCTAAAGCAAAATGGAGTGGATTGCAATTGTATACTACTTTTAACATTCTTCATTTGTAGATTGTTTTGATGACCACATAACATTGGCCTTCCATTTCACAAATTTAGCACACCTTTGTGTTGGTTAGTCACATAACATTCCAATAAAATCCATGTTTTCAAGAGGAATGAATAGTTTTGCAAGCCACAGTGGATATGCAATAACATTTAAATGCATTGTCTTGTTTTTTTGAAAATAATGTAATACTCTAAGTTATCAGCTTAAAAGCTTATATATCAGCCTTTAAGCTGATAACTTTGTACACAGTTCTCCTGATTGGAGTGAGTGATACCAGGTTTCAGCAGGGCCCCCTTATAAATAATAATCAGACGCAGAGCTGCTGCTTGGCTGCTTTTTGGACTGTTCCTCCATCTAGCGGCGATAATTGAGTACTACAACGGTAAAAGGGTAAGGACAGAACGATTCAGGGCAAGGGTAATGTCATAATCTACAGTAAACAAGAGAACAATGTCACATTAATGCGAATGAGGAACTCAGATATCTAAAATTGTTGTTTCTAACTTCGTAAGAATTAATTGAAAGTTGGATAATAAAAATGGAGCAGAAACTACAGAAGCTTAGGTAACAGAGCAAGACCTACACTGTCTGATTCGCTGTCAGGGCGTATCAAAAACTTTACAGAACGGTTTTCAAAGTTGGCTTCATATGTCTGCATGTGTAGGTTTTATATTTGAAATCAGGACAAGCTAATTTTAACAAAAGTGTTGATACCTGTCCACGTCTTCTGTTCGGGAATAGAGTAATATTTATTCCCAAAGTGATCTGTCCCGACGTGTTCACGTACTATTCCAAAGATTCGCCGTAGGAGGCCAGCAATCCTACTCATTTTTGGTGGACACTCCGAGAATTCTGGAGAGCAATGGTTTATCTGGTGACAGTTTTCTGCCTTCTCCTACAACTTCACTTTACGGCGAGCATCCCGTTTCCTGATTGGTCAGTCACATTGCTCCAACCAATCACAGCCGTTATTGTTGTTTTTGCGTCACTAGGCAATATGGCGGCTCATTGTTTGGAATCGATGTGAAGCTAGTTAGGATTCGTTGAAAATAATAATCAAAAATGCAATAATAGCACTTTACAGTACTTAGACGTTTTTTTTAAATGCGTAAAATAGTTTAACGCAAATTGTTTTGCTATAAAATGCTTTATATAATTCGCATATATTCCGCATGGATTGTAAACTCACCTCAGCTTCGATGACATGCTAACCTTTAAGCTATTTTAGATGCCACTGGTGGAAATAAATTTGAGTTTTTATTTCTACAATCAAATTTCCTCAAGTTGATGCAATGTTGGGATTCTTATCAGCAAGACAGGCCGGTGTGGATGACCCTTTGCGACTTAGACGTGCTGAGTCAACGAGAAGGTGAGGGAAAATGTACGATGAACATTAAATATGCTGATATATTCTCTGGTAGATTTGAAGTGTTTGTAAATTGTTTATAGCTGGTTAAGTTAAATGGCTTGCAACACTGTTGTACGGGAAAGTTCTAATTCATGTATCTGCCGTGATATTTAGTGGTTATTTAAACATATTGTTAATCATCATGCTAAATACATTTTTATATACTAATTGGAATATCTCAAAGGAAGCGTACCAAAGTGGTTTGTTTAAATTCTTCTTTGCTACGTTGTTGAAATAATTTGGCTCTTTTACCCTCCAGGGTCATGACCCTGATACATTTTTCATTTTGTAGGTCAGAAACAGACAGGTGAGGGAACCTCTGGTCTAAAGAGGATGGCTGTAATGATCGAAGTCGAATTCAGTTCAAAAATACTTTCTTCATCTTGAAGGAAAATTAAATGAGATCTTCAAAAAGTCGTTGTGGAAAGTGATGATGTGAATCAAATATCTATTAGATTATTATAATCATCTTGCTTTACAACTATAATGTGCACTATTAGTATATGAGTAAAGGATACTAAGAAGCAGGCCTGGACTTGCACATCTTGTGGTAAATATTTATAGCTTTTATATATCAGCCTTTAAGCTGATAACTTTGTAGCTTTTTTCTGTACCCCATGTTTGTTCAGCAGATTGTTTTCAAAATCTGTCATTTTAATACCAGGTTTCACAGAATTTCTCTTTCTGCATCTGTCAGAGTCCTCAGTCTGAAGCTAAATCCCGACAGAGAGGTGGACCGGATCCATGGAAATGGGATTAATACCATTGACATTGATGCGATTGAAGGCAGATAGTAAGTTTACTCAGTCATCATTTTGCTACAGTTATACTGCACAAGATTAATGTTATTGTAGTTCAAGTTTTTGTTTTATTACTATACTGTTACACCTGTACATATTACTAAGACTTGGATTTGTAGTTAACCAGAGCTATCCACTAATCTAATTGAAAATATTCTTGGAAAAAGTGATAAGATCTCAATTGGGCAACATGTTTGCAGTATTCTATTTTTAAATGTCAATTTACAAGCAGTAAAATTATATTAAGGATTGGGAGTCATGTAAAAATCATACATATTTAGACAAAGTAATTTGTTTTGAGAATAATTTTTTTTTTTTTTACCATTTGTTAGTATGTTGTCTGGAGGGGCAGATGGAGTTATTGTCATCTATGACCTGGAGAACCACAGTGGGAAACAACAGTACACCTGCCGAGCTGTCCGGACTGTTGGAAGGTAAATGTCAACTTATTTATGTCATCCACTAGAGGGCAGCAATCTATTATTGTTCTGTTTTCAAGTTGCTCACAAGATTTTTGCAAAGATTTAACACAACACAGTAATTCATTTTCATTTCCTACCAATACTAAAACATGAACAGAAAACACTATTTAGTGTAGTTATGTCAGGAGGGTTTGACTATGATTTTTGTTTTCACAGGTCTAGTCGACATGTCCACAAATTCAGTGTGGAGACAGTTCAGTGGTATCCTTATGACACAGGAATGTTTGTCTCTAGTTCCTTTGACAAGACCATGAAAGTGTGGGACACAGAGACTTTAAAGGTAAGCCGTGATGTCTACAAAACTTATTTACTACAATACCTCTATGCCATAGCGTTTGATATGGTCTGCACAAAGCTTCCAATGCATCAAAGAGAGCTCATTGTCTAAATGTACCAGTCTCCAGAAGAGTTAAAGCCAAAACTACAAAAAAAATGAATACATGTTGCATTTAAAATAGGAAAACCTTCTAAATAAACAGACCAGCCCTACACTGATGGTTAAGTCAAGCAAAAAAGGGTGAGCTTTTCACTTGTTGATGTCAGCAACTTTTTTAGCTGTAGATTGGCTACAAATAATCAAGTTTATCTGTAGCTAAGCATTCACTAAATGAATGCTGTTATTGCACTTTAAATGCAATAACAGCAATGTTTAGCTTACAAAAAAAATTAACAGAATTATTTGCAATGTATTTTAAATGCATTTTAAAATTGCGTGAATCTTACGTGAATACTGTAAATCTGCAGATGTACCAATGTTTACATTTGATTAATTGTCAGAATAACTGATGGAATAATAGATTACTAAAATAATTGTTATTAGCTGCCCTATTTTCATTATACTAGATTTGGTGCCTCAGTGAAAGTGGAAGGGTTTATGAATGTTGGGCCACATGATCAAAAAACCTTCAGGCCTCTTCAAGAAAACTAAGGTTTTAGAGGAACTTTATCTGTGATCACAAGAATTATTCAGAGCATTGATCCAAATCAGTGAACAAATGGCACAGTAGAGGCATGTAGATGCCTGCACAATCTAACGTATTGTCACCTTCCTAAAATAATAATAATAAGTCATTTTTTGCCAGAATTGATGCTGGCCAAAAAATTCCCTTTTGACTTTGGCCATTATTTTAGAAGTTGACAAATTGTATCACTTTTACAAAGAAAATTGGACATATATCAACAACTATGTAACAACAACAGTACTTTACTTTTTTTTTTTCTCACCTTAAACATCTGCTTGATTTTTAACTTAGTTGTCTTTGTTATAGATCACGTACATTTTCTGAATTGATTTCTTTTGCTGTGTCACAAATTTTCTCCTTACAGGGTGTGTAAGCTTTTTATATTCACAGTCGACCTCTTACGTTAATAACTTCAGCATATTGATTCCCCCTGTTTGCACTTCCCTCCACCTCTCGATCTGTCTTTCTTCTTTTCTGCTCCATGCGTCCCACCGTTCTACGTCCCATATGGCAGGCCCAGAGCTGTGCTAGAATTACGCTGGCACCACGGTTGCCTCTAAAGGTCGCAGAAGGGACAGAAAAGAACCCACTAACCTTTTAATTAGTTGACTCTATTTGTGTGTGAGCGCCACGCAAATGCACGCTCTCTCCTTTTTTCCAAATGTGTTGTGTGTTTTGCATTGTTGTTCTCTTTGTCTTTTTTTTATTTTTGTGTGTGACATTTGTATGCAAACAGATCCTCCTTCTGTATGTGTGTGTGACTAAGTGTTTGCGCAACGACCCCCCACCCCTCTCCTCCTCCTCCCACTGGCACAGTCCATGCTCGTGCTGGCACTCACTGACAGATGGAGCACAGAGAAGCTTTTCATGTTTGCAGAAGAATTTGCATTGTAACCACCAGTGGCTGCCCGAGTGAGCGCTGAGCTGCTGTGCCTTCTCTCTTTTCCCTCTTATATTCATTTTTTTCAATGATCTTTGTTTTTTTTCCCTCTCTTTTTCTGCTGACATTTATCCACACTAAGCCATAAGGCTTCTGTTGTTCAATTAATCTTTATTTTATATTTCCACTCAACATACTTATCTGAATACACACAAATCTGATTATAAATTGCTCCTTTTTTCTTTGTTGTTTTTTTTGTTTTAGCCAGCTGAAGTGTTTGAGTTTGAGGGGAATGTCTACAGTCACCACCTGTCGCCCATTGCCAGGAAGCACAGTCTCATCGCAGGTGTGTTTTCTCTCACCGTGACTTGTTAACACAAAACATCCTCTGAATTTTCTTGCGCATTTTTGCGTTGTGTTCAAACACAAAACCAAGGGCAGAAATCCCTTGGTTTCGGTTTTTGTGCTACATGTTGCTCCACAAAACAACCCAGGCGGAACCCCTCGGAACGCACCTCAGGCTGTGAAATGACATCAACCTTGAGGGGACAGAATACATATGAGCTCACTTCAGCGGAGAAGCATTGTCGGAATCTCTGCGTTCCCCGGTAACGAAGCAGGACCAGCAAGTTCGTCGGGCCTGCTGAGTGTGTGTGCTCTCACAAACACACCGATAAGTTTCTTGTCACATACAGAAACCAGTAATTCAGCCTGCCTCTTGCTTCAAGACCAAAGGTGTTCCTTCTCAGACAGGCCTGTCAAACAGGTTACATGCATCCCCTACACTGTGGCTTTGTTTCCATGGAAACAAAGGCTTTTAAGGGAAACTTCCTGAAATGCAATTTGATCTCACATATTTAATGTTTTGTATCAAGTCATATTTTAACCACCATCTAAAGCAATAGTTGGTTTTGTGAATGATGAAAATCTGCGTTTCCCTTTTTCATGACTTCAAAGAGAAGAGGGCGTGAGTCTGTCGCTTATCACCAGTTGTTTTAACCGAATCTTATCTGTAAGATTCTAGAATTTTAATGTTGTGAAAAATATTCTGACAGAATTTACATGAGGGTAATTGCTGGATGCTAATAGGAAGAATTGTTATTTTGAAACTATGTAAATAAACTATGATTGGTGTCATATACTTTGAGAGCTGTGCTTATCATCTGTTTCTTTTTTATCACTGTTGTAATTTAAGACAAACCTCTGTGTGTGTGTCTGTGCTTCCAGTTGGCACCAAAAACCCTAAAATTCAACTTTGTGACCTGAAGTCTGGTTCACGGATCCACGTTCTTCAGGGTTTGTGTTCTTTTGTACAATAACTTTTGACAATTTAAAAATGTTTAAAATAAGATTCATCTTTCTGTGCATAAAACAAAGGCATAGCTACAACATAGAATATAATTGTTTTGTTAAAACTGATGTAATCATCTGGACTTCCTTAATTAGATCCCTTTTACCTGTTGGCATTAAATCATCAACTTCATTTGTCTTCATTGTTATATTTGGGATCAAATGAGACTAAATGTAATTGGACCTAAATCGGACTAATTATTGGGAGTGATCAGAACTGAATGTGGACCGCACTGGACTGTGGACGTCAGGTTATGGTTTTAATTTGTATGTTCTGTGAATAGCCTTGAGATTCAATTTTTTTGTGACTTTGCTCTGTGTAAATAAAAGGAACTGTATTAAAGTAGATTTAACAGTCAGAATTGGTCAAATGTTATATTTTGTGAAGTCTTGCAGTAGAAATGCAAGGAAGCACACAAATAGTTGATAGTCTTGAATAATTAACATTCTTGAAGTTGTATGATGATTTGACATTCTTTTACATAGATTAGTGACATAGACTAAATTTAGGATAATAAAGAAAGTGCTTTCATTTTTATTGGACCTTAAAGAAGTTGTATTAGACACAAAATTGCATTTGAGAAAGGCAGAAGAACCAGTCTTGCGCAAACCCTAATGGGAGGAACCACCAGAGAAAAAGGTGTTCTAAGTTCATGTCGATAAAACTGAGGCTGTCGTCAGTTTGTCAGTCAGCAGAGCTTTAACCAGGCACATGGCTAAAGGTTGATCTAAATGCATTCACAAAAAAGGGAGGCATCAATTAGGGTTTAACGGACCAGTTCAAATTTCTTTCTTTTTTAATTTTTTTTTTTCTCCCAGTTTTGATTAATTCCAATTCTTCTTTTCCAAAGACCTGTTGACGTATAAAAGATTTAAAAAAATGAAATACACTGTAAATTCTTTGATGCAGGCAGCTGTTTTGAAATAATAAAAAAGTATTTTTTACCCATTAGTGCACCAAAGGTTATTAAGATAAATTATCTTTTATCTGATTTACAGTGAACACAGAAAACATTTATCAAAGCACAAGCTAATGGTTATTGACTTAGAAACCCAAAATGGTTGTAGTTTGTTTTGATGTATTTGATGAATAAAGTTTAAAATCAGTATGGGACTTGGCAATCACAGCTCAGTCAACCTAGAGGAAATTCGCCATCATTTCAAATCCCTGACGATTTGATAATGGAAATTTTCTAAAGCTTTGTAAGCTGTCGATTTGCACAGCATGTGTGGTTGCGTCCATATTTATGTGTTAACCAGTATAATATTTGCATATCCAGGTCACAGAGCAGAAGTGCTGGCCGTGCGGTGGTCGCCAAGATACGAGAACATCTTAGCAACTTCCAGGTAAGCTCTGCTTTGCAACAGTATGTGTATTTTCTTTTTACTGAACCTAGTTTGCAGTTTGAGCATCGTACAAAGACGATGCTAATTTAAATTGTCGCGATCTCCACTATGTTGTGGCCCAGCTGACATCCCAACCATCTGGCCACATTTAGAGTCAAGGATAATGGTAACATGTCCCTACCAGACAGGCAATGCGGTGGTTTAGTGGCGCTGTCAGTTTAGCATATGGTGGATACAGTCCCCACCTATTTTCATGCCACATTAGACCTGCTAATTAACCCACTGGGATCGGTGCACCACTCTGCCTTTGGATTGTAAGTGATTTTGAAAACTACTGGCACAGCGAGGAGCCTAGAGTAATGTACGGATGTTATAATGAGCCACGCATGGTAATTCCCAACAGAAGATTGACCTTTAAAAACAAGAATTAGGGCACAAACATTGTTGTAAATAGACAATATTGAGCTTCTTCTCTTTATTGCAGATGCCAGTTGAAATTAAAACACAGTGGCTTCTGTCATGTATTGACAATGAGAAAGTAAATGTGCAAATAATGTCTTTTATTCCTTCCTCTAAGTGCAGACAGCAAGGTGAACATTTGGGATGTGCGGCGAGCTTCAGGTAGTCTTTTCACTTTGGATCAGCACAACGGAGAGAAGTCGAAAGCCTCGTCACAGGCAGGTTAGTTTCCCAATTATTCAGACCGTTATAGTAAATTATCATGAGCTTAGACACTTTCAAGAATTATCACACCTATTTTCACTGCTCTTTGATTTTTTAAACCATCAATCGTACTATGTTGTACATAAAAGTTACAAAAAAATAGCATAAACCAATGTAAATAATAGGAAAATGACTGGATTGTTGTAATTTTGAAAGGTCTGTGGATGCACACACATGACTGAACCCATAAAAATTGTTCTATATTGAAACATGCTTATGTAAGCTAATACCTTTTTGAAATAAAAAATAACTTTGTCGTAAATGTCCAGCAGAAGTGGAGGAAAACGTACAAATCTAAATGTTTTGCATGTTTCTGGTTAGAAAACACAGCCCATAACGGCAGAGTGAATGGTCTGTGTTTTACTTCTGATGGCCTCTACCTCCTAACCACTGGCACAGATGACCGCATGAGGCTATGGAATAGCGCCACAGGGGAAAACACACTGGTAAGGTTCACGCAAGCTGATTTTGTCCTCATAGCCAACCTTGATGTACATTTCGAAAGACACAGCTGCAGAAAAAAAAACCTGTTTCACTGGCTGAACATCTTCTCAAAACATGTACAAATGACAAGTAAAAACATACAAAACATACTGCATTCCTTTTCTTTTTTCTGGGAACCTGGCTACTAAATGCTAAAATGTAAAATAAAAGTATGTGATATATAGACACCACAGTTGATAAGCTTATGAAACTGAGGCACAGCCTTTACTTAAAGGCCAAAAAAGACATCTCTTTGGGTCAAATGTCAAACTTAAGTAATGATTATGTAATAGGACACCTTGAGCCACCTTAGCCAGATGTCTAAGGAGTGAATCAGAGCTACAGTAAGTAAGAATTTGACCCAAGGAGAAAAGGTGATGATGTAATATGGCCATTTCTATATATTTTTCTAGTTTATGTGCAGTGACATTTTTAACCATTTATACATGAGAATGATTTAGTTTCATAATCGTCGTATAATATTTCAACCTTCCCACACATCCAGTTTCTTTTCCTGCTTCTCTCAGGTGAATTATGGGAAGGTCTGCAATGAGAGCCGTAAACGGCTGCAGCTCTCCGTGTCTCACGGCTGCAGCCCAGAGTTTGTGTTTGTGCCATGCGGCAGCTCGGTGGCGGTGTACGCTCTGCACACAGGAGAACTGATCACTATGCTGCGGGGTCACTACAACAACGTGGACTGCTGCGAGTTTCACCCAGACTACCAGGTGAGACTCTCCGAAGTACCAGGCGACACGTGGCCCCGTATTTGTTCCGATCCGGAACAAATGAGTCCGACGTTTCTCTCATGTGTGCTTGGAAAATCCATGTCAGGTTGTCTGTCTTCTTAGTTCATAAACCCATCACCTCAGCTCTCAATGTGACAGCCGCTCCCTTTGACAGATAAGATTCCCGTGTCAACATTTGCATCCATAAATTTAAATGCAGGTGTTCCTGTGGAGCTGAAGAAGCAGTTACTCCCAGGCTGCTTGTCGTTTGTTCCCGTTTGTTCTTAATTCCCACAGTTAGACCATTGTAAAATGAAGTTTAATGCTTCATTTTTAATAAGTCAGGACTGTAGCATCACTACTAAGATCTGCAACTGACATCTGCTTGAACTGGCTGACAGTTCAGGACTGTACAGCAGAATGAAATCATTTTCAGCTTTCAGCTAAGCTGCGAAACACCAAATGAAATAGAAACAAAAAGCTCAGTTTCACATCTGTCCATTTGAAAATTATTCTTTTTATCTTTAACTGGAACTTGATACAGAAAATACTTGTTTGTCTTGGATGCATTTTTCTAGGGTAAATGTTAATGTGTTTTCACAAACTTTATTTTTTGTCAAATAGCCCCAAAATTGTTTACTTTATGTTTCCCTTCCTCACGTTCACTTCCTTTTGACATTTCTTTCTTATGTCCTGTTTCATTTTTCTTTCTTCTTCTTTCTTTTATTTCCATCAGTTTTTTTGTGCTCCACACACAATAAAAACAGACCAAAACACCCACAAGTCTTTTAATTGTAGAAATATTTCCCCTAAATTATTTGTGAAATTGTGTATGTATATTTTAAAAATTAGCAAAAAGAAAAAAGATGAGACAACTCTGGAGCTGTTAAATATTCTCATGAATGCAGTGTGTAATAGTCATATATTTTATGGTACAAAATTTCTAAAACTGCATGGCAAGTTGGTAAACATTAGCAGTTTTCTGCTGACTTTTATGTACATTAAATGTCAATAAAGTTTTGTTTTGGAGATTCATATTAATCCTGTAGGCTTGTTACCATGTTGGACTCTTTTAAACAAACGGAAATATATTACTGACAAATGATCAAAAGAGCAATTAAATCGCTAATCTATATTAGTCGTCTTTAAGGAGGGGCGCAAAGTGTCATTTGACCCGTGTCAGCCTTATTTGGTAGTTTGTGCATCCGGTGACACACACATATTTTCAACGTGTGACGAATAGTAAGAATGTTGCTTAGCAGGTCGCCATCTCATAGTTCCAGGAAAGGACATTTAGTCCTGAAAACATACTTTTTTTATTTTTATTCCTGTTCAATTACATTGAACTCAATCATTCCTAAAGCTAATTCAATGTCTCTGAGGAGACAACTTGCTTGAGTGGATGTTTCTAGGTCCTTTAATTACTGTACACTTGGTCCCAATCACTGAATTTAAGGCTGGCGCCATTGGGAAATTGTTGTGGGGACTTTAAGGTGACACGTAGAGATGCTGTTTGTGTGCAGGAGCTGTACAGCGGAGGTAAAGATGGTAACCTGCTGGCGTGGGTACCCGTCGTCCGTACCGCAGACGTGGAAGAAGAGCCCAATGGTGAAAATGAGGTACAGGCCGTTAAAAACTGGAAGTATCAGCAGACGAAAGAATTCTGAAATTTAAAGAAACGTCTAAGATAGAGCTGACTTTAATGACTTGCTTTTGTTTTTACTAGAGATTTGAGCTCAATGGAAAATCTCCACCCTTTTAAAGGATAGGCTGTAGGTCTGGTTTCAAAGCTCAGGCGAGAATACTCAAACAGGTTTTTCCTTCTTTTGAATGCTCTCCCTCTTCATATTTGTCTTTACACAGGTTTTTCCAAATCAGCTTCCAGTCTGATTGATTAGAAAGCAAGCCCCTAGAACACTTCACGTGTATTTAGTACACAACGTGCCTGAATCAGTTTGTGTAACTTACTTTGACTGATGCTATACAGTTTTTGTATCCCATAAGAACAAAATCCATCTGCGTTTGTTTGCCATTTATTCAGTGCCTAAACAGTAACTACATTTCAACTCTAAATATCAACAGTATCAACACTGCCTTTGTAGTCATGGTTTTCCAATATTTTAATAATAAAAAAAAGTTTGTCTAAAGTAAAGCCAATAAGAATCTCAGTGCTTTGGATTTAATTCTACAGGTGTCCTAATGTATCTTTTAAATGGCATTTCAAGTTTGATATTACAAATATTATTACATCCATTATTTTCATATAAATTTTTTTTAACCATTATTGTGTGAAGAGTTGTGATAAAGGCAGAAAAAAGAGCCTCCTATGAAATTCAGAAACATGCTGGAGTGGTTTTGTTGTTCCAGTGAAACCACAGATGTCATCCTGGGAATTTAAATTATGTCAAGTCAACATTATCTGAAACTTGGCGACACTTGTTAGTTGTAATATATCGCAAATATCCGCCGTGTTAATGTTGTGAGTTACGTGTATAGTTTTTTTTTTGTAAAGGCTCCATTCAGAGAAATCCGTCGTCTTCGCATGTGAAGCTGATGTAGATATTTAAATTCCTCGCAGGTTGCTGCCAGCCTTTCTGCTGTGAACCCTGCCTTTCAAGACAATTGGAGCAGCGATGAAGATTAATAAGAAGGATCGGAATGAGCGGACGGCAGAGGCACGCCAAATAAACTAATTAAAAGCTAGTGTAAGGAATTCTCTTTTTGGGTTTATGTAAACTGTCAGATGTTTGACAGCAGAGACGACAGCCTTCAAAACTTATATAAATATGTAAATATGTGTTTGTTGTTTTGTATAGAACTATAATCAATGTTATGTTTAGAAACATTTGATACTAAATTATACATTTTCCGTTGCTGTGATATTTTGAAGTGGCACCAAAGGGACCTTTTACAAGTAGAGCTCATTTTGTAGCCGCCTCATTTTTAAACTTTTTTTTTTTTTACATCAATAAAATGTTATTTTCAAAAGTAATTTGATTTTGTTTTCGGTGTTGCGTCTATTTGTATTTTGAAAACGAGTGGTGCTTTTTAACAGCATTCAAAACCCTTGAATTTTTTTCCATTTTATCATGTTAAAACCACCAACCTCAATGTATTTTATGATCATTTTTTGATAATAATTTAACTGAAGCAGAAGGAAAATGATACATGGATGTCAACATTTTTACTAATAAAAATCTCTAACAGTCGGTACAACATGTAGAACCACATTTTGCTGCTCTCAAGAGCTGCAGGTATATTATTTAGATTATGTTTCTACTGTTTTTGGACAACTACAGACTTACTTTTTTGTCTTTTTGTCACAGAAGTGCAGTCAGATGGATGTTTAACATGCTGTTAATGTAAATGTTCAAGTCTTGGCACAAACTGTCTATTGGACTTTGACCAGGTTATTCTAACATGAAAATAATTTGATATTAACAATTTCATTAGGTTTACATGATCATGCTGCAAAGGGAAGTTCCAGCCATCTTCCAGTGACCTTTAACATGCCTACTCTTATCTGAAGAAAAGCAACCCAACAGCATGATGCTGCCACTACCATATTTCACCACGGTGTGTTCAGAAAGATGTTTAGTGGTACATATTTTACATATAGAGTTTTACGTATAGAGAAGAAAGTTTAAATTTAGTATCAGTTCACCAGAGGACCTTTTTTTTTTTTACATATTTGGAGTAACCCCTGCATGGCTTTGGGACAAACTGCAAACAAAACTTCTTTCAAGAATGGCTATATTGCCATTTTTTTTATTAAAACCAGTGGAATTTTGGCAACAGTTAGACACAGAAACATCCACTTGTTTTATCAGTAAATGCTGAAAGCCATGTATCATTTACCTTCCTCTTCTAAATTATGCTCTATTTTGTATTGGTCTCTCACATTTGCCCTCGGGTGTGATGATGTCAACACCCGAGGGCAAAATAGGGTGAACAGTGCTCTAGAGGTCTTTTCAGATAATGACTTTTTTGCAGGTGATTTTTGAAAAGATTTACTATTTATTAAAAGCACATATTCTCCCTTTGTCCTTCTAGGGGAAATTTACATCTGTTTATAAGATTCTTTTGTAAGCCCCTCGAGAAACTAGGAGCAAGGAGGGACACTGAAACCTCTCCTTTGAGCAACACGCCTTTCAGTATTACACTTTGTCTTAAGTGACCGTGTAAATATCTAACACAAACTGCTGATAGGGATATTTGCTCTGATCAGATATTGAGATTTTTTTAGTGTATCTTCAGTCTCATCTTGTCATCTTAAAAGTGTGACAAAAGTAAGGCAGTGGAAAATACCCGCATTAAGTCCCCCCCCACCTCCTCTCTCTCTCTCTCTCTCTCTCTCTCTCTCTCTCTCTCTCTCTCTCTCTCTCTCTCTCTCTCTCTCTCTCTCTTTCTCTCCTTTTCTCGTGTTTTCTCAAGCCAGAATTTACGTGTTTTTAAAATGTATTGTTCTTTCACTAAATCGTACATAGTTTTCTATGAGGCATCACTAAACAATGACTCACTTCGTTGAAACCCTATCGGACTACAAATTGACCAATCAACGAAATTAAGGGGCGTTGCTTAACACGTAGGCCCGCCCCTTTCCGCCGGATCAAAAGGACCGTGGAGCCAGACTGACGCAGAGGGGAAGCACATTTGCCAAGAGGTAACAGGTGGAAAGATAACTCGACGGGATTCAGCGTTGGTTCAACACTAGCGACAGGTGTGTACTTTTTAATAAACTTTTTCAAATTATATAAATTAAAACTTGTGTGTAAAAAGTGAGTTTTGTATTGCCACGACATCATATGAACACCATACTGTTGTTTAATGGATGTGAATAGTTGCTCGGTTCGGTAGCTACAGTGTTTGAGGATCAGAGAAGCGCGAGGAGCTATGAGTGAATTCATTGCTTGGATGTTTCACACGTATCTTATACGTCTTGCTAAAGCAGACCCAAATTGTGGCATTGGACACTGTTTGACTATGTTTTGCAGACTTTCTGCATTAAATTGAAATGTTCTCTTTCTGGTGAACTTTGTACACATATTGGTTATTAGGCGCGGTATAGCAGAAGGAGCATTTTTGCATCATCATCATCATCATCCATGAAAAGAAAAGGAGGGGGGAAACGTGAATTGGCGTGTCACGACATGTCATTTGGTTCGTTAAGGATGAGACTCAGACAGGCTTTTTTTTGCAATCAAGGAGGCACACCTTGAGAAACCTGTCCAGAAGGGTGTTGCATGGGATGTTGGCTTTTTCAGTGATTTACAGTTTCCCCAACCACTGACAAACTTCATTAGACCAGAGTAAATAAGTTGCTATGGAGTTTCTTTTAACCCCCTGCTGTGGCACTAAACCTGTCTTTTCACAAGTTAAGTGTTGGCACAATTTCTATAATTTATTGAAATTATAGAGTTTATCCTGTCAGGATAAACTTGAAGTATGGGTGTTTGCTTCACTGACCCTGCTCTTTATGCCAGGCTGCCGACACTCATGAAAACTATTTTTCTTACTGTGACTGTCTTAATTGATGACAATTGTTGTATTTATGGACATAAAAATACACACAAACTAGTGGATATTTTCTTAAGGATCTGATTCACTTGACTTTTAAAGAAGTACTATAAGTACATTTTGTCTGTAAATGAAGTGTTTCCTGTTGGAAAGATGAAGGATGCTCCCTTCCTACACATGAATTGTTTGTATTTTTCCATTCCTTTATGTGTGACTAATGGGGTACTAAACAGAATTCAGGTCTTACCAGATTCCTAAAATGCTTCCTGAAACGGCTTGGTTTCATTAAGTGAAAAAAAAAACAGTCAGTTTTCAATACATGTCTGACTTCTTATAGACTTCACTGTTCAGCACAGCTTTGCATTTCTGTCAGTGTAGTCGTCTTCCTGACTTGCAGAGATTTCCTTACATATTCTAATGCTGTGAAATGCAAAGGCGTTTTTTTTTTTTTTTTTTTTAATAGGTGGAAGAAAAATATCACTAACATGCTGTATCCTTTCTCTAAATGTCGGTGAACTTGAGGGAAACAAACTGAAACTGTAACCTTTCGCCTGTCCTTCCCTTAGGCTGAACTGCTGGGATCTTGCCTGAAATGGAGTTTTTTAATCTTAAGACCTCTGTTGCACGCATTTATGATGAGTTCATCCAAAACGCAGGTGAGTCTTGCTGATGTTTCCGTTTCTCCATAATAAAATATTGAGTCAGCCCATTTTATGTAAACCTTGCTAATTTCTCGATCCTGTTGCAGATTCACGGACAGAACAATGGCTGCTCATGTCGTCTCCTCTTCCCCAAACCATCATCATCGCTGCTTACATCTACTTTGTCACGTCACTGGGCCCTCGACTGATGGAGAACCGGAAAGGCTTCGACCTGAAAGGAGTCCTTGTTGTCTACAACTTCAGTGTGGTGGCTTTGTCACTCTACATGTGTTATGAGGTGTGTTTGGGCTTCTGTTTCTCTTCACGTGGCTTGACCCTGGAACTTGACTGCTACTAAATTGCTCTTGAATCTTGGATGTCATGTCAGAGTTTGTAGTACTGGTCTGAAAGATGAGTAAACGTGAGCATTTCTTCATCTCGGATTTCTGAGTCATTGTTGCGCTGTTGGGGAGTTGGTTTTAACTGTTAGCTAGATAAGCTAGTGCTTTTGTCTTTCTTGAAAATGCTGCTCTGCAACTTGTCAATATTTTTCTTTGATACTTTTTTTTTTTTTCAGTGAACTTGTGGGGTTTTTTTTTAATACAAAATTAATGTAACATATTTCTTATGTTTTGCTGTTTTTCCTTCAGTATGTGATGTCAGGATGGGGAACTGGATATTCATTTCACTGCGACCTTGTTGACTACTCTGACTCGCCACAGGCTATCAGGGTAAGCTCACTTTTTTTTATATTTATTTTAAGCTCCTCATCTAATGTAAATCTGTATTCATGTATAAAGTATTTAAATCGGAACTTTCTCCTCTAGATGGCAGCAACGTGCTGGCTTTACTACTTCTCAAAGTTCATCGAGATGCTTGACACGGTAAATGAGACAACTGTTCATTGCATAGCAAGATTAATGTTTCTTTACGCTGTTATTAAACTGAATCCCATTCTGCAGATCTTCTTTGTGCTGAGGAAAAAGAACAGCCAGGTGACATTTCTTCACGTATATCATCACTCCATCATGCCCTTCACCTGGTGGTTTGGTGTTCGTTTTGCTGCAGGTAAAACTCGTTTCCCTGTAATGTCACAGTAAGACTATTTGTGATGTTAATCCAGGCACACTCCTTGTTTCAGGTGGATTGGGAACTTTCCATGCCTTCCTGAACTGTATTGTCCATGTTATCATGTATACATACTACGGGCTGACTGCCATGGGCCCCAACTACCAGAAGTACCTCTGGTGGAAGAAGTACCTCACTACCATTCAGCTGGTGTGTACTCTGAACTTTTGTTAAAAATATTCAGTTTTTACATTCTCTTTAACCAGTTTCCTGACGCCAACTTTATTTTCTTTGCTTTTCCTCAGATCCAGTTTGTCATGGTTACCACTCACATCTCCCAGTACTTCTTCATGAAAGACTGCCCATACCAGTTCCCCATCTTCATCTACATCATCGGCCTGTACGGCCTGATTTTCCTGTTCCTTTTCCTCAACTTCTGGTACCACGCCTACACCAAGGGCAAGAGGCTACCTAACGTACTGCAGGCTCAGACATGGGCTCACCACACCAACGGAGTCATGAATGGAAACGTAGACCATGACAAATACCAGTGAGGCATTCTGCTGATTTTTGGGGTTGACCTCCTTCACACAAGCGAACCACTGTGGTGAAGTGGGATGCCACCCAATTTTTTATTTTTATTTTTTGGACTATTTATGTTGGCTGTTTTCTATATCTGTTAGACAATCTTTAAATTATAGCCAAACCTGATCTTTACCTACAATATTGAAAGGCTAAAAGCTTTTACTTGACCTCTGTTTATACTGAAGGTGATGTTTTGGTACAGAGACTTTAAATGCATGTTTTTCGTTTTTTTTTTTTTTTTCTGTTAGTCTCAAACTGACCATAGAGCTGCTGAAGGTGAAACTGGATGACCCTCAGCTGTACAGATCACCTGGAGTTTAAAAATGTACTCCCATCATTTATTTTTTTTTATCTCCATTTCTTCTCAGACTTCAATTATGTTTTTTTTCTTAAGTGGTGCACTGAGATGTTAACGTTTGTTTAGTTCACTTGTTCTGACGACTATGTCGGCGTGCTACGCACTGATTACTTTTGGTAATGCAGGTATGGTCACTTCTCCACAGCAGCTGCCAATGGTAGACATGCAGTGAAAAGCCAAGTCTGATTGCAGTGGCATCAGTTTTCATTCCTGTCTTCGTTCTCCTATGAAGCAACGTTGTGACTCCCCAATGTAAACCTAATGGACTGCCGTGGTTCTTGTAGGATCCAGAACAGACCTTTAAAACCACAGCTGCAGTCTTCACCGAGGTATACTGCACAATAACAGTTCATTTTTAGGCCGAATGTTCTTACTTTTGAGCGGTGTGCTAATGAGGTTTTCCATAGTTGGTGCCTTTGAATGTCAGTTTTATATCTACTGATCTTAACTGTGACCATGAATGTAACACTATGGTGACTGAGGACACAGGATTGAGCTTTGTGTGGAAGAAGTTCCACCTTTTAATGAAACACAAACCATCCCAAAAGGTTTACAGATGAGTAATAATTATATATATTTTTTTCAGATCAGTTTATACCAATGAACAATACTGTAAAGAAATGTGTTTATAATGTATTTTATATGTATTTATGTAAAAATAAACAATGATTGTACTTTGAAGCTGCTTCTGAATTCATGTATTCAAATTATACATTATCTGAAGTGCCTTACGGAAGTCCTGCCATCCGTTAAATTTTGCCACATTTTAGGTTGCAGCGTTTAACAACTTTCAAATTTAAGTTTGACTTTCTACCTGGCGTAGAACAGTGAAGTGCACATATCCGTTTTATCTGTCCAAATAATCTTTTGCTAATTGCCTTAACTTCATGAGAAAAAGAATTCATGACCATTTCAGTTTTGAACTGATCAGACACTAAAAGAACCAGGTTTAGCCATAAACTAAAGGAGTTCTAAAAGGCTTAGTGAAGATCCAATGATTTATTTTTTCTTTACTAATAACGGATCTAACCTATGTCCTGAAAAGGTAAATGTATGGCTTCTATTGCATTCTGCAAATACCTTGCTGTCTGAGCGAGGCCTGGAGGTTGGGTGCACAGATCCACAGCCTTTGGTGTGAAAAATTGACCTGTATGGAAGAGTGGCAAAAACAAAGTAATTGTTGAGGGAAAATCTGTTTTTAAAAGTTCACCTGTGTTCTTCAGGGGACACAATGAATGGAAGGTGCTCTCATCAGATGAGTCCAAAGCTGTGCACTAAACATGTCACAAAACTAATACAGTGCATTACCCTGAAAACAAAATTGCCTAATTGAAACATAGTGGTGGCGGCATCATGCTTCAGGGATGGAGTTCTTCAGCTGCTGTAGAGAAGTTGATCGGAGATGGGTGGAGCTAGATTCTTCCAATTATAGAGAAATAAAGAGTCTGAATACATTTGTGTGCCACATTTTTGAAAACCTGTATTTCTAGAAAGTTTTGTAAACCATTTATTTTTCTTCTGCTGTGGAAGTAAATGATTTCTTTGTAAAATCTCCATGACATCTATTGCAGTTTGTGACAATATCCTGGCAAAACTTGTAAAAGTCAAGAGATAAAAAGTGTTTAAAGTTAAAACTGACTTGGTAGAATTTAAAATTGCTTTCCACAAATGCAACTTAGTTGTCACTGTAATAAACTCTTGTCACCAGTAGAGGGTGTTGTAAGACTAAACTTGGTTTGATTCAATACGCTGTACAACCGTAATGAACAAAAGCTTCAATTTATTATCTTGGATAAAACTTGCTGCAATGCCATGTATTTTGCTATATCTACAATTTCAAATGCATTTTAAAGGCTGAATTGGCAATAACTGTAATACATGTTAAACAAGGTATTTTTCCCACCTCAACCTTTCACTAACAATAAGGTTTTAGACTTATTTTTGTCATATGTTTACACTAAATCATAGCTGAACAAGAATCAAAATAGTCCTTATGTCTGCAATTTAAAAAGTTTGTTTTTTTTACAGTCAAAACAGATTTGTTTCCATTGAGCCTTATGAGTACCAGAAAGCCCACCAGTGCAGAAAGTGGTTTGAAAGATTTTAATGACATTTAATATCAAGTACATTAAAATATATCTCATTAAGTAGTGTTCCAAGTCAAAAATGTAAAGACCGACACATTACATGCATGGTCTTCTACTGCAATAGAGCAACACAAAAACCTGTCCTCTAAACTTGAGCTTCCATTCATGCATGAAACAAACTCATAGTAACACCAGACCCACCTTGTTTTCCATGTTAAATATGTATAAACTCTGTTTGAGTGGAGAGGTTAAAGGGTTCAAACCATGGGATGAGAACTGACAGCAGGACAACTCAGCCCTATAAGGGCATGGATGATCGCGCCATAAAATGATGAGTTTCAACAACGGCTGTCTGTCTTGGAGCGACCCTTGCAGCTCCTCTCCTGGTTTCAGTGCAAGAGAACTGGGTCAGTATCGCAGCGAATCTATAGAAAGGCCCACAGAAGAGGCAATGAGCAGAATTTCTTACTGTTTTTCACCTCAAAATGTTGTTACGGTTTCTTACTTAATGCTTTGTCTGTTTGGTTTTTTTTCCCCCACTTGAGACAGAATTAAATGGCATTTGACCATTTCAGTGCTTTCACAAATCAAATCTTGTAATGATTAGCAGACCAGCACTTCACTAAAACTGATTGTGACACTTGTAAAAAAAAAAAATAAAAAAAAAAATCAGTGGCACATCTCATGTCAGACTTAAGTTTCAATAGCAGCTAAAATAAACATTCAAGTTAGCTTTATTTTCTGTCTGTTGAACTGATTGCTTTAATAAGTGCCACTAGCTCTAATTGTATTTGTTCGGTGACATTTTTGTCTCATCTAATTGTCAGAGGCTTCAAGCTAATTGCTTGATGAGTAGCTGCAGCCAGATGAACTGTCACCTTCTCTGCACATTAGAGCTGGAGAAGGCAACAAAAATAATGAAAAAGTCTTCAGAACAATAATGAAATGTAAATAAAAACTCTAGTTAGTCAGTTTCTAATCACTGCTGTGTTATCAAAGGATTCCCTGAAACTGTCTGGTCAGATTAACCAAGAGGGGGATTTTTATATTACTCACAGATTTGGTTTACTTGAATCTAAATCGGGTCACTTACTGGATTTAGAGTCCAACTATTCATACCCCCTATTTCCCATATTTTAACAGTCTCTGATCTGAATGTATTTGGTCTATCACATATCATAATAGAAGAAAGATATTCAGTAATTTCTGTGCATTTTACTGCAGGTGTTTTTTTGTTTTTTTTTTTAAATATATGACGCATCACACATTTGTCTCTTGAGCTGTCCTCAGCGGGGCTGCGATATTAAAAGGCAGAGTTGTTGCTCTGAGAAGGAGGTGATTGCAGATAAGAGGAAAAAAAAAGAAAAGCAGAGAGTAATTGTTGCCTTTGTGGACTCTGTAATTTACTAGATCACGATTCTCTGAGGCAGTGCCACCCTCAGGATCCTGGTTCCTTTTGTGATTTAGAACAAATCGTGACCACGTTTTTTTTTGTTTTTTTTTCAAACAGAGCATGTCTGTGTGCCTTCTGATCCTCTATCTTTACAGAGGGGTTGACAGCACCCTGGAAACTTACAAGTCAAGGAGAACAATGAACAATACCAAGTATGTGGGAGAGAACAGCAGCTGCTGGAGACCGCACAGAGTAAAAAGTTTAAACAATAAAAAAAAAAGCAGGTCAAACTAAGGATCTTCTTAAGCTCCAGGGACATTAGGAGTTCTTGTGAAAATTGCGGAACTGAGACGTATAGGAACATGGATGTGACAGTAATTGTTGGTATTTTTAGATAATCATAGGTTCCAGAAGCTTTAACTACTGCTAACCTGTCTTTCTCCTTCTTGTAAAAATCAACTTTCAATGTAGTTTGGCTTATTAGAGGTAAAGGATAGGTATAATCTGCGGTGGGAGAGTGAAATACTGCCAGTGCGGCTTGCACCACTCCAACAGAGTCTGCTTTCTTTCATAATGTCTCTAAATTGGAGATGTTGCAGTCCATGGCTTATGTGATTACGGCATGACATTCTCAGTACAGAAAAGCCTGAACTTTTGCCTTTTTATCTCAACTTTGTGCTAATGTTTGACATTTTAATTTACGCCACCTCTTACGCCACCCGCCGCAACATGCATGACGTTCTTTTTTTAAATTATTTGTCTCTAGGCTTTCCAAACAGTGTGGGTTCTGCAGGCCTCGCAAGCATTAACTGCTCACCTCCACTTTTCCATCGTTAGATGCAATAATTGTACGTGCTTGCTCCTCTGGGCAGGATTTTCCAGAACACGGTGTCCTCTCACCTCGCATCATGAAGAACACCTCTCTCCCCTCCTCGGTTGTTGCTGTCAACAACTTCTGCAGGCTCTCTGCGCGCAGAGCAGTGGAACAAACGTGATGTGTTCTGGCCCAATGGACGGAGTCCGCTTCTGCAGCACAAGCCATGTATTATGAATCCCATAGGAGACTTATTGATCAGTCTTGAAGGCTTCAGTTGACTGACTCTTGGTCTCCGTGCGTTTCTTGTAATAAAAGTTTATTTTTCATTCACGTAACCTCTCACCCAGCTTGAATCCCCATTCTTGTGACTCTCAGTCAAGTTAGAACAATAACCATTTCTTGGTGTTTACACATACAGCGCATGAAAAGGAACAAGTTGTACCCTATTTGAATATTGCAGGCATAATACCCATTCCGCTCCTGTGAGTTTGACAAACCTTGGGGCCAGACAGACTGGTGCAGCAGCACTCTGCTTGCTTGCTTTGCTTTGCTTTTGCCCATTTGCCTGCTGGTTGCTGCCTGCTGGCCTACCAACTCTGCTGCCTGAATAACTGAATCGAGTGAGAAATTAAATGGGGACTTCACCATTGTTTGCTATGGAAGGTATCTTTATTCGTGCTAGGGGAGACCTTTCTGTGCACTATGTTCTCAGTCATCCAATCTTGCCTTTATTCATCCACCTGTCGGTTGACGCGCTCGTCTGTCTATATTCCAACACTCACTTGTGGTCATGAGATATGGAACATGAGCGAAAGCATAAAATACAAATGAGCCCCATCCCGCAGGGTGCTGGAGTTTGAAGTTGAGCCACTGCTTTTCAGGGCTGAAAGGTTGAGAGGTGTGAGCTGAGGTGGTTCTGGCATCTAATCAGTGTCCCTGCGGTGCGTCTGACTTTGAAGGCTTTCCAGCCACTTCCCCCTGGAAGGAGACACCAGGACAGACCCAGTATGTCTATTCCAGCTTGGAAACATCTTTGGATCCATGCCGACATGAGATTGAGAGTCACAGAGACCAGCAATATCTACGTCCTGGACCTGTGATCACTGTGACCAGATCTCGGTCGCACAGAAGACAATGAACGGATGAATATCGTTAAGTAAAATTCTGTGTTGAAAGTGGATTTTGATACAAAATACCATAACCTAAAACTCTTGCAGACGTACAACAGGACAGTTCACAAGACAGAATCCTGCTGCCTACAGGGTGCACTCTTCATAAGGTTGAATTATTTCTGATGTTCACTATACATATATTATGTGCTGCTTTGTTTGCACTCTCTGCAACATCATTATACATCCTATTATGGTGTGATTGAAGTTCTTTAGTCAAAGAATCTCTATGTTGCACAGAGTCATTATTTGCAATGCGCTCAGCCCTGATATTAAAGCTTATGTTCCTAATGTAAAATGTTCTGCTCCTGTGAGGGGAAATCGGTCTACATTGGGATGGGTAGTGCATGTGTGCATGCGCGCCGTCGTCTACCGTTTCCTCTTCCCTGTACCTGATTGAGCCGTGGTCCAGTTGCACCATATTTTCTCGACGGGCTGTTTTTGATCCAAAAAGGAATTTCAATAGTCTTTTATGAGTAATCAAAGGCAACAGAAGCCTACGCTAACAGGCCAGCGTTTCAAATCTCGAAAAAGAGATTTGGTGAAAATCTGTCTTGGAATAGAGGTGAAAATGTGTCTTGGAAAGTAAAACGAAAGTGCTCTTGTACTTTGAAAGCAAAAACAATGATGTCTCACTTTGCATGGCTGCATCGGTGGAGTTATCAGTGAAGGCTTTTATGGCTAAATAAATATGACAGAGCCTGTTTCAGCATTACGCAAGAGCAGCATAACTTGGTTCAACAAGACAAGCTAAAATGTGTCAAAGTATTGTTGAGAACAATCTGTTTGTGGCATTTTTCAGGGAGCAAAGTTTTCCCTGCAGATTGTTGAAGGTACTCTTCATCTCTGGAATCTGCGAGAAGCATCTGTGATATGAGAGAATAATGCCAAACTACATTCAAGGTTTGCTTGTTTTAATCAAAACAGGTCCGTGTTGTACATGAGATGCTGGGTCTCAACGAGACAATTTGTATACATAAAGGTAAAAAAATAAATATATCTACACTTAAGTCATGAGTTATTTCCTGGTGGTGAAAGACACATTTGGAAATCCCAATAGGATTCAATGAGCTGTCTTTCTATCATTTTGCTGTCTCCAAAAGTAATCCCCTATCATCCCTTCTTTAATATAATCCCATACTTTTAATGTCTGATACTGGCAGCTAGTAAGCAGGGATTTGTCAACGCTAACATTGAGAAGGAGAACAGCTTTTTAATATAAACTGCTGTATAAGCCACCTCTTCACAAAGAACATGTAAAACACTCCCAATTAGTCTCATTTCCTCCCCTTGTCTCATTTTCTTTTTGCACAATGGCTGTGTTCTTTAGCCTGTAAACATTGCAGCAGTTCATCTCAGTTTTGAGAGATTTTGGGTTTGTCCACCACAAAGTGAACTCCCAGCAGCAGCAGCAGGAGGAGCTGAAAGAGGCAGGAGAGGAGGAGGGGTGAGAGGGTGGAGCAGGAGAGGCACACGATTGGCCAAGAGGAGGAAAGCAATCTGACGTTATTGGCTGCAAACCTGGCAGCTGTGAGCAAAGTTCCCTCCTTACTTTAGAGAGCATCAGTGAGCAGCAGAGTGGGACTTGCTGTGTATGAGATGCACACCAGATACTTTTGTTTGTTTGGTGATTTTTAATTGGAACTCTCGGAGACGCACAGGGCGGGGGGGAGACTTGACAAGAGCTGGAGGTGGAGAAATAATCTCCCAGGATATTTTTTGAAGCGCTTAAGGTGAGTTGTTCCAGTGTCTTGTTTTGTCATTGGGAAAACTGAAATCCAGCTGTAGTGCTGTATTTCAACACCACAGTGGCTTCATAAAAATTTCCGACAAAGCAACAATCAATAACACATGAGGGACTGACGTCAAATCTGCAATACACAAAGTCAAAACATTACCTCTGCACAGTTTTAACCAGCTTGTGTGCTTGCACGTGGAGTGTGGGAGGGAATGTTTTTGCTCATGCCTGCATGCGTAGGCACGCACACACCGGAGTGTATGAGCTTTCATGCTGTGTGTGTGTGTGTGTGTTTATGTTGTGGGTGTAAAGCATACACTTGGAGTAGTCTTCAGCTGAGGGATGGGGTTGTGAGAGGGGACCGGTGCAGTGCGACTTCCCAGTCACCAACCTCATCAGCAAACTTGTCACTGCAATGCCTCGCACTGACAGAGGAGCTCAAGGACTTTCCCCCTCCCAAAATCATCCCGGTGTGACTTTCAGGCTGCAGGGTGCTGGTGGCGGATGTTGCTGGTATATAGTTGGCTATAAATAGGCCTGCTCCAAATTGTGCTGCAGTCCCACATAAATTCAGAGTGGACAAGACACAACCCAGCTGGTGTTTGCTTTATAGTTCAGAGTGATTTAATCCTCTGCATGTAACAGAGCGATTGACTCTTTGGTAAATACTAACAATGTAGATGGTGCTCTATAATGCAGATTATATGTGTGAGTTGATCTAGCTGTAAAAATTAAATTTTCTTTCATTAGGCTGCCATAAGTGACAAAGATGAATCTGTCTTGTCTCTTGAGTTTCCATAGATATTAGTATTTAAAGGGGCCGTATTATGTGTTTTTTTTTTTCCAGGTGCACAGAGCCATTTTGTTGCGTAGCCAAGTACATATGCCACACTCAGTTGTTTTATATATGAAATATAACTTAAACTAAATCTTACTTCCTGCCTTAATGTCTTGAAATTGGGGCTCCGTATCTTTAAAAACTCCTGCTCTTTCTGAAAGTCCACCTTCAAGAATTCATCACAGCATCGCTCCTCTATTAACAACGTTTTTAAAGGCATTGCACGGAGAAGTAGCTCATATAAAGAGCTCAGCAAGTGCACAATTCCATCAGGTGTTTGCTAATTACTGCTGGTGAGTCTGGCAGAGCTGAGTAGAGGAGCTGCAGGGGAGGGATGCTCTGAGAGACAAAAGCTCGGAAGCTTGAAAACTGCAGCTCTGAGGAGGAGCTGCTGTGCCTGGAAGGTGGTGCTAGGTCCAGCCAGGCGTTTTGGACAGCTGAATAGTTGCCACCGGAGATTAAAAGGTTTATCAAATGGAAATGAATGAATCAAGGCAAAACGTCAGGTATGTTTTGTTTATTTTAACATGATGAAAAGGTCAGAAAAGTAGATCTTACATGATACTGCCCCTTTAGATAGCAAAACTTTTAGAGGAAAAGTAAAAAAAAAAAATTAATAAAAAACCTGACTTAAAATGCAATATGTCTAAAAGGCAAAAGCAGTTTGAACTTCTTAAGCTTTGCACTTCCATAAGTTTTTCACACGCATTGTAGAAGACCACTTCAAGGGAAAAAAAATCTGTCATTTGCTTATTACTTAGCCTGGTCACTTGGTATTTTACTTAGCAAATTCCACTGTGTTTTAGAGCTGAGGTTAAAGATATTAGTTTGACTTATTTAAAGCAAAGTATACTATATTTTTGTAGAAAGGTAAAGAAGTCCACAGAGCAATGAAAGGGACAGAGCAGAATGCACTTCTTGAGGAAGCTTCAGTCCTTTGTGATTCTGGCACACTTCACACTCTTGTGAAGTGTGCCTTCTACTATAATTTGTTCAGGCTAGCTTCATCACAACCAGTGACTTTAAAAAGCTCTAAAAGCTGATAAAGAAGGCTGGTTCTGTTCTGAAGACTCCTCTGGAAACTCTGGAGATGATTGAAAAGAAAAAGTATTTTTAAAATTAAGAAAATTGCAGACAATCCAGAGCATCCTCTTAATCAGTCTGCCATGAAATGATAGTGTTTTCAGACAGAGGCTTTGTCAGACTGTATTACTGACTGCTACTGGAGATCCTTTCTACTTCTGTCAGAACCTACGCAAACTCTACTACTTAATTTCCCATTTGGATTAATTTTTTGTTGTTGTTTTTTTAGTATTTTGAAATTAAGTGCATTGCCAAGTTTTTTCTTGACAATTTAAGCTATGCCTGGTTAAAAGTTAAACCAATTGACGGTGTCAACTGTTTCAGTCCACCTTATAAGCTGGGACCTTTTCCAAAGAACCGAGACCTAGAAAAAGCACCGGAGCATACCATCTTTGTTTTAGTTACACAAATGATAGCGTGTTGGAAAATCTGAACGTTTACACCACTCTTGACAGACTTGGAGTGGACTGACGATTCGCAGGTGATCAGGTGGACTGATGCTGCCCACAGAGTCAAGCAACATAAAGTTTGCATGGTAGCATGGAAGTCGTCCTGTTGAAGAACTCTGTCTGCTGATATCTAACATTTACAGTTTGAGCTGTTTTAATAGCTAAATTTGATTGAAATTTGATAGTCTATTTGACTATCTCTTAGCAATTCACTAGACTCAGTTTGTTTACAGATTAAGTACATCTTCGTTTGACATCTGTCTAATACAAGTAAGGGAACAGGTAAAGGTTGAGTAATGTCATTCCCAAGTTCAGGCTTTGGTTTAAAATTGAATCCAATATAAGGAATCACCTGAGCTTGTTAACTTATCACAGTTATTCTCTTCATGTTTACCTGTTTCTTAAGTGCCACTAAAATCAGCCCATGTACTTGGCCGTAGAATAAAGCAGACATCAGTGAGCATGGCATTGCTTTTAGGTCATTTGGAACAGCAAGGATAAAAATGTGGATCTTTCTCAGACATGACTTTTATTTGACCTGTGAGGTTTCATCTTTGAGCCAGCTGATCCTCTGACAACCATACTGACCCATTTCTCTTTCAAACCCCAGCCAGCTCTCAAATGTGAAGACCGCAGACTCATGACATGTCTGTGGCATTCTTCTGAGATCATCCAAACTTTTATTTCACCTTTTAATTTAAGACCAACTCCACATGAGAAGCTGAGTTCATAGTCATGTCTATGACAACAAACAAAGCACTTTGTATAGTCTGGTGTTGGTATGAGAATCTCACAGGCAGCCTTGATTAAAAATAGCACCGCATCGCTGTAATTACTCTGGAAATGTAAACAAGCACGCATAGCATGACCTGATGGTTTTTATTTAAAGCAAAAATGAAATAATGCGCTGATTGCTGAAACTATAGCAAAAATGTTATTTTTGACTCTTACTTATGTAGTACTTATTTATTATCATTTTGGATTTTGATGCTGTGCACAGCGACAGGTGGAGCACCGATATGTTACACCCTCCTCGCCATTACATTCCTGCCTTGGGTTCTAAATAAGTTTGAGGAAATAAGGCTTCAGCATCGAACGCATCCACCTGAATAATGTGTAGTTGCGCCACTGTCTGTTAGCCTGATTGCCTTTAACTGTAGCGAGAAACACAGAGAGCCCTGTGTTGTAGCTGACCTCTACTATGCAAATATATACTGTAAGATAACGGTGCTGCACTCCACCTCCACGTGGGTGAATCAATGAGGTGCAAGCAGCACAATAAGCTCTTTGTTTCAGGTGTGCACACCTGACCTGAGCGTTGTGGCTATTAGACCTGTTGTGCAGTGGCTACACAACAGGAGTGCTCACACCCCCCTCTGCTCCAATGCTCCTTAAAAACTATGCTACATCAGAGTAAATTATTAGGAAGCAAACACTCATTTTTCTTTATTCTCCCAAGTTCTTTCCAGAGTCAGTGAAAGGCCTGACGTAAACTCTGTGTAACTTACAGGAATGTACAATGCCTCAGCAAAGCTTTGCATTGTTTTTCCAAAGAGGATTCTGTGTGGTTTGTTTTCTTGAACATCTCCACGTATACGCCGTGTGCACAAATCTGATCTTCTGCATGACCTTAACTTAAAGTGACAGTGTCGACTCAAATGTTTGTCAAAATTTGTTGTACTGAGATGACTCTTTTTGTGGAAAAAAAAAAAAAAAAAATATATATATATATATATATATATATATATATATATATATATATATATATATAATTGAGCTGGGGCTCGTATTGTGAGCAAGGATTTTCCAGAGGTGAGGGTTCAAGGGTCAAGCAGCAGTGGAAGACTGCAGTGTTTGGTGCCAACAAAGTGAAATGTCACAGGTTTCCCTTAGCCTTTCTTGGTATTTTATGAGTGTTTTGCAGGGGGGTGGGTGGGTGGGTGGGGGGGCTTAATGGAAAATTAAACTGTTTGCTTCCCAAAGCATATTCATTACTATAATAAAGACACTGTTTGTTTTCCTCGAATTTTCTGGCAAGGCAGAGCATGCATAAGTCTTCCAAAGCTCTCACGCAGATGCACTGCATAATGCATACGCACACACGCACGCACACATGTTACACACACACACGCACACGGAAACACTTATTCAAGCCCCTTTTTATTGGAGAGGCTGTTCTCATAACAATAAGAGGGTAAATCTCTGTGTACTCAGTGATCTTAGGTCATTCTTGGACCACTGGGCTCCACTAACGTTTACTAGGCATGTATGGAAATCTGATTCAGATTATCAAAAGCCTGTGGGTGTTATGCCTGTTTTTCAGTTTTAGAATGAGGGAAAACAGTGTTTTGGCAATTGCAGATGATTTGTTGCTTAGGTAAAGATGTTCCCTGACTCCAGATGTTTGGTTTCATTGTCATAAATTCGGTGCAGTGTGGGCTGCTTAACTTTTTAACTTCTGAAGGAGTCTTTCCTATTTGCACGCCCATAAAAGGCAAGCATCTTAGGCACACTCCACGACAGAGCGACTTACGCAGACATGGAAATCGGAGCAGATAAAAAGATAAAATATGATTGCCTCCCAGTCTTTCTTCCCTCTCTTCCTCCATCTGCAGTGCAATAAGTACAGATCCAGAGTCCAGCTGGATGGCATCAAGAGAACCACAGCATTACATCTTGAGCTGCATTGTTATAACCAGCAGAAGAGAACTGCACGTAAACATGCTCAAAGGCTGATGAAACAGAAGAGCATTTGAGAAGACTTCTGGCCACGCAGCAGCAGCAGAAGCAGCAGCGGTGTCCGTGTGTGTTGACTTTGTAATGTTACGCAGGAAGAGCGACCTCCAAGGGACAGGGCAGAGGAGGAGAAGAAGAAAGAAACAGCTGTGGATACAATTCACTTGGCCTTCCCTCTTCCTCTGTTGGTCTGGATGTCCTGTCATTGTGTTTGTGAGCTTCTTTGAAAAAACAAATGGCAGTGACTTAAAAATGTTTCTTTATATGCACAGTTATGGGTTTCAGCAATATGGCCTGGATGGCCAGAACTGTAGAAAGAATGGGTGGAGAGAGAGGGGCTTGGTGATGTCCCTGGAGAGAAGTGGTATGATGCTTGTTTGGTCATCTCCAGAATGCTGCATCCTGGCGCTTTAACAAATTAAAAAAATAATAATGATACTGTTTTTTCCTAAACTGTAAAAAAAAAAAAACTTTCCATAAACAATTGTGAAATTTAACCCAGATCTATTTGAGCTGCAGAGTTGATCTCTCTGAGATGAGCCCCACAAGACCAGGAAGGCTTTGAGTTTCTGTTGGCTGTCCCTCCCCCCGCCCAAAACGTAGACTCATTTTTTAAATTCACATGTAGCAGTTTTATTTTTCCTTTACGTGATATTAATATAAAAAAGACTCAGTTTCATTTGAGCCACATATCTGTGAAACGTAATTTCAGAATGGAATAATTCTTTTCATATCCCAGAAAATATTTCTCATATTTAGAGAAACCATGAAAAGATCCTGTATTTTCCCCCTTCTCTTTATTTAAAAAGATATATAAATAAACTAATTGTGTTTTAGCTGTGAAACGTGGAAATTGTGAATTAGAAAATTTCACAAAATCTATTTTTACACAATCTATTTTTATGATTATATACAAATTAGTGACATTAGGCGCAACTTGGTCTTACACCAATTAAACAAATATTCCAGTCCCAGGTATGTAAATGATGCATTTACATACCCGGTGATTTGCATACTGATGATGCAGACAGAGATTTGAAACTCGGAGACAAAATGCCATTCTATCCCATAGTCACAATATTTATAAAAATGCTTGATGCTTAATCACAAATGCAGATCTGAGCCAGCTGACAGTTTACCTTCATGTGAAAATAGGACTTTAGTCCTAGCTGAGTAACTGTCCAGTTCTTCTTCTTGGACCAGGTACGACACTTCTGGTGCCTCTGGTTCAGCAGTGGCCCAACACAATGACTGCTAAGAATACTTCTGTGCTTTCATTGTTCTCATAGTTTTCCTCTCTTGTCCTAGTCTGCGACTGACGGTGGTGACGGCGGTAGGAGTTTGTCTTGTAACTTGCAGAGCGCCATTCGAGCCCCCACTCTGTCCATTTCCATTGTTGGGAAACGGACAGAGTGACTCCCAAGGAGAGAGACACCATTGTCGTGTCCTTGGGAGAGACACTTTATCTGCCTTGCTTGCTGGTGGTGGTCAGAGACCCTGGTGCATGTCAGCCTCACGTCTGTCAGACTCCTCCAGGACAGCCGTTGCTATGATCCAGTAGCTTGCCACCATCAGTGTGTCTGTATGCGCGTGTTACACGTGAATGACTGAATGTAGCGTGAAACGCTTTGAGTTGATAAAGTGCTGCACAAGTACACAACATTTTCCTTTTACTTTTAGTCTGCTGTGGCCTGTCTTGGCCAGACCTTAATATGAAGGTCACCCATCCTCGTCAGACTTCACGCAGCCAGAACACGCAGTTGAACAAGTTACAATAATCTATTTGCAAGATGTTTATTTACATGAGATGTTATCTTGTAGGAGGTCTTTGTAGGAGATGACTAAATATGTGTGAAAGGTTAAATGTTATCAAATGAGTTGTTTGTCACCATTACACAAATCACCAAGCCACATATACAAACACAGACTAAATATGCAAGTTTCAAGAAGTTCATTGAGCGTATACTAAAGATTCCAAGCCTGACTACAGAGTTTCCACTAGACACAGATGGATAGAGTTACTCTGCACCATATTAGCTGAACTTTCGCTATGTTATGACTGCATTGCCTGGACTAAATAAAATCAGAGGAAGTGCAGTTAAGTACTTCTGACAGCAAGAGTTTGGCTGAATGTATTTTAAGAATTGGACACTGATTATCTCATGCATTTCTCCCGAAACAGAAACATAATGATAATTGCAAAGAACCTCCACCCTCTGAATCCTTTTTGATGAATATGTTTTTTTCAAACCAGCAGGCCCAGGAGTTATGCAAAAACAAGACCATTCTGTGTTCTTGTTAGGTCAGGGCCTGCTACGAATTATCAACAAGTTGTAAGGTTTGTTGTTACTCCAGACCCAAACCGGATTTCAGCCGCGTTATTTTTTTAAATGGCAATATGAAAAAAATTGTTAGTGTATTGCTTACCCACTCTCACCTATTTTTTCTGGCTGTAAAAGTGTCCAGTAAAATCCCAGGTTCTCATCCCATGTGACCCCAGAGGGATGTTGGCTCGAAAGCCTCAGGAAAACCAAAAATGAATGTGAAGCATCACAACATGCTGACTTGGAGTATGTGCATCAGTGTGTTTTTATAGGTTGGCCTTTCAAATTGTTATGAATAAAATGTAATTTAAGAGAGATTCTAGACGGATTATTTTAAGACACCAGGCTATTCCAGTGGTTTTCTTCTTTTTTTTTCCTTTTTTTTTTAAATCTATACAAGTTTTGAATTTTGAGTCATAGAAAAAAAAAGGCTGCTATGAGAATTTTATAATAATAGATTATATTGTCTGGTGGGAAACGTGTTTCTTGCTCTTCTGGGCGACACACTTGCTCTACGGTCTTCATACTCCAATCTGTTCACATCACTTCGGTAGTCAGAACTGCTTTGTGTTTTTGCCACTGGAAATGTTTCTATAAAAATAAGATTACGGATGTGTAATCAGGTTCACGTCTCTTCTCGTTTAATCCAAAGCCAACCTAAGCCTCAGGGGCCGGCTCTTCCTTACGTAACATGAAGGGGAGTCTGAGATAACAAATCACCTGAAAGCAGCGAGGTTTCATGCGGACTGTATATTTTCTCTGGTGTCACAGAGGAGAAAATCAATTTTCATTTGCAAAGGCAAAAGTACACGCGGACATTTATTGTTTTTCTTTGGACTTCTTTACGCTTGACTCTAGAGGGCATGAAGCCACATTCGAGACACCAGAGGCGAGAGGCAGGTTGATAAACTGAAAATGAAGTTTTATTTGAAACAAACAAAAGACACACAAGTGATGACAGCAGGAGTGACACAAATCTGAAAAAACAGAAAAACTTGACAACTGGAGACGAAGAAACCACCAGCAACAAGAGCAAGCTCTTAAACTCTACAGTATCACACACATATCTTTTCTTTTTCTAAATTCTTTTACAAATAAAATACATAAAGTGGATCATATGGACCCTCCTAGAGTCAAGACTTTGCCAAACCTTTTTAATGATATTTTCAAGTGTTTGTTATTGGTAATATTTGGATCTGGACTTTGACTGGGCCGTTTTGTGGCTATATGTTTAGAGTTGTTGTCTTGCTGAAAGGTTAACCCAGTCTCAAATCTATTCTTGCAGCCTGTAACTGGTTTTCCTCCCGGTTTGCCTTGTTTTTTAGCTCAGTCCAACTTCACATCAACTCGTTTCCCTTTTCCTGCTGAAAGAAAATCCTCCCTCCAGCATGGTGCTGATGCCTCCATATCTTCTGGTTTGTTCAGGCTGCTTTGTTAGTTTTCCTTCACACGTAAAGTTTTGTCCAAAATGTTTAGCTTTACTCTACCATGACAACAGCACCTTCCTCCACAGGCTTGCTGTGTCCTCTGTGCTGCTTTGGGCAAACTGCCAATGGGACTGTTGTATCATTTAATTTAATCAGTGACTTTCTTCTTTGATTCAGGTCAAATGTTTTTGTTATTCTTCTGCGGTGTTTGGATTTCAGCATTCTTTTGTTATTGTTTCTTTTTTTTTATGGTTTCATAAACCATAATTTCCTTGTGGTTTATTTATCTCCAATGTGTCTTGCCATATGTAGTTCATTATGCTGTGTTCATTATTGTTAGGATGGTTTGCCATATAAGTGTATTTCTTTGGGTCCAGTTTTCTTGTTTGTTTTTGTGTTTAGCTCTTTGCGCATTTAGTTGCCTTCAATCATCTCTGTGGTTTGATTTTCACCTTTTCCTTCTGGTTTGTAGTTTGAGTCTTAGTTCAGCTCCCTCTCTGTTAATTGGTCTCTTTTTCTCAGTTTCCATGCTCTCATTCTGTCGTAACCGTCCCACATCTCTTCTGATTAGTTCATCTGGTTCCTTTCTCTTTTCCACCTCTGCCTCAGTATATATCTTCGTCAGTTCTCGCTGTTCTCTTCCTGGGTTCTTCCGGCACCTTCTTTGTCACACTCATGCAGCTTCCATGTCCTGTTAAAACTCTTTATTTCACCTCTCAGCCTCAGAGCTGCCAGCATTTGGGTCCAAACGGAAACCAAACATGACACTCGTCTTGATAGCTTTTTCAATATTCACGTCTTGGTTAAACACTGCAGATATTCTAAAACTGGAGAAATTGTTTCGTAAACTAGTCCAGATTCAAACTTCACCACATTTTTCTTGATCTGTCAGACAAGTGATTGCACTGGATAAGGTGTAAAAGGGGCTAAACGCAAGTAAACAGCAACATTTTCAATGTTGTAAAATAGGCTGTGGACGACATGTCTCATTTTCCTTTCAGTTCGCTAAGGTATGATATTTTAAACGAATACATGATGCTGTGACAGTCTGTCCTGCAGAACTTCAAACACAAAGGAAATCTCAGGAAGAAAGTCTCCCTGATAAACACAGTAAAACAGGAACAAAGTGTAACACTGACACAGCAGACATTCACAGGATCTGAAGTTATTGTACTAAAGGAAAAATCATGTCAGGCTTTGGGCGAGAGTGTATAAATGTGCTTGGACATGGTGTGGAGCTTTCCCCCCCCCCTTACCTGCAGGTGTGCATGACTCTAGTGTTAGTTAGCCTCACAGTGAATGCAACTGTGTTGTGGGTTATATTACACATAAAACACTCTAATGCAAGCTTTTTATCACGAGTGTCTCCATAAAAGCTTTTTCGTTAGGGGAGGCAGAGGAAGAGGCACACATTTTTTTTTTAAATGTAAAACTTTTACATAAACGCAAAAAGCTATGATTTTCCAAACATATGGCAATGCTTTATTATGTGGGGGTCCCACAGCTGCTTTGTCTTCTACTCTCTCTCCAGATCAGGATGTATGAGGACCTAACCAGACTCTGTGACCTTGATGTTGGGCAGAACTCCAGTGTTCAGTCATTCATCATTGTGAATATTGAATCACAACATGATGAGAGAGATGCAGGCCAAGATTTAGCTCGCACCATGTGCCTGATGTTTTCTGCCGGGCTGCATGGTCAGGAGTGACTCATCAGCAGCTCTGCGGGGCTTCACTGATGCCTCGGGTCAGTGAAGTCATTAAGCCACGGTGCCATGTGTGTCAGAGTGAGCCGACAATGCCTTGTGCAAGAGTGCTTTGGTTTGGGATGGATGATTGCAACTTTTTGAATAAATGTGAGAAAACAAAAGGTAAATTTAAAACGGTACCAGCGCAATGATTTCACCGTACTATGAAACTGGAGGCTCGGAAAGGTAACAATGATTTACTGTGAGCTGTTAAAAAACCCCAAACAACTGTGGCTCTCTAGAGCCCTCTGGTGGCGGTATAAAACAATGCAGGAATTTCCTCCGTAAAATGTGTCAACGGAGAAAGTTTAAAATAAAAGTAGTATGGGTTATTTACAAACTGTTACAATTTCAATCGCATTCATTTAACAGTGATTCTTGAGAATAGGGACAAAACAGGTCCTATGGATAAAGCACAAAATTTGAATAAAATATACACAAAATATAATTTTTTTTCAAATATCTTACTAAACTAACCTTGGTCATGTGAGCACAACAATGTATATTTTCCAGGTATTTGCTGAATATTTTTTTATTTTAAACATTGTAGTCGGTGGATGATGCCTGTAAAAGCCCTTGTCCTGGAGCAGAACTCAATACATTACAATTGTTTAAAATAATTAAAGAAATACAAAAATTACATATTATGACAATTAAGTATAAGTAGTCATATAAATAATTATAAAAGTATCAATAAATTGAATTACAAATCATTTTTATATTTTTTCAACTCTATTGAAATTTGTCCCTAGTTTTTGTCAACACCGTCAGAAATGAAAAGAATGTAAAAAAATCAGGCATTATTTGGGGGCACCAGAACTTCTGAGGACCCCAAGACCTCTTCCTTTCTCTTCCTTTGCTAAAAGGGCTAGTTAGCTCTGGTTAGCTTAAGTTATTCTTTAGTTTTTTCTTCTTTTTATTCATAAGTTGTTTGTCACAACCACAATGTGTCAACACCATAACTGACAATTTACAAAACTTTGAAATTTTGTGAAATAAAAGCTTCATTTTGGTATAATGTAAAGATTTCATGGACATGATGAGCTACAATATGGCCTCCTTAGGAATAACATCATATAAATTGAGGTAGTTTGGCATTTCTTCAACTCCGTCAGATGTCAACTCCATCAGTTTTTGTGACTCATCTCACTTAAATGTGCAATTAATTCATTTTAATGTATTTTACATAAATTGCATTACTTCACATGTATGAAGTTTTTCATTTTACTCACTAGTTTGTCACCACCTTCAGTTCTGTGTCAACTCCGTCAGATGGACTTTTTGTTGTTTTTTGTTTTAAATATTTATTTTGTTTCTTGAGAAGCATTGGTCTGTAAAATGAGTAAAAATATCACTAATAAGGTCATTAAAAATGGTTTTTTATTTATTTTTGTCAGATGGTGATGACTACATTCTAGGTCAGGTCGATTGAAAATGTAATTAAAAAAAAATTGTTGCACCTGGGAGCCTGTACCTTGGCATCTTTACATTTCCAAAACATTATTTGTCATATTTGCATACACATCGTTGAGAAATAACAAAAAAAGGGGAAAATTAAAACCCATTTTGTCCCTATTCTCAAGAATCACTGTTAAATGTTTGCCTGCACTTAGTGTGATTTGTGTCTGCCACTGAGTCAAAAAACTGAAACAGAATATCTGCAGACTTATAAATGCAAATCTAATATTTGAGATATACATTAAATTTTATATCCCGTAGTTTAGAATTTACGCACACAAAACAGAGAGTAGCACTCCTGTTTTGTGTGACCCGACTTAGAATGTCTGCTATAAATCCACTCTTGCCACATAATTTAGGGTACGTTATTTATTTCAACCACATGGGGGCAGCAGAGCAAACGGTAAACAAGCGTTAGCAGACATCTTGGATTAATCAAAGCAATCTACTACCTCTTTCAATAAAAGTAGAAAGGACATTTCAAATGATATTCTGTGAAATTTCTAAAAAAAAAAAAAGAGAGAAAAGTGAAGACTGTAATGAATGTTATGGTCTTGAGAGAAGAACCAGGTAATTGAAAAATAAGACTCTGAATCGAGGCAGCAGGGTGAAATGGCAAACGTTAATTTAGTAATAAAAAAGGACTTATTTACGTCCGTGTTATCTTTGACCATTCTTCTTTGCACAATTTTTCTAGATTACCCAGAGTCCTAGGATCTTTTCTGTGCTTCTCTATTCGACTCACCTTCAAAGTTGTCTTCAGGATTTAGGTCTCATGACTGAGACGGCCGTGTACACAGGTTAATTTTGTATTCAGTAAACTTTTAATGTACTTCTATGTAGTCGGTCACCATCCTGCAGAAGGACATGTTAGTATTAACCATTTTCAATTTTTTGGCATTGCTCATCACAGCTTTATTGAAATTGTACTTTGTGTTTTTTGCTTTAATAAGGCTTTCAGACAGTTCAGAAGAGATGCAGTCCCACAGGATCGACTTCTGACATGCATAATAATGAGCATAAGGTGCTTTAACACATGGTCATCCTTTTGTATAACACCGGACATAACGTTGTTGCAAAAATCCTTTCAACTCAACAAGGCACACAATTCCTGTTAAAATCTCCTTAGGAGTTTCCATTTTATGTTTGTGATGGTAGGACAGAAAAGTTTTTTTTTTTTATGTTATGCTTTCTAAACAACCAGTCGGCATGTTGAAGGCGTCCACTGGTTTTTGTGGAATCCCTACCACGGTGTGTGCAAATTTTAAGTGTGCATATTATGGATTTTTATGCATCTTATGTCTAAAACATAATCACTACCAATACATTTTAATAGACACTGTGTATGTGGATTATATCACATCATGTGAAAAACCTAAAATCCCATGTGTTTATTCACACATTTTATTAGTTTCTTTTGCCAGTTCACTAAAAAATTGTTGTTCTGAAACTACTGAGCATCCATGTCTCTATTTAGTGTTAAATAAATAATAGTTATGCCCTTTCTTTGTGACAAGTGATCAAATCAATTCTTTTTATCTGTTGCAGAAATAAAAGCACTGAAATGTTCTATTGTTTTGCTATTGAGTTTCAGACTGTTTTCAAAATACTCCACTCCTGACGGCACCGATTTCACACACAAAAAGAAAACGATGAACTCACCCTTGGGTCTGGTAGACAATGAGCTGAGTAGAAGACCATTATTTTCAAGGAGCTTGAGGTGTGAGAGCTAATTTGCATTTTTAAGCAAATGTTATTGTATTATCATCCCTGCTTGGCTTGCGGTGAAATAGTTTAAAGCTTGTTCTCACCAACAAAATGCTCGTCGGAGCAAAAAAAATAAAAAAATAAAATCTGGGAGTTTTGCAGCCATGTTCAGTTTGCCAATATACGCAGCAGTAAACTTTTGATATTTTAAAAAGCACTGAATCTATATGTTTTTAAGTACTGACCTTTGTAAATTCCTGAAATGGCGAAATGATAGCAGTAATATTCTACACGCATAATGTGTTCCTAGGGATGTGCAGCTGGCTGGCTTGACTCAGACTTTTGCATAAGAAAACAACACAGCAGCAGCTTGGAAGGTCAGAAAAACACATTATTTTGAGAAACCAGCTTATTTTGAGAATGACACTCTGAAAGTTGATTATTGGCAATTTCATAAAATCCAGCTGGCCAGCTGAAGTGGGCAGAAGAAGAAATGGTCTTTGTACATGAAAAGTCAAACTCCAACAGTTGCTTGACGCTAAAAATGAATCTCTGTGGAAGTTAATGGTCGGCAGGGTCAGCAAGAGTTATAATCAAAGGTTGTGGCTGTGTGGGCCTCTTTTTGCCTGGGGGTCCAAAAGCATCTAGAATTCACCCAGGACTGGTTCACAGCCATACTGGTGGTGCACATAATGGAGAAAAAAACCCTCCAAAGTTTGTTAGCAATTTTTTTCCCAGTCAGAACTGTAATAACTACTTTTGTGAGGGCAGCTTTTATTGCCATGTTTGCTGAAATGGGGTGAATAAACGGCTGCTGTTAAATCTCTACGTCCCTTCACATGCAAACCCCTGTTCTGGCTTTGGGTTAACTGTAAAACACATGCAGTTGCTATGGTTTCAGTTGCATTTTAATATAAAGTCAAATTTGTTCATGTTACATGTTTTTTAATTGTAGTGTAGCAGAGAAAACACATTTTGACTTGAATAACATGATACTGATAAATACTCACATTATTACAAAATCACATTTTAATGCATTATAATGACCTAAGAGGAGAAGTTATCGTATCGGTAAATAGTTCTTCAGCATCCCTATTTAAAACTGTAGCAAATATAATCTGAATTGATTTTTCTTTTTTTTTTTTTTGGTGTGCTTGGAATCATTATCTGCTTGAAAAGTCTAGTGATCTTCAAGTTTTTGATATCTCAACAGAAGGTTGAGCCTTTTTCAAGTAACCTGATATTTCTGTGAATCCACAGAAATGTCTGTTTTTACGTGGATTTCCTATTTTTAAATTATTCAACGATGGATAAAAATAGCCTCGTCCCACATTTAAATTTTGAGGCATCACCTGAAGGAGTGGTAGTTGAGACCGATGTTCGTCCGTGAACACCGGCTCCTTTTACTGTTTGTTAATAACCCAGCTTACTTTAGACTTGGTTCGGCAGCGGCCCTAAAGCTGCAATCAGTGACTAAAATAAAGACAGTCTGAATCAGAGAGGCTGATGATTTGCGTTTTGAACGAGCTCCACAAGGTGAAAAAAAAATTCCACTACAGTCAACCAGACTGATAATTGGAAGGTACGTGGGGAGTTCTCAGATAAGTGTCACTACCTATTCACTAAAACACTGTGATGTAGCACGTAATGAACTGCAATTTATTCTAATTGGATAAAATCTTACACGGAACTTTAAAAGATATGTTTCCCCAATTCGACATCCACGTTTGAATATTAATGTCTGTAATGTACAATCTTCCTGTGGCTTGTCGCCAAATAATTAGTTTGAAAAATTAAACAGAGGAACTGTTATTCATTAATGTGGCGTACACTGTTCTGCCAAATGGAATAAAAATGACGGGTTGCTTTCAACACAGCCATGGAGGCCGGCTCTTCTCAACTGATTGAATGGGTACAATAAAGGGCTGAGATACTTTTGAGCGATTATTCAATAAGCCGCTGTGGGTTCTCAACAAGAGAAAGAAGTCGTTTCAAACGGCAGCTAAAATTTTAGAGCAGCCGCGACCTTCTACTGGCGGAAGAGGAGAAGCCATAGCTAAGCTCCCTTTTGCACCCTCACCTTTAATGTGATCAAATAGGATAAACTCTCATCACTCTCCAAAAAAAAAAAAAAAATGGCAGGAAGTTAATTGAAAACCCCATCAGAGGATGTATCAAAGGGACATAGGAGGAAATCAAATCTATGGAGGGCAGTTTTCATTTTTCCTCCGATGGGAGAAGAATAGGTCCACCTGTCCATCCCCGCTGACACATTCTGACAAATTAAATGTATTTTACTTCACATTGTTCATGGTTAAATATGGGAATATTGACACATTGGCTAGCTTAATATCAATTTTACTTATTTTTCAGTGACTTTATAAGCTAAAAAAGCAATATTGTTGCTTTTCAAACAGTACACTTACACGATCTGACTTCATAGTAAAAAGAGAACGTACTATATGAGATAAGAGAAAAGCAGGGGATAAGGAAGAGATGTTATTGATGGATGTGTATTCTTCATCTTATCTAAATTAATGTTTTCACATTTCTTTGGCAGTTTTTTTCATGATAATATATATATATATATATATATATATATATATATATATTTTTTTTTTTTTTTACCAAAACAAATCTCTAATAATTGTTTTGTAGCTTTAGGAACAATTTTATTTTTCAACCGTTAGAAATCTTACAGTTATTTGTGGTTATCCTTTCAGAAGAGCAATCAGTCAATAAAGTTTATTTGTATAGCCCCTCAGTAGTGGGGCTGCACAGTGGCGCAGTTGGTAGAGCTGTTGCCTTGCAGCAAGAAGGCTCTGGGTTCAATTCCCGGTCCTGGTCTTTCTGCATGGAGTTTGCATGTTCTCCCTGTGCATGCGTGGGTTTTCTCTGGGTACTCTGGTTTCTTCCCACAGTCCAAAAACATGACTGTCAGGTTAATTGGCCTCTCCAAATTGCCCCTAGGTGTGAGTGTGTGTGCATGGTTGTTTGTCTTGTGTGTCTCTGTGTTGCCCTGCAACAGACTGGCGACCTGTCCAGGGTGACCCTGCCTCTCGCCCAGAACGTTAGCTGGAGATGGGTGCCAGCAACCCTCCCAACCCTAATAAGGGACAAGGGTGTAAAGAAAATGGATGGGTGGATTTCAGTAGTAAGGCAGTTCAAGGTGCATTACATAATAAAAACAGAATATTACAAAGTTCACAAGATGGCCTTGCCTTCAGTATTTTGCAAATTAGATTGATTTTATTAAAAAGATAATTTATTAGTCCATGTCTGCCATTTGAAACTCCCCACAGGGGGCATGATTTTTATGTCTTTTATCTTCTTACAGGGATAGAGATATTTTTAATTTAAAAAGGACAAAAAGGTTGTTGTTTTTTCATTTCTATCTTTAATCACACAAAGCAAAACAGCACAACACAAAACAACAGAATTAGCATTTTCTTTCTCTGTCGGTACTCTAACTGCTGTGATTACACTTCCAGCAATGTTAGTGATTCTGACCAGGATTGAAGTCTGTGAGCTCAGACCGAAATCAGCCTCCTGTGGTTTGACTGCAGGAACTCCTGTGATGATCCGTTTCACGCACGCACGCATGCACGCACGCATGCACGCACGCACGCACGCATGCACGCACGCACGCACGCACGCACGCATGCACACACAGCTACCAAATGGTTTGTGTCTTCAAAATATCAAAATCAAAAAAAGTGTACGAAAATTTCGGTACTGGAATCACCTTTTTCATCTCCTGAGTGCACTTTTCAGTGACACGTCTAGGATGGTGAATAATGGCTGCTGACTAAGATGAGGAGTGTAATGCTTTCCACTTTCCCTCCTCTGTACACTTTCAGACTCATCGTTGCTGTTGATTCCATTTGTGCTAAATTAGCCTCGTGCTTTCAAGGTTGATGTTCTTTGAATGCCAATGAAAATGAGGAGAATTTATTTCATTCACCTTTAACAGCTTTCTTCCAATTCATGCCATGGCCAGACCTTCATTTGCCAAGTGCTACACACAAGCAAAGAAAAGCAGTTCCGGCTGATGAAAGGCTTTTTTTTCCCTTTTTTTTTTTTTCCAGAATAAACACATCTAAAATATTTGTCTGGGTTTTCAGACAGCCCCTATGGGCCAACAAAAAGAGCAACTGAGCAGAATCTGCAAAGCACGACAAATCTACCAACATCTGGCAGTTGTATCGTAACTCAGTCAACCCAGATGGAAACTGAATTAAAAGATTACGTTTTTTTTTTAATCAATCAATTAATGAAACAAATAGATGAACAAATAAATACACACACAAAAAATATTCGAAAGCAACCAGCTGCCTTCTGATGTTACCACCTGTGGAGACAATCTGGTACAACTGCAAACCTAACAAGATGCGTTCCTTCACCAAACCTGACTGGCCGGGCAAGGAGATAAATTAATCAGAGCAGCCAGAATTCACAAGCTACCTCTGGCAGAGCTGCAGTGATTAACCAATACAGACAAAAACAAGGAAACTATTAATTGTGTGCCTTTTGAATGCTTCCTTTCTAGAAGTGTTGAGAATGAAAAAATTGCTATAAGAAACATTTACGTTGCTTTCAAAGTTTGCCACAAGTAATGTAAGGAACACAGTAAATAAATGGGAGAAGATGCTCTGGTCAGGGAGAGAAAAATGAAACATCATGACTGACATGCAAAGCCGCATCTATGACAGGAAGCTGAAGCATGGTGATGGCAGCATAGTGATGTGGGGAAACATTTTATTTGTTCTCAGCAGGAACAGAGAAACTTTGGCCTGCTGTTGTCTCTGATCTGCTGGTTGTAATTGCCAGAGACATATTTACATATGTTGCCATGTATGGACCAAACCGGACGGAGCCAAGATAATATGAATGTGAAAGATTCTGAATGTGGCTGCAGGACAAAACGTTTTGTTTCCCAACCGCCACTGACATATTGGTTGGACTAAAGCTGTTACAGGTGCTGTTCCCAAAGTTTTTTGCTTAGATTTTGTTATTTACAAAGCATAAATTGGAATAGAATTTTTTTTTTCTTTGAAGCTTTTGCAGGATCACAACACCTTCCACTCAGTAAATGGAGTTGCAGATGCATTTCAGCACCGCTGGTCTTGGCTATGTGTTACAGTGTGTGTATGCGTGTGTGTGTGTGTGCGTGCGTGCGTGCGTGTGTGTGTGTGGAAAGCAGATAAAGAAGACAGACATGGGGCAGGTGTAGGCTCTGGGTTATTAGGCCAGGTAAACAGAAGACGCTTGTGTAACTCTGGCTGATAATTCACTGACCTTTACCTTTTACACTCTAATGCATTCTAATAGGCCAGCAGATCCCAGCATGTTTCCTTTGTTACCAACACACACACACAAACACACACATAAGCACACACGCTTTATGATGGCCATTCATCACAATGACATACATACACATGTACACACACCTATCTGGTTGTCTGGGAGATCAAAGCGTTTATATTCCTCTACCTAAAAGCTCCTGAGAGAAGGAGGAATCCTCGATCTGTTAAACACACGCTCACTTGCTGAAAAGGATGCAAACTGAGGAAACAATTAATGTTCATCATGTTTAAAACGTATTATTTTTCCTGACCAATTAGTGCCAAAGAAAATGAATGGATTGTCAGTTTTACAAATGCCAGCCAATGGCATGTCAAGCAATGTTGCACCTAGGTATGTTACCATTCCAAGCTGCTTTGTTTTTAGAATGATTGAGAAAAAATAGAATAATTTGGAGTTACACTGTACAGAAAAATCCATGAAACGAGGGAATTTGCAAAGGAGCAGGTGGAGAGGATTCACAGCAACAAATACAGAAAAAAAAATCATTTACGAAAATAATAATAATCAGCTGCACTGTTAGTTGCCATTTTAAAATAAAAAATATCTCAAGTATTTTTTTTTGTTCATTCTTTATATTTCTTACCTGAGTCAAGTTTGCATAAACTTTAAATTTGAAAGCCCTGTCTTTATGTTTATCTGGAACATATGGGCCCTTCCATCCTTAATTCACACTCTTACAAGTGAGTATTTAAACAAAATGTAATTTACATAGAAAATTGGTATTTGAATTAGTGTAGAAAATTGGCTGATTCAAATCACCCAACAATGGTGCATCAATGTTCTTTTATGGCCATTTCATTCCCTCGGCATAAATCATGTAGAAAACCAGTGGGGTGAGCTGCAGAGAAGACAACTCACCCCAGCTGGGACTCAGGAGGCCACCCTCAACTTTTAGTCGCAGGGATCTTGGATACAGATTCCCAGTCCAACACACCTGAATCAAATGGCTGAATTACCTCCTCGGCACGCAGTAAACCTCCACAGAGTTCAACTAATGAGCTACTTATTGATGCATTTGTGCTGAAGCAGATGTAACATCTAAACCCTGCAGGAAACCTGTCCTCAACGGCTGGAGCCTGGGACCCCTGATTTAAAGTGACTGTGCAAAAAAGGAATAATCAAAGATCTCTCTTTCTGTATGAGTGATTCATCCTACTGGGGACAAATTACACCCAGCAGGAAAGTCAATAAGTGTACCACTGGGGATTTTGTCTAAAACCTCTTTTTCTGAACTTGTGAATTTCTCCTCGACTGAATAAATGTGCTCAGATGAAAGGTTGGCTCTCTCTAGAAATGTTCCATGTTAAATAATATGTCTGCATTAAATGAAAGGCTTCTTACATATCTTTACCAGGAATGCCAACGGATATGCAGACAGCGTGTGAATTGCTCACTGATTTGTAGAATATTTTTTCTGTCTGGTTTTAAAGTGTTGCATCTGTATACAGTGTCTTGTGTTTGCTCTTTGCTAGTTCCCTCTCTAGTTAACTGTGAGGGACCGAGACCTGCCAGAGGTGGCCCACAACATGCAAAAGGATGACCGGTCCGGGGACGACAGCCAGCGGGAAAGTGTAAGCTAACACCAGTTTTTATAGTTTTTTTAAAAATATGCTTTAGGATGGATCAGATTTCAGTTATGCTTTTGGGATTTACCCATTAAGGACCACAGTTTACATCTAAGGTGGCACAGTGAGATTGCATCGAAACCCAATAACTGTGATGCATGTCGTAGTACGAAGATTGAAATTCTGAGCATGCTTTACAGAGTCGACAGTTTGACTCCGCCATTTAGCAGAAAGGTCTTTTACTTGAATATTTTACATGCACATCCCTGAATACTGATGCTCAATTTATATGTTGAGTGAATTGTTTATTTTCTATTTTCCAAAACAATGTTCCACATGATATTCAAATTTCTCTGCTGGGTGACATAGTGGCGCTTATGTCTGGTACAAACCTCATATATGGACATGCACTCTGTTATACCATCATAGCCCTATTTTACTCTTCACCTAAAATTGTTGATTTCTCTGAATAGCGAAGTCTCATTTTGTTTATTCATCTGTCCTAATTCCTGATGTCTCACATAAAGACAAAAGGTTAATTGGATTTAAATACCAGAAAATCTTCACCGGTTCCCTCTGGAGTAGCTCAATGCAGTATATCAGTCCATAGTGGTCGTCATTGATATCGACTATAAACAACAGTATTGTGATTAAATATTTTTCAAAATATATGTTCCCTTTATCTGAAGGCCTACTGCCTACTCAAGCGGATAAACCATCTGGACTTTTTTACGTTGATGGCCACCTTGACATTTATTTCCCCAGAAATTTTATCTTCTCTTTTGAAGTAGTCCACAAACAATATGAATATATATTTTTCCTTGTTTCCTCATAATAAGTGAGTGTTGTATTCAAATAGGAGAAACAATAATTAAATCTATTTTTTGTGTAAAGCCTTAACTGAATATTTATTCAAGTGCTTTACTTCCAAGGTTTTGAATTGCAGAAAAATTGTTTTTGTGGAATCTGGAGTTCCTGATGGAGCTAGTTTCATCAGTAATGAAAAAAACAAAAAAAATAAAAAATATATTTTTTAATGCACAATACCACAGTGAATATAAAAGTAATTGTTCTAGCCATAATAATTTTCCTGTGCTACTGCAGTGAACGAAGGCCATTATTGAGCTACTTCTACTTCCAAACCTTTTCAGAGCTGCAAACTGTAATGATTAAAGTCTTTGTTGCTGAAGAGACATAAATATTTCATGTATATACAATTCAATGGGATGTTTGTTTGACTAAAACATACAAAAAATAATAATTAGAGTGATTTCATCTGTCACACATTTGTCTTCTCAGCTGGTAAGATTCTACCAAGTGAAAAATTCTATAGCTCAAAATTACAAATATTTAACAGAAGTGCAAAGCTGGTATTTTGCATTCTCTTCATCACGTCCTCCCATCCCCCACAACAGCTTCACCGCACCGTCTCTCACACGATGTTGTCAGAGTTGTGTGCAAGCTGTCCATCACCCACCTCTGTCCATCTGGATGGACGAGGCAGGTTCCCAGCAAATCCTCACAAAAACAACACAGATAAGAGTAGAAGGATGAAGATCAGATACAGCAGCAGCAGCCTCTGTCAGGGTTAATCTAACAGACATGAATAAGATATCCAGCCATCCTCCTGACCTTGAGTTCAAGTCCAAATGTAGGTCTGCTGCATGAGACTGTTTTCCGAGAGGACAATAAGATAAAGACGGATCTTTATTTGTCTGACCAAATAAGATAAAGATGTTTATTAAAGACATTTGTGAAAATGTCTTTCAACAGATCTGCTGCTATTTAACACTTGTTTCATTTTTCAACATCTACACATAAGAAAGTCTTTAAATTGAGTGTTTCTGTTCAATCTTCTGTGTGTAGAGGGACATTAACATATTATCTATCACACTGTCTGTAGTTTATTTAAGGATGTATTGAAATAATATGTGAAAACACTGTTAACATCCACTCATCAGCATAAATACTTATTTCGGCTTTTAAATAGATTATTTGAACTGCACCTTTTCCAGGTGGAAGAATAATACAATTTTGATCATTTTTGAGAAAGGAATTGAGTGTATTAGCCTTCTTTCTCCATTCTTAAACCAGTTCAGATGTGTGTTTGGGGTCATGGTTCTGCTGAAACACACATAATTCTGGCACAGTATCTAGGATAATAGTCTCACCATGTTTCCTTCCAAATCAGCCACCTGCTAATTTTGGCGTGCACAAACTGTGTAGCCACATTTATATTGAGGATAGTTTATTTACACTTTATTCGGAGCATTCCACTTATAAGGGAAAAATCATTCTGGCGATTACTTATTATTATTTATTTGGTTGATTATGAGGTGAATGCGGTTGTGGAGTATGCCACAAGGGGGCAGTATAGTGTGAAGACAGAAGGTCCGCCAGGCGGAGGGAACTCTTTTGAACAGTGTTGCGGCTTCCGCTCACGCTACGAAGCGAGGCTGCATCAAGCCAGGGCACAGGTTGTTTTTTGAAGATCCTAACTTATTTTATTCCGTCAGTGACTGCAACTTAGTAATAGAGGTCAAACCCAGATACAGGTGGCCAAGAATCCCAATTAAACATAAAACATAGTTTTGGAGTGGATGAAGGATCTTCACATTAAGCTTCCTGGATTACCTTTTCTATACCTTGACTTAAACTGAATTGTAAGTTTGTGAAACCTTGTTCTACATCAGGAAATTTAACCAATCTAAAAATAAAAATAAAAAAAAACCACACATACAGACTTCCAAAAAATTGTGAACAAACCTGTTTCAAAAACTGATTGGTGCAGATACATTAATATCTAAATATAAATTAAATGTAAGTTGTGGTGTATAGATATTTTTCATCCTGCATGTGTATTTTTTCTATTTCGGTTGAATAGTAAGAATTCCACAAGAAATTTAAAGCTTTGTGCCTTATTTTTTTCTCCTTTTTTTGCATTGCATGGAAACATCTGACTGAAAATGTAGTCAGATAAACTTCAAAAACATTGATGACTATAATTTCTCCAAATCTCCTGCCAGAAAAGAAAGCCAAAGGTCAGCTGTTTGAAAAAAAAAGAAAAATCTAATCAAATGGCATCTTTGCCTCTAAGAATTGCTCAACCTGATTCATGCCAGTGTGCTAAAAACAAAAATAGATACTCCTATTGGCAGAACAGAGCAGACTGTACAAACAGAAAAGGCTGCTGCAAAAACTGTTGGAGACAAGAGCAAATGACCTTTAAAATGGAATAAAACAGCTCCAATGGAGCAAAAATTGTTTGATGATTCACATTTGATGTCTCAGAGGGGGCTTTAGAAGAGAATGTTCTGAAAGACAGTGTCCTGGGGAAAAGTTATTGGATATCTCTGAAATGTACCATTCATTTGTGCTGTAAAATAACAAGGATGATGAATGATTAAATTAGCCAAGAAAGTAATAGCTCATGTCAGACGTGGATGTGACTGGTGACCTCATCAGAGTGAAGCGTGCAGGTCACTGGGTTGCAGCTATGAGACTTGACCTCCCGCCAGTGGGAGAGAATGGGTGGGACAGCTAATTAGAGAGATGGGAGGAAAGCTAAAGGAAGCGATTAAGACGAGAGGTGAGTGTGAAAAACAAACAGAAAGCAGCAGAGAGGCTTTCTCACCGTTCCAAGGGGCACATTAAGGTAGAGCGGGGACACAGGCTGCACTGATGAATACGCTTCCCAAGGCTCCCGGGGGCTGTCCAATCAGGCGGTGCCATTGATGAATAGTCATGAGTCACCTTATCAGCATCGCCATGGTTACGCAGATGTGACTGTGGCCCCGTGAATGTGATGAGGGAACAGAAATGGGCAAAAGGCTCCTCTGTCTCCTTTCCTGTGCACATCTTGATCACCAATTAGAGCCTGGCAGGGAAGCGTTCAGACCAAGTGTTTTGCTTGGTGGCTCAGGTGAATGGCGTGGAAAAAGGCAAGTCAACAGAGGGAAATGAGGAAAAATGACAGTAAGACAGCAGGTGAATGTGCTCGGCAAGGGCGGGCAGACGGGAGATTTTGATCGGTCTTGACTTAAAATCACATTAATTAACGATAAAGCCAGTTGCCAAACAACACGTGCAGGTGATGGCTGACAGGAAGAGGAGATGGGAAGTGGATGACAAGATATTTAATAAAAGAGCAACGAAATTAGATTGGGCAGTTCAGCAGAGAGAAGCGTTATATGAAAAGGGGAGAAGAGGCTGAGGATGAGCAGTAAAAGACCAGCTGTGGCAAACAAAATAAAGAAAACGGACAACAATATACTAGAATCAATGTCTTCTGCTTTCTGTAACACGATAAAATGTAATGAAATTTCTTATATTGTTAAAAAAAAGTTGTTTTAAAGTGCAGTTTTACGAGCATGATGAAACGTGAAGGAAGCTTTAAATCTGTTGGCACACTTGATCATTTGATTTTAATTTAACTACTTGGAGAAGCTATCTATATATATTTTTTACAATCAAATGGTTTGTTTGTGAATGATCTTGTAGACAAGAGTCCAAGCAATTTCTAGTTCTACTTCAGGTTTATTGCAAGAATTTAAATGTCTGGTGACAGTTCTGGGGACTGTGATAACTGTAAGCAGGTGTTTCAAAATCGTTTTTCATGTAATTTACTACAAACTGTTATTTTTGTGAACATCAGAATTGAAGTGCCTTGTCTAAGCCCTATTTGCAAATGTTTTCAAAAGAACAAACCTGATCTAATGAAGAAAATTAATTTTTTAAAAAGTGGTTAATGAAGTACTTATTTGGGACAGATTATTTAGTTTAATGGTTTTGTGATCCCTGAGCACTGCCATAAATCTTTCTCAAACATTTTACTGCTGCACAATACACAGAACAGGTCAGTGACATGATACCGTCGTTAAGAACCGTCTACTTGCCGCTCATTTGTGGGGGCCACAGAAAACATTGTCAAATGCTTTTCAGCCTCTGCTTATCTACGCGCTTATTCACGAGTCAGTGAAGCAATCTGCAACAAATTCAAAACATGTAATTGGATTTGCATCACCATACAACGGGGAGGTCCTCAGGCACTCAAAATATCTCTCTGGGCCAAATATTTTTTTTTCTTTTTTATCAGTGCGGTCTTCACGCAGTTTTCTGTGTTGAGCCTGCATATAAATGTTGCTTAATTCTCGACTCAGAGGGGTTGAGCAGAGTCTGATTTGTATTTAATCTTCTAATTTACAGCGTGTGTGGAGAAACATTATTGCCCGCTAACCGTTCTCATTTCGCTGCCTGTTGACTGTGTTTAAAGTGCGATTAATCTTGCATGAGATGTTTGGCGGTGTGCTCGTTCCACGACCGGAGGTTGATGAATGAAGAGTGATGTTTAAACAATTGCCTGCAAAGGTCGTTTGTGAGGATACAAAGATGTTTGCTGACCTCTTAGAGTGAAGGTTTGCCTCTGTTTACTTCAGGAAGTGGCATCTTTCTGGCTTTTCCTTCTGTTGAAGCAGAGCAGATTCTAATTGTTTGTCTTTATAACACCTTTATTGAAACTGCTACCAGGCTCAGCTATACATCTTGAAGTTTCCACATTACAGCACAGCGATAATGACCTTCTGCCCAGATGATGAAATAAAAGAAAATGTACTTTGTCCAGTTTAATAGCTTCAGCCAAGAAATCAGGCTTTTTTTTTTCCCTCGTCTGCTTCTGATGCTAAGATTGTCTTCTCCCTAATGGTTGCAGGCATTTTATCTCATTTTAATTTTGTTATGCATCAAGCAACACGCAGTAATGCCCGAAGCTTCAGAAAACTCTAGGTCATGTCCCTGCCATTTACCATGATCGGACTGATGAGTGACCTCTGATTCTTGCCTTGTAATATTGCACAGCTTTGTAATAGCAAGACAGGGGAAATCCCTCCAGGAAAACACACCGCCAATGACTTTTTATTTTTTATTTATTTTTTGGTCTTTAATGTGTTTTACACTGCAGATTATGTTACAGCTATTTAGAGGGCAGAATTTGGAAGAAAAATCATCCCATAATCTTCCAATCAAATAGAAGCTCATTTCACCACCAGCTTTACTTTGTGCGTTATTTAAGATTAGGAGGCTAAAGTCAAGAATTGCTTCACAGTCTTTGGGCAATGCAGTTTTTTTTTTGGAGGGGGGGGGGGTGTCTATTTAGTAATGCTCTTATCTTGCAGTAGTGGTTAAATTTTAACGTATAAATAATTTTGGTAGCTATTATTCGCTTCCCAGATTTGTTTCATGTGGTGGTGCATTCAGTAGCAGCTTCTTTTACTCCCACATGCCTCGGCTGATTTGATCCCCAGAGCATTCTCAAACTATTTTTGTCATGTTGATGTTGAAGGCCACATTATCCTTTAGGTAGGAACACTGCCATTTTTTTTATGTATGTGGTTTATGTCACTGTGACCTCCTGGTGAATAGCATGTTCCTTAGAATCCAGGCAAAACATTACCCACAGAGTTGTACTGTCACTGCAGGTTTCACTATTCCACATACAGTACCTTGATTTATTAAGTTATTTATTAATGTATTACAATTTTATGTGATACATCAAGACAAATAAGGGTGTAGTTTCGAATTGGAAAATTGTTTTGACTATATCTATGTTTTTGTTAATAAAGAAAAATCGAAAAGTGTGCATTTCTATTCATCCTCGTGAGTAAATGCTTTGTTGAACCACCTTTTGTTGTCGTTATGGCTGCATATATCCGGGTTGCCCATGTACAGGCTAATGGTTTTACCCATTCTCCTTTGGAGAAATAGTTCAAATTCAACCAAATTGGAAGGTAAATATCTGAGCATAGTTTGTCACAGGTTGCCATGGATTCTCATTAGACCTGGATTTTGACTGCACCATTCTAACACATGAACATGCTTTGTTCCCAAGTCCCCTCTGGCTTTATGTTGCAGATCATGTTCCTCTCTGAGGTCTTATGTAGTTCCTAACTGACTTTCGTCTGGGATTTTCCCTGTATCTTTCTCCAGTCAACTTTTTCAAACAGGAGGCAAGTAAGAGGTGACCTTTTGCTCCAAGGAGGTGGGAAAAAAAAAACTGGCAATAATTGTGATTTTATTAAATTTGTTCATTCTTGTGAACAAATTTACAAGAACAATAAACTCATTGTTTATTTTATACAAGTCAGTACAGTCTTGGCCTCTGAAAGCAGAGAATATTCTACAACAGCTGCAGAAGGCGCTGCAACTCACTCCTCTAGGCAGCACTGTTTGTTCATTCTGAAATGCACTTAGATCCTTATGCATATTGCATATTTTTGTTACTTTTAGCTGAAATTTGGAAAAATTTCCCAGCTACCGTTTTTCTGATTGTTCCTCGGTAATGAGGATGCATAGAGTATTTAACTTCTCATTCAGGGATTGATAATGCACTGACCGCGTGACTCTTATAAAAGACAGCAGATACCCAGCCTGGAATGTTGCACATTTCCTGCCATTATTTCTCATATCACATTTTCCCCAAATAACACCAGAGTAAAAAAAAAAGAGGAGAGTTTTGTGCTATCGTGTCCACGGTGTTGCTTTGCCTTTGAAACATACATTAGAGAGCTACCATGCTGTGAGCCTTGATGTTCTGCAACCTTGATGGGAGCATGTACATGTGCACAAAGTACCACATCAAAATCAGAATATGCATGAGTATTCAAATGCTCAACGAAGGATCTGCAGGAGACTTACTTAAGCAGAAGTTGATAAAATATTGTGGCTTTTTATACACATATATATATATATATATACGGCAGGATGAGGCTAAAAATACAGAAACAACTTGATATGACAGTAGCAGCAGACTCATAACAGGCTGAAGGAGATGTTTCATAGAGGATTATACAGGTAAGCTTACAGAAAAAGTTTGAACCTGTGTCTATGTAAATAGATGGATGGATGGATGGATGGATGGATAGATGGATGGATAGATAGATAGATAGATAGATAGATAGATAGATAGATAGATAGATAGATAGATAGATAGATAGATAGATAGATAGATAGATAGATAGATAGATAGATAGATAGATAGATAGATAGATAGATAGATAGATGCCAAGAATGTAATTTTCTGGTAATCCTTGTGATCTAATGTGGAAGACAAAAGAAGCTCTTCTTTTTATCACCCCACAGTTTTACAGCTTTGTTTTTGCAGTAAAGATGCTTACACTGCTTGTAAATACCAGAATCTCTCGCCATGGAATAAAGCTGAAACCTCTATCAGATTTTTTAGCCCGACAATGCCTGCATAAAATGCAAGAAAATCCATGATCCATGTTTTATGAGAAATTACTCCTATTACAGCAGAGTAACAAAAAACAATTGTGAATGAATTATTCTTAAAACAAAAAAGCCACCCATACAATAACCCTGAAATAAAATGTTCTGGCTTGTTAACAACGCAGTCACAGCTTTTACAGAAAAAAAAAAAGAAAAAATGGTGAGAGCTGCCAATGAACTCTCAGACAAACAGGAATACTAAATGTCTTTTTCAGCCTGGTGATTCACTGCACTTCCTTCAAACCAATCTTTTTTTTAATTACCTTGCTTGTTTCCTTGACATCTTTCTTTCTTTTTCGTGTTAACTTCTTTCTGCTTCTGCCACTCCTCCTCTTGCCTCAGGGTATTCCCCAGAATCCATTTAAGTTTCTCCACTGATAAAAAAATTAAAAAAATAAATCTATTGCAGCAGTAAAATCAGAGAACAGAGATGAATGATGGTGCTGATCATGAATAGTTGCACAGACTGAGCTGACTCTGCCCTCTGGGCAGAAATTAAGAGAGTGCATTCCTGTTTTTTAATCCAGCCCTTGAAGCAACTCATGATAACAGATATTTTGTAAAGTAACTAATAGAAGAAAGACACTGTGTGAATATTTTTGTTGTCTAAGTGATTTCTACGACTTGGAATTTTAACTTTTATGAGGAAATAGTTCTGTTTTTTAAACTTATGATGTATACAGTCTAAAATATATAAATTCATCAAGTCATTGTGATAAGGTGAAGGTCGAAAAGGTGATGATATTTGTTTCTGTGCGAGAAAGTGAGAGAATGCCTTTTAGCTTTGCCTCAGGTTTCACTCAGGCACTCTTAGCAGATGCTATTGATAATAGTAAGCTTAAAAAAAAAACCGAGGGAAAGCTGCAGGGGAACAACTTCTTGCAGAGTGAGTGCACACACCGCATACTAATAATTCACCAACTATGTGTCTGTGAGAGTAATTGTCATAAAAACCAAACAAAGCCACGGAGTTGAGATATCGTCCAGAAATCGTCCAAAAGCCAAGCGATGCCATCTGAATTTTGGTGGCCTATTAATCTCTGAAAAGGTCAAAAGAAGAAAGAGCACTTTCAAACCAATCTCATAAAAGATTCAACTGATGCATTTCCCATTCGCTGGAATCTAAGTGAAATGAATTAATTCATCGATCGTGAACACAAGAGTGAGTAACTTGAAAAGATTCGCATGTAAAAAGCCTTTTGGATCTCGAGTGGCCGAGCCTGGAAACGGCACTGCATTATGATAAGAAATGAGTAATGTCTGACGTGCAGCAGGACCATTGAAATGTGAAATCCTGAGAAGGAGTTCATATCAAGTCAGTTCATCAGATTGTATGTGGAAGGCAAGAAGTGGACCGAGCAGAGTGGGGAAAAATATTCTAAAATGAAGGATAATAAGGCAGGATTTCAGTCCTCAGATAAGGAAGAGTTTGATGTGGGGAAAAATACCTGAATGGTGCCAGTATTGAACCACCTGCATCTCTGTGAAGCCTCACATCAAGAGTTTTCATCAAAGGCTACAACCCCCTACAGAAACAGTGGATTAATTATTTTTTCTTTTTGTCTCATACATTTTATTCCACATCCATTTTTAACCACTTCCATAATAAAAGCGTAAATCAAAGCAGAGCGTGAGCTGTTTAATTTAATTTTTTTCTTCAGCTGCTGCCCCTTAAGATGCATTTTCATACTGGTTGCAGATATTAAAATGAGTAATTCAAAGCAGTCGTATCCGGGTGTGCACGCAAACTTTCTGTCAAACAAGACTACTTGTGCGTCCGTGAAATACGACTCAGATTATCTTTAGGAATCTTGCAAGGTAAGAGCTCAATTTAGAGTCTGACCCATTTTACATCGATTTCTTAAACTGCCCGTTCCCCTAAAATTAGATCAACTGGATTAGGTACTTTTTCACCGAGACCAAAAGAGAGTTTCACTGTGTCGCAGAGCTAATTTAAGGACCTGAAGTATCACTTCGTCTGGATCTTTTAAACTATTAGCCTTTGCAGAAAAGCTGATTGGGATGGGTTTCCTGACAGGAAGATAAATTGCCATCATAAAACGGCTAACCTTCAATTTGCCAAAACTTAAGCACTTTACCAATAGATGATTGCAAAATATTTGTTCAAGTTGCATTTCAAAATTGTGTTTTTCTCGTACATGACTGTTAAAAAGCTCCATCTTACTAATGAAATTGTTAACAGGGCACATTTAAAAAACAGCTAAAGCTGTTATTATCATCTTTCAGATTTTGAGATTTATTTTATTTGAGCTCTGTGACTGGAGTTGTTCCTGTGGTTTACATTATATAACTTCTACTTTTGTTCTGTTTGGATGATGTTCCCTATATTTTTCTGCCATATTAACCTCCTTCAGTTGCATCGCATTGGGTGACTCACCTGATTGTCCATATACTTCCAGTGAAAGATACAGCATTGAATAAAGAATGGAAATAAACTCTTCAAAACATTTCAGTGTTACTCCCAGTCACAATGCTAACCCTAGCATTAAAGTTCATGGTTCATGGTGACAGCATCTGGCTAAGAATGTCCAATATGTGGTGCATGTATTCTCAAATGTTCTCTAAATAAAAATCTGCACCGTTTATGCAATTTTAACAAAAGTATCTAATCACATATAAATGTTAGTATTTAAGTATGCTCTTTGCTAATAAAAAAGTCTCAAAAATATTGGGCTAATATTGTTTATAAACACACATTTATTGCTAGATCAGTAGTTCATAAATCATTCTTGCTGGGTGTGAGGATGGGAATAGTACAACAGATCATCACTGGGCAACACAGAGGCACACAAAACTTGCAATCATGCACACTCTCATTCTCAATTAAGGGCAAATTAGTGACACTCGTACAACCTCCGAGCAGAAGTCCATGCAAACCAAGACTTGAAGCTAGGAACTTCTTGCTGCAAGCCGACACAAGCCACCCACTGCTTTATCATGTTCACTTGTGAGATATAAATTGCTTTTTAGAATATATTTTCATTGTGTTACAGGGTTGTATGTTTTAAGTCAGACCTGAACATTTAAGAGAAGCTGGTTGGCTGATGCATACATTAGTACCGACTGATTCTATGTTGTCAAGCTGCAAATAGTAACTAACCCTCTGATTAGAATAGAAATTGTGCATTAATTTCATGGTGGGAGGGTAAAGATTTTGAAAACGTAGCTGATAAAATCTGCTCCTCAAACAAGGTCACTTCCCCATAACCTCATTTGTCTGTTTCAAACTTTTTAAAAATAACTGCAATTTCTTTGCAGAAAATATTCTACAACTGTTGTGTGGTACCGTGACCCTGCAAGGAAAGTGGGTATAGGCAATGAATAGATGGATAGACACTAACAGCAGACTTTCAATATGAAAAATGCAAATGTCTAAATATTTACCCATATGCTTCAGACCATGCTCTTGCTTTCCTTCGTATATTATCAATCTTCCTCTTATTTTAAATGCTTTTCCCACAAATTAAAGTTTGTTTGATGTTTATTGGAAATCCATCCACTGGGGTCAAATCATGTAATTGGCCACATTGGAACAGGTCAATCTGACAACACAGATTATAATATGAAGTCCACTGAGAGCACAAGAGAGTCATTGCAGACCAATTAACCTTTCCCTGATCCCACTTATCATAGAGAGACACTTGAGGCATTAGGAGGGACAGCCAAAGTGAGTGAAAATGAAGTGATCATGTGCATAATCATGATACAGTAGGAACACACACATGTATACTGAGTATCCTAATGATAAAAACAGAGATGAAACAAATAACTGATCATCTTATTCATTGTTCTGCTGAAAAAAACACACAGGGATCCAAACTCTGATGCCATTTTCAGATTGTCATATAACACTTTGAACTGTCTTACTGCTAAAATGTACAATACAAATAAACCTAACTTGACTTGCCTAAACAATAGCCTAATCTGGAAAGTCATAGCTTCTTGAACCCAATTATGGTACTTTTTGCATTGCTGTAGGACGCCAAGTAGCATTCGGTGTGCAGAAGACCGATGTTGCATTGAAGGGTCCACCAGACACACCTCAAAAGTCCAGTATCTCTAACTCACTGAGTTTGGTAAATCTCCATGTACCATACAGTGTATGCTCCAATAAGTTCTGCTTCAGCTACTACATAAGCCGTATTGAGGAGATCAACCTGTTGTTCCACTGAGATCTTAAGCAAGCTCAAGTTGTGACCTTTATCTCATCGGCATTGTTGGATCTGGTGCGTCTCCTGTTCCTCTTAACAATACTCTCTAGATCATCTATGGGCTTCAGGTCAGAGAAATTTGCTGCAATCAAATTAATTGTCAAACCTGGCTGTGTTTGCCCAGTCCTACTGGAAATTCAAATCAGCATCTCTATAAACCTTACCATCAGAGGGAAGCTCTTGTTAGCTGCTCTTACAATGAACCAACACTGTGGTACCTCCTCATTGGCCCTTCAGTAGATTCTGCTCACTCTTCCTCCAGATTCTGGGAGTTTGATTTCCATCTAATAGTCAGGTTTACCTTCATTAGACCTTAGACTGTCCAGTTCTTCTTGGACCAGGTCCGACAATTCTGGTGTCTCTGGTTCAAGAGTGGCCTAACACAATGAATGCTACAGTTATAGCTAATTTCTTGGATGATCTTGCATGTTGTGATTCTCAAGGTTCTGAATTCAGCTGAAGTTTAGACTTTAAAGCCTTCCCTTAAACTATTTTATGAATTTTGCTTCACAATAGTTGATCCTTTTACTTGCGAACCACTTTCTACCACAGTTTTTTTCCTTCCCTCTAAACCTTCCATTGTTATACTTGGATGCAACACTGAAAACCCAATGCTAAAGGTCATAGCTCCTTTAGTAATGCCCTTTTGTAGCTTAACCTTCTCGGGGAGTGTGTCAAGAACTGTCAGCTGGACAGTTCTTGACACATCTGTCATGTCTAAAAAGTAGAAAAAAGTAAGTAAAAAAGGAAAAAAAAAACTTTTTGTATTGGTGTCATGTAAGATAAAAAATTTCAAGTACCTGAAATTTGGGATTTGATTTTGCTGGAAGTCATAAGCATCAAAGTTAACTCAGTGACAATTAAGTGTTTATTTCTGTGTAGCAAATCTATGCAATCAGTTCAACTTTTTTGGCTGACATTCTAATTTACTGAGCTGCACCAGTTTGAATGCTCACTTTTTTAGGTATGCAAATATTTCCCCTTGTTAATTAATATCATAGATGCTAAAGGAGAGACACTGGGGAATTTAATGAATGTTTTACAGAGGATTAGAGCCAGCTGAAGGGCAAGTGGGAGCATAACCGAGGGGAGAGAGGGATCAGCTGGCCGTTACATAAGTTCATTCTGTGGTCTGTGATTGTGTCATGAAAGGAATTTAAGATTAGTACTAATTGAATCTCAATGAGTCATTAGCTCCACCTGCTTTACCTACAGCCCACTGAAAAGTGATGGGAACTCATGTTGGCTCCCCCGTTCCTCTCTGTAAGCCACCGTCTGCCAATGAGTCTAATGCAGGTAATTATGTGGGAATGAAAGGCTGCTTGACTTTCTGGATGAAGATTGGCATCTTGATGCATGCAGGGGTGGACGGGTGGGGGGTGAGGTGTGTCAGCTGTAGCTGGTGAGACAGAACTGTCGTGACAGAAAGGGGAGGGATGATAAAGCCACATATACACATATGTAAGTCGGTACTTTAGGGCAATTTTCTTGGTTGATAGAGACATGTGTTGCAGTGAGGAGCAGGGAACAGTGGAGCACAAACTACTGAGGAAATGCATTTGTTTACAGCCGAAGGGGTTTTTTATTTGGCAGCTTGCTGCAGGGTATACATGAACTATTCGGATCAGAGCTGCTGTTAGTGGATGGGCTGTTTAACCTAGCTCAGAAATCTTTAGCTCCGACATCTTAATAATCAGAATTGCTTTATAACTCCTGTCTTTATTTCAGTGAAATAAAACCAAAATAATACAGTCTGGCTCATTTAGTTTTATCATCGTTGGTAGTGTGTTGGGCAGCAGAAAATACTACTACTGTAAGCCTTGGGAATGCCATTGCTATTAATGTTATCGGTACAAAGATGTGAAATCTTTTTAGTTTGCTAAAACCCCAATTAATTTCAGAGTTTCTGCTCCTCGTTTTGCATGCTTTGCTTGTATCTTACATTTAAGCTTCAAACACTCAGCATTATCTTTGCTGTCTGACATTCATTTTTTCTTAACAAGAACAGATCAGATCTTAATTTCATTCTTTCATTTTCCACCCCTGTGCATATAAATGATGTCTAATCTTGCTCCAGTAGAGAACTAAAATCAGTTTTCATTCATTTTTGTTAGTTCTTTGATGTTGCCAATTACTTATTTGATTATATAGGAACAAATTGTATACATGGCTTGCTATTTTACAAGAATCTGTTGAATCTTTTGAAGTAGAATGCCCAAATAATTTCAGTTCAGTCCAATTCAGTTCATTTGATTTGTGTTTTATTCAGTTCACCTAAGTTTGTTTCAGTTCTCTTCAGTTGAAGGTAATTCAGATTGTGTTAAAATAGATATTTTTGAGTCAATTTGATTTTATTAGTAATTTCTTCTCAAGTGCGAGAGAAATTCAAAGAAACAAACTCAAGGCAAATACAAGCAGAAACTGTCACAAAGGTGTATAGACTTATACATTTGCAAACGGGTTTATGGATTCAAAGAAGCTAAAATGTGCTGATCAGTCAGTTCAATAAGATCTGCAATCATTTTTCCGTTTTGGTTTTTGTTTTGCCTTTTCCATTTCTAATTTTTTATGCCCTCTCTTACTGAAGCGCTTTGGATTTTTTTAAATAGATTTTTTATAGATTTTTTTATAGATGTGTTTATGTTTATGTTTATAAATTGAATTACTGTCAGTGAATAATAAGGAATATATCTTTCAAATGGGTGATCCAGGAAGCTGATTCCCAAGCAATGAGGATTAAATCCAGTGTAGTTCTTGGCAAAAGGTCTCCTCGGAGCCTGAGGAGCATCACTCTACTGCTGCAGTAATAGCAAGTACTATGGCCTGGCCATAAAGTACCTTCTGTTTAAACCCCACCAGTCATACTTGCACCTAACAGGGGATAACCCCCTAAACGTTTAGCTGTGATCTCCTGATCCTGTGGTCCTAATCCATAAGGCTCAAAACACACTCACAGCTACAAGCCTCGGGCTTAAAATGTCTTCTGTGAGCAAATCTGCTTCACAGATGGGATAAATATATATGATGTCACAAATCTGACATCTTATCATGATTGTAGCCTGGAGATTAGTTGGATGAGCTACAAAGCAAGAAAACAAACAAACAAAATCAACAAGACAAACTTTTAAAGTAAAGCCAAAAGGTGTTCACTTGAGAATATTCCTTCTGTTTTCCAGCACATTTGCAGGTATTGTTGTTGCTGTTGGACTCCCTGCACTACTGACTGTTTTTACTGTACTACTTACACTTTGTGTCAGAATGTGCAGAAATAAGAGAAACAACATTGACTCTTTGAAAATGTCCATGATGATGCGGCCATTTAAAACACGCTCTGAGTAGAATATGAGCGTTAACGGTTGACCCAACTCTCAACAAGAAATCCTTTTTCATTCATGCAGAACAATGACTCCATGCAGTTTCCAGGAAGATTAATAGCATCTGATCTGTTTCAGTTTGTCATGCTGCCTCACTAGTACACCTTGGTGTGTGCTGGTGTATTGGTGTTTGTCCTAAATCCTGAAAGATACTGTCGGAGCCATTCATTGCCAAGAAAACCTATTACCTTCGTGGTTTTCCCCAAGGACAATACACCACAAAATTGACATGGCATTGAACTCCTGTTTGGTGTTGACTTAGATCATCATTCCCTTCACTGAAGATGGGTGGAATTAAATTCAGATGAATGGTATTAAGTTTGCGGAAACTTATTAATGAGTCAATCATTTGAAACAGCCGCTGTCCTGCAACTGTCAGATTTGCCCCTGCCTTATAACACCTGAAACTGTCAGTAAGAATGAGGATAATAATTCAGTCATTTAATTCATGTATGTTGGTCTCTAGGTGCACATCCACCAGTTGCAGTGCAGTTTACCAGCCCTTGAGGAGTGACTTTGTACACCACAGATCTAAACTACTCCAATAGGTTTTCTCATTTTATAACCCCGATTCAATTTTCTACATAACTTTGTCTCTTTCTTGTCTGCCGTGTTGCTTGGTTTTTCTATGATGCTGTTTGTTCATCAGTTCGTCAAACCTCCAAGGCTTTTCACAGAACAGTTAGATTTACACTGAGGCCAGAATACACACAGGATGGCTCGATTGACTAATTAGACAACTTCTCAAGGCAATTAGTTGCTCTAAGACTTTGGTTTTAGGATATCAAAGTAAACAGGCTGAATATAAATGCATGCCAGACTTTCCAGCTTTTAATTGGAAAATATTTTGTAAACCATGTATCATTTCCTTCCACTTTAAAATCCATTCCAAAAGAAGCTTCTGGTCCTAAGGAGAGAAAATGAAAAAATATTCGGAGGGTCTTAGTAATTTTACAACCCCCTGAAAGCATTAGGAATAGAAAGTTGTCTTCAATAAGTTTAGTTCTGAATAAATTTGTTAATTCATTTACAAAAGTAGCATCCAAAAGAGCTGTATTAAATTGTAAGCAAGGCAAACCTTGCTTCAGATGAGTGTTTTGAGAGGGAAGGCTCTGCTGCAGCCATTACTGCACCAGAATCAACTTTTCTGATAACCACTTAATGGTTTATTGACCACCCGATGTCTTTCCTCCAGGTTAACTTGCCACTGTAAAATGAGTTTCTGTCTTCTCACTCTCGTCTCATCTCAGACGTTTAAAGTCTTCATTTTTTCAGGCGGCTGTCTCTGCCCTCAGCTGGAGCTCTTATCCGTATTTTTTTCCCCCCACTCTCCCCCTCTCTTGTCTGTACAGTGTCATTTTCACTTGGAGCTTCTACTTCTTCTCAAGTGAATCACTTTGTGTTTGAACCTTTTGTCAAGTAAAAATGGGATACAGCGTTCTCATTCATGATGTGTAATTTCCCTTAGTAGCTGTTTATTTGATAAAACACACTATCGGGTGTGTATTCCTGAATGCACGGCTACTATATTTGCATTTGCTGGGAACCATATCTGCAAGGTTATTGATGCAGCAAAGAATAACTTTTAAATTAAATTCAAAATAGGCAGCCTTGCTCTAGTGGCTTCCTGTACTATTTTGAGTAAGGGCACAATCTTATCCATATTGAAAATTCAACAAGGCTCTTGCAAGCCTTCTGAGAATTACGCCTGCAATTTGGTGTTTATTTCACTCTGTATACTTTTGTTTATGTAATACCATGTACAATTGTTGATGGCCTTAGATTTATTTTCACTTAATATATTTTACATCAATGAAGGTTGTCACTGACCTGAATAAATGTCTGGTTGCTAAAGCCCTTGGAAACCTGACTGATGCCTTTATGGTTTAATCTAATATTCAACATAATGTGAGTTGGTGAGGCTTTCGATTAGATATTAGTGATATTGTGTGAACAAGAAACAACACAATATAAAAGTAACTGGTGCTTTATAATAGTCCATCCAGGGTTGTTTCCAGCCTTTATAGATCCAGACTTTTTTTAAAAAATGTAATTACAAGCCTGCCCCCCACTTCCTCAATGTCAGATTTTAACAGCCATGTCTTTTTCCACAGGCGTCAGATGAGTCATCCGACTCCCCAGAACCAGGGCCCGTCACCTGCATGGAGCCCTTTATGGTACGGAGGCTCTCCTGCCGGACAGTTCAGCTACCCCCCCTGGCCTTTAGACAAGCTGAACAGTACTACTGTGACCGGAAACCCGAGCCGGATACAGTCACAGTTCCACCTCGGCCCACAACACTGCCATTACGAGCACCGCCACTTATCGCCATCACCTCTGCCGACACCACCAGGTAGGAGGATGTTGACAAGTGGACATCAAACAACTACATGGCATAGAATGGATATATCCTGAAAATCTTAGTCAGTTACAGTATAGCCAATCTGCAACACTAAGTGGCGCACAGTGATGTCACATGACCAAAACCAGGAGATAAATTTCTCTTTATATAGATTAATTACACACATAATGATGTTTTAAAGCCTTTGTTTTAGATCATTTTCTGTTCTCATCTAATGAAAACATAACATTTAAAATTATTTTACAGTACACAAAAAACTATTTCAATACAGAAATATGGGCTTAAAAAGCAAGTCTAGGACCTGCTTAAAGGTTTTTATTTTTCAAAAGGTACTATTAATCTGACAAATGGGCCTCTTGTAAAAAGAAACTACACCAGTTTTACAAAGAACTCAGTAATTTGTCAAAGAACATCAGTAAAAAGAAACTGTATTATGAAGACCAATCAACACAGCAGGGGGGTCGAGGATTAAGATGTGGGAGCAAAACTCTGCTTAAAGCATCCTTAAGTTGCAAAACAATATCCTGAGCTTTGGGGAGCTCAAAGCTCCTTTGATGTTGGCTTTTCCTATCATTGTGAAGCACAATTTACCAAGCATTGGATTGTTCACCCACTATTAGAGAACGTGAGCTGGGTGTAGACCGTCATGAGGCAAGCTAGTTTTACCCTACCCTAATGTGTTGTTGCACTTATCAGTAGTTAGAATTCTTTTGGTAAATAAATCAAAAAGCAATGTCTCATTTTATTTCCATGGATCACTTATGCACTACTTTGTGTGGGTCTGTTGAAGACTGAAGTTGGCAGCTGCAAGGTGACAAAATGTAAACAAATTCAAGATGTGAGTTTGTTTTTTTTGTCACCCTCTTTGAACTGCAACACAGATACAGAAGTTATGGTTTTTTTGCAAAGCATCTGCAGGCCTTTTACCATAAAATCATAACTAGACTGATGGATTCTGTGGACGTCATTCTGCCTTGCTGAACAGAAACTTAATCAGTTGTATTCAAAGCTCTCCCAGACAGAAGTGGAAACACAATCAAAAAGATCAATGTGTCAAGTTCTATTGAGGGAGACAGAGAAAAGCCTGGTTGTCAAAGATACTGAGTTCAATGTACAAAGAATGCCGGATTTTATTAATTGGTACTGTTGGTATTCAGAGAGGCCAGTGATAAAAAATTAATCACCCATCTTTTGTCTTCTGCATGAGAATATAAAGTTTTCATTTTAGTTCAGAGTACCATCCATTGGCCTCTATGTGTCCTAAAATGGTCATGTCTATGACTTTGGTCTGCACTGTCTTCAGATCAGCAACATGCCTAATTCCCCACCTTTCTCTAAATTCTCACTGCTTGAGACAAATTCTTGAACAGAGCTTCATATTGAGGGGAACCGTCGTTTTATATTTCTTCCATTTTCCAATGATTGCACCAACACCTCTCACCTTCTCACCAAGAAAGTCTGGGAGAACATTTCAGCCTCACTGCATCTCTTTGTCTTTGGCAGGCTTTATTCACAGAGTCACTGATCTGATCTGGATGCCAAATGAGAAGACAGAAACTAAATAAATATTTTAGTTATAACATACAAATCAGTTTTAACTTTGATGTTATGTTTATTTCTGGGTTTTTAGCTAATATTCTGCGTCTTCACATTGTAATGAAACTGTCATGCAAATTTGAGAGCATTTTCTAAGAGTGCAAACTTACAAAATGAGTTAGCATATTTTATTTTCCTTTGCTTCCTTAGTCAAATGTTAGATCCATATTTATTCCAAAAGCTGGAATAAATACAGAACTGTAATCATGAATATAAGCATTTCAGCTCTGACATAAGATTGACAGGGAGACTTCTACTTTCAGTAACAATTTGAGATATAAAATAATTTGACAACTCCAAGATACAAACTAAGTTTGACAACTTAGTTTGTATCTTAAAATACACTGTTTTCTGCTGTGTTAAATACATAAATATGTCTAAAAACAAATAATAGAGTGGAATAGTAAAATATATTGAGCTGATTATAAAACATGACACATTTCACTCCCAAAATAAAAGATGTTTTGCTCACAAAAAAGAAATATATTGGGTAATCTCCAGCACTTTACAGTATTCCTGCTCAGTCTTTTTAAATAAAGAGATATTACAGACATTCCTTGTTGATGAAGCTCAGGTCCTTCAGTGTTTGCAGCAAGATGTTGCATATAATCTTTAGGTCTGTTGTGAAGTGCAATCTCATCTAGAGCCATCTGTTAGGGTATTAGCATCAGAGCAAGCAACTTCAAAAAGCCGATAAATAAAACTGCTTAGTCTTATTTCTGGAGCAGAATTTTTGAAAAAGGATGCTTATTAAAATGAAAATCAATATGGATAACCGTAAGCAGCCACTTCATAAAACTGTAACGCAACAACACAACACGTCTGGCTATAACAACGCTGCAAAACCCACAGAGCACAACAGGAGATCCTTCCTGTCCATCTGTAATAACTGAAGAAACTTAGATAATGGAAGCTCCTACAACAATTTACTTTCCCTTTGATCATTTTCAAACCTGTGGCAGCCTGGCTGAGCTCGAAACCAACTTGTGTTTGCAATAATTTCAGATGTGTATAAAGTCACGGAGGTGGTTAAAGCTTTAGATCTTTGTAAAGTAAGTTAAAAGAGAAGTTCTGACAGAGTATTAGTGTCATGTACTTGATATTTGGCTTTCATTTGTGCTTGTTCTTCATTTTAGATGGCTGAAAATAGTTTTTTTTTTCTAATTACTGTAATATTTACTGCTCAAGGTACTCTGAGAATCCAGCTTCTACTAGCGAAGCTTATAGGAATGTGATCTCTCTGTAGTTGGACTGGTTCCCCTTTTTTGAGTAGTGGACCACAGTCAAAAAGGGGGACCGGTCTGCCAGTCCAGGAGAACTACCTCCAGTGTCCATGAAATATTGCGCGATCAATAACTAATTAACAGAAAAGTTTATTTACTGGCTACAATTCTTCAGAAGCTCCTCATCTGATGCTTGTTCAGATGACTCCTAGTTCACTCCTGTTAAAATTCATGAACTTATTCATTTGAGTTTAAACTCTATTTATATGCGATTAGCATTTAGACAGAAACTTGAGGCAATAAAAGATGAAATATTATGATTTGAGGCAGAAGGTTTGTTTGTTGTGTTTCTCTGCCAGTCATGAGTGATAACTAAGAGTTCCGCACATTAAGTGTTTTCCAATAAAATTTCACAAAATTAAGTTCATTATTCTTTTAATCAGGGTTGGTGTTGTCTGTGTTTGCTTGGAGAACTAACACATGATGACGTGGAGGAGTAGTGAATAGATAACCCAAATACAGGGGCTGGAATAATTGAATTAAAACAGGAGTTTTTAATAGATTCCTTGTAGAAGGTTGATGACATTACACAGGGATTATAACAGGACACATGGGTAAAACCTTATGAATAGGCCGGAAGAAACAACAAAAATAACAATATTTTATGAATGATCAACAGCTGGTGGGGAAATGTCCAGCACTTCTGTGAGTCACTATTGCTGTTATTTCAGCAATGTTTCATCAACTCCCCATTACACAAGACTGCACTGTTAAGTGGCAGAAGAGGGAAAAAAAAAAAGATCCCACTGATTGAAAGATACATATTCTAAATTGATGGCAATACCAGAACTGCATGTGTAATGAGTCAAACAGAATAGAAAATAATAGCGGTGGTCAGACTGGAGGTGTTGTTTTTGTACAGGATTTTTCCGCTGAATCACCTGGACCCTGACTCAAACTGCAGCACAATGACGAGGCCAAAACATGTCATGAAGTTCTGACTGAAGAAGAACACTGAGTCATTGACCGTAGTTAATTAAACCCAACTCCACTGAACACTGAAGAGGGCACTTGAAAACAGACAAGACCAAATGTGGAAGGTGTTACAACGAGCTGGAATTGTGTTGCTCAGGTTTTCAGCATGGGCGCTTTGTGTTTTTGTTCACAATGTTCTGTGCAGAAGAAGGAGGTTTTTTTGTGCATGTGTGTTGTTTCTCTTGTCTTTCCTCTGAGAGGAGGTGTCACTTGCACTCGTGGTCTAGCTGGAATACATCTGATCTGACCAAAATTACAAAGGAGTATTTAGAAGAGCGGTTTCCCTGAAGTCAACGGCAAATGGTTTTCTCATATTTGTGATGATCCTTGCTTGACCTTTGTTGTACTGCATATTTTGTAAATAGACTCTTACTTGATCGCTCTTCCTCTTCGCTGTCTGATGAGGACATCAGAAATTACCTGGACAAGCTCCAGGGTCTCCTTCGACCTCTCCAGATTCTCCATTGTGCTTCTCCACACCGATCTTTGTCATGCATCTACATTCCTGTTCACCCTCCAGTATTCATTCATCCCTGCTAGTACTGGAACAGAGAGAACGGATAAAAATCTCTACTCAAACCAGTCATCCACTTACCACAAACTCTTCTGTGGATATACTTAACTCTCCTCAGATTTTCATCTCTCCTCCCAAACAGTAAGATAAACTCCATTCTCCATTGTCCATCTCCTTCTCCTGACAATCTCAAATATCAAAGACTTGCTTCTTACTTCTCTTCCAGTGGGGATCCAGTGGAAGAGAGGTACCTGCCAAACCATCTATGAGCTCAAAAAACCTTTTCAAACTACCAAGAGTGTTCGCAATTGCTGCATGCACCAAAGTCTTAAGCAAATCAAATACAGCATAGTACAGAGGGAGCTTCAACCAAGAGGCCAGTATGTTTTGTAAAATGTGGGGTTTGATGGCAAGGAGAATCGCACGTTAATCAAAATCTCTGAGATTTAAATTGGTGATATTAAAAATAGAGCTTTTTTCCTGAGGTCTTTAATCAACAGAAGGTTCTCATTATGGCAAATTGAAGGATCTTTTTGTTGGCAGCATGACTGTCTATCTAGTTGTGAAGCAGCACACTAGATTTTAAATTGGCTTTATTTGTTTTGATGCAGTTTACCTGAATTTAAGTGGGTTATTTTGCAAGCCATTTCTTAGGCATGGTTTTATAAATTACTGATATTTTTTTCTAAATGACCGGAGGTATTTACGTCACACAGATTGTATTAAAAACATCATCTACTGAAAGGTGGTGGTAGTTTTGATGCAAAAGAAGAAAACAAACGAGGCTTGCTGCTCCAACCGCTTTACAAAAATAACGAAGTAGCGATGTCACAAAAGGTAAAATTAATTCTTTTGTGAGGTGTACCTGATATTTTAGTCAGTAATGTCTCAAAAGAGATAAATTGTGCAAAAGGTGTTGTAAGTCAATTGTTTTCTGGCTTGTAAATTCAGAAAACTGACCTTCTGGTTTTGAAATGCTCCAAGGGATGCTTCGCAAGTACAGGAGCATAACCAAAGCTTACTTAAATTAACTCAGTTAAAAAAATACGTCCACTGAGGCGTTTCTCATTTATTATTCATCTAAGAATGAATTACTGAACGGAAAGAATCAATCCATCATATTTCACATCCTTTAAACAGCCAATATTCACATCCACATTACTAATTGATTTTGGGAAAAAAATCAATTAGCGATGGGCTAATTGATTTTGGCAAAATCAATCAGTGCAACTGTATGTACCCGCAAACGATGCTCTTGCAGCTTTGATGAGGAGCTGAAGTCTTAGTTTAGTTTTTACGTCTGCACTTTCTGTTTTATTCCTAAAGAGAGAGTAGTATAAAAAGGTGACAGAATGTCTATTGCCACAGAAAGTCAGCTTCGTAAAAAATTGGGTGTCCTTGTACAGGAACATAGAGCATCATAAAGGGCAGAAAGCAAAATATGAAATCAGTCTGCAGCAAAGGAAAGTATCCTTGCTGTTAATGGCTTAATAACACGCAATGCATTGGTATTTAAATGTTCCCCATCTGGCTTCAGACGGTGTGACTCATCAAACATTTGAGGTCTAACAGATTTCTGTTCCTCACCTCTGTGACTTACTAATCCTAACAGTAAAAGAGGGAACATTACAGACGTAACAAGCTAAGGCAACCAGAAATTAGTGGATTTTATTTCAAAGTAAAACACAAAGCAGTTTTACACATACTGTGTCTGCTATTTATTTATGACCCTCGAATGTGTTGGAAAACAAATCTAGGGAAACAATCAGCTTCTGTCTGGAGATTCTTGCTAGCACAGCGCTGTGGATTAAGTCAGTTTTGGCAAAGGAAAACACGATTTCTCCTACTTGCTTTTTTTATTTATTTATTTTCCTAGAGGGTTATATATACCCACCAGCCTTCTCTATTGGAGCTGGCGGTCCAGTGGGGAAATCATGATGCAGCTTGGAAATCGAAGTACAGCCAGTAAGTTTAGAGCAGCCTGTGAAGTCAGTGGTCAAAGCTTCAAATCTAAAATCCCACATTGTCTCCGTCGAAACATGACAGAATCCTCTCATTTACCCAGGGGACAATGATGGTCCTCTCTGACTCAACTTTGATCTTGATGGCAGTCTTCAAAAGGGCTCTGAATCTTACTTATACACGTAGTGCTACCTGCATACCTCTGTGCACTAGCTGCTAATGTGCCAGATGAGAAGGAAAATACACCGGCTTCATCCTTCACATTTCTAGCTCTCCCTCTGTGCTTTTACCATAGATGATAGGACCTCAGAGCAAATGAGCTGTCAGTTTCTGCTTAATGTAGCAAAATGCTGTTTGAACTTCACAGTAAAAAAAAAAAACATGATTGCAGTTCTGTAAGCGTATTTTAAATCGCAATAAAGCATGACAAAAACTTAGAAAAACAACATAAAATAAGTTGCCAGTAGTTAAATTTCAAGCGGGCAAAGCTATTTTCACGGCAAATCTGTGGAAACTGTCTCCTGTTTCTCGTAACTGCTGTGTGATTCACAAGAACGTGTTCTCTCAATTCGGCAATTTTGTCTGCCGCATAGATGCATTGAACATCTACATTGTTCAGTCACCTGTATCTATGACAGAGCCTGCCACTCATAATGAAGAAACATTGTCAATACTGAATAATTCATCTTGCTGTTCTGATAATGTGAAAAAAGGCATAGGGCATTTGATGTAGAGGCAGCTCAGCCTCCATCTGACTGTCAGTGAACTTTGATGGGTTGATCAGCAATCGGCAAGCTTTCCTAGCATGTGTTACAGAGCACTGTTGTATTAGCTGAATTAGCATTTTATCATTTTAAATAGTTCTGTCATATTTACAGAAATACCTAGAGATAATGTGGATCGTTTAGAGGCTTTGCGTCTAAATAGATGCAATAGATTTTTTTCAGTGATTTTAAAGCTGGTTTGGATTTTGTCAACTCTTTAGACACGTTCACTGCCTGGAATACAAACGAACAGGCGTGACATGTCTGGCTAAAGTGTTTATTGAGTATTGAGGTGTTGATTTTTTTAAACAGTTTTTCCACAACTGCATTCTTCAGTGTATTTTGACGATGCATGTTGTGCCTTTACTCTAGCAAGACCACATGTTTGCAATTTCATTTCAACATAAATACAGTTGTTCCTCTGACATATTTTTTAAAGAGCTTTGATGACAGAACAGCATCGTGAAAACCAAAAAACACACCAGAGAAGTCAGGGGTAAGATTGTGGACAATATTTGACCTTTTAAGAAAGATTGGTAAGAAGAATTGTTAGACGTCTGTAAGAATCCCCATTAAAAACCATGTCAGGGACACAGCAAACACTTAGAACCACAAAACGTCAAGAACAATACGTTTTTGCCTCCATGTAAAATGCCATGCATGGTGGAAAAACTAGCATTAAGAATCTGTGGCAAAAGTTAACTGATATTCACTGACACTCATCTAATCTGACTGAGCAGATAAGACTTTTGCTTCTTTTCATTTTAAAGTTGTTTTTAAGATGAGTCATACTTTGTGCAGCAAATCAAATTCTTGAGTTAAAATAGGGTTAAGACTAAGGTGGCCAGTTCATGTGTAAAAAACACAATGTCTCATGCTCTGTTGAGTTCATCTGTTATAATATGAGGTTCAAGAATCCTGGTGTTTTGAATTTAGTCAAACTGTCAGACAAAAATCACATAAATGAAATTTGACTGGCTCAAATCAGAACACATGCAGAGAGGAAACTGGTGATGGGAAGGGTGTTTAACAAGGGGTATACATCTTAGCTGCACTTCCTTTGTTCATCAGTCAGCTGGAGTCTGGCATTCTGGATCTTCAACTTCTGAGAGAAATTTGTGACACTAAATTTGTAGGTGGTTGAATAAGATTCTCAACCCCTTATTGCAAGGCCAAAAGCATTTTTTCTTACTACAAAAGGTGCCTTGTTAAAGTATTAATGGCACCTTGGAAACTTTCAACAGTTTTTATGCTTTACAGCAACAACCCTTCACCATACGTGCAATTTGATAGTAGTCCATTATCCATAGTTTTCCATTTTTTGGGGCACATAAAATCTGAAAAAATGTGGTATGAATTTACATTCAGCCCTGCTAAGTCTATTTGTTTCAAAACCACCTTTCACTCCTATTGCAGGAGAAAGTATCTCGGGTATGTCTATGCCAGTTTTCCACATCTAGGCACGGAACTCTCTTGATCATTCTCCTTTGCAACATAATTCTAACGCGGTCATCTTGGATGGAGAGTATCTTTAAACATAATTTTTTTAGGTCCAGATTTTCATTAAGCTTTTGTATCCAAAGTAGTCACCTAAATCAGTCTATTTGCAAATATCTAAAATATTGAAAAGAATCTGGGAAACTGAAATACCTGGAATAGCATGTGACACGCTACTAGCCGGTAGTGCTAAGAATGTTTCCACTGTGGATATCAATGCAGATCAAGATACATTTCATGCTTGGACAATTAAAATAGGCAGGTATACGCTTTCTGAGAGGAGGGCTCAAACTTTTATGAGTTTTAGCTATTCACAGGCAGACGGAATCCAAATGTATTATGCTGTTTGTGCTTGAGACATAACAAAATCCAAAAGCTAAAGGAGTGTGAATACTTTTGCAAGGACAATCTCTGTTGTTCTACTGTCTTTCTGCAACCACCAAAGCACTTTAGATTTCTGTGAAATATCACTCACTGCATTTGGACTTGTAGCATAGTCCCAAATAAACATCGGCCGACTCCGCTGCCAGCCATGAGTCCCAAGAGACCGCGATTCGTTGGCACAACAACTGATGCAACGCTGATAAACAGTAGATGAATCGTTGCTCCGTTTACATATACATGAACGTTTTTGTGTTCGGAAAGCTGTGACTCTGCATTTGCATCACAGACAAGTTTCAACAAATAAACCAAGAAAAAAGTACATATGCAAAACTATGTGTTGAAACTGTCTGATCCAAATGAACAGCCAAGGATAATGAGAAATTAATCTAATCTTAATGCAGTATAAATTTCCTAAAAAGGAAAAAGTCGTCATGTTGATTGTATGTTTTATACTAGGAATCAGATTGAAGAGGACAATTTCTCGATCATTCAGATTCAGACGTACAAATCTTTCTTCCCCCTCTGATACCAGTCAAATACCAGCTCTTTCCCCTGCCCCTCTCCTCTTAACTAAAATGCTGCACTGCTCAGTATGAGGAACTGATTAAGTTCATTTTTTCATGTTTAAAGGAAGATAAAGCAGCAAATCAGCATAATTTATACTGCAAAACATTTATGCACAAATATGTTTGTTTTTCAGACTTGTGCCAATCATAATTATGTCTGTGAATGTTCACTAAATTGTTGCAACCAAAGAACTTGCTTATTTGAGTTAGTCAAGCATTACTGATAACCCCAGTGAGTATAATGAGATCTGTATTGGAGCAGTCAGGGGAAATCACTAATTATTGACTGTACCATACTTACCTCAGGGACTGCCTTGTATCTTCAATCCAACAGTCAAACACAACATAAACAAAGAAAAACTACTGATGAAATGTATAGCACAAAAAAGAAATAAAAAATGATGTTTCAAAAATCAATAAACATATTTATGTGTCATTTACTTGGATATGTTTCTTTTTCTGAAATAAATAACAGAAAAGAAATGCATTCACGCATTCAGTCACTGAAGTGTTCGTTCTCAGAGTACATTTTGCTACAGCAAGCGAACGTTTGACTTTAAAGCACATAGCAGAGGTGTGTATGTTTTTTTTTTTTTTTACCAATTAGAAAAAATTAAGAAAACTTTGATTTTCTAAAGAAGGATTAAAAACACAAAAAAATTTTTTAAAAAGTGCACAAAATTATTTCTGCAAAGTAAACCTTTTAATAGCCAGTGGGTGTTGTAAAACCTGATGATAGATAGCAAAATTTCAAATCAACTGGGACTGATGCAAAGAAGGCACTTTCAAGGTGATCGGTTGGCTTTAGTGAACAGCATGCAGAGAGAGTGACTTATGACAACATTCCCAGGTGGATTCTGAAACACTTTTTCCCCGAGGAATGCAAGTCAGACGGAGATGAACAAAATAAAAATCAGGAAGACGAAGATCCGAGGGTATGTCTGCGTAAGAATATATTTCTGAAAACCCATTGATGCTGGAGTCCAACTGGGTTGGTGAAACTGAAACGGCAGTGAGGATGAATTTCTTTAGCTCTCAAACTGGGATCAATCTATATTTTTTTCCTCCCAGAGTTTAGTGTGTTACTGATTTCTGTTTATGGTCGCCACACATAAACATTGCATTCTGATGCCTTAGTCTCAGTTATGTTGCATGCCAGTACGGCAGTCATAGAAATCCAAAACATTATGCATGAGACATGCTACAAAGTGCATAAAGAGAGCAAAGGACCTACCTTTATCGTTCTTGATCATCAAGAGATCATTTTTGGCAGTCATTGCATAATTATTCGGCAATTTTGCAAGTCGCAGCAGGATAGCTGGTATTTGAAACTCAAATCTGGGAAATTTTATTCAGCCTTTTGCTCACTATGCAATGTTCTCACGGGTAGCTCGATAGTTTTGCTGCAGGCATCCAGAACCCAAGAAAAGTTCACTGAAGGATTGCCATTTTGCTACAAATGGGTTGGACTCCATGTAACACGATTCTGTCTGGGAGTTTTAACATGGAGTCCACCCGGATGCTAGGCTTGTGCTCACAGTCTTTTGTGTGCTTGTGCCGTCCTGCCACCATTACACATATACCTGCTACTTCCGTTATCCCTCTCCTTGTTCCTGGAGGATTATATTTCTGCTGCTAGAACATGTGCGACCGCATTGCCAACAACGTTATAGCTTCCAGGATAATGGGCTCGAGCTGCGCCGTGAGCGTTAGGGGAGGGCGAAATGAAGCAAAGATGAGTCCACCTTTGCCCTGGAATTGATGGCAAACAGCAAAGGGGCAGAAGTTTAACGAGATGGACTGGATGTTTGCACTCCTGTGTAACCTGCAGTGATGGACACATATCCTGCACAGTCTCAGATTAATTATTTACTCCTATCAGTTTTTTATTTTTTATGTGCTACCTGTATGATGGAACACATAAGCTCAGCATTTTGCTTTCTATCCAATTTTGCAACACCAAAAAAAAAAAAAGAACAAAAAGAGCCTGCTATTGTTGGGAGAAACCTGTTCACCATCTAACCACCTGGCTCCATGCCCAAGCCCACATCCTGCTTTACTCGGGATGATTTTAGGGGAGGTACCTCGGGGTGGGTCCCTCATGTTTAATGTATTTTCCTGTTGTATATATTCCGGTCGGCGGTAAGGCAAACCTAGAGGCAGGAACAATGGTGACACGTCCGGATGGCTTCACCCTCAGAAGTTTTGCACGTTTCTTGGGGACTACTGTCCTGCACTGAACATCTGCCGCATGACCATATGCACTTTGCAGAGATGCACGGACAAAGCGGGCAGCAGATGGACACCGGGCTCAGCTGTGAACTCCTTTCTGTAAGCTTACTCTGGGACAGTTTCCCCCTGTCCAAACTGCAGCCACAGAGCTTTGCCTCGTAATTTGTAAATGGATTCAATTTGGGCTCCTTCTGTCCCGTTTGCGCGTGGTTTTAAGGACAAAGTTGAACTCAAAACATACTGGACGTGAAACCGAGGAACATTGTTTTTACTTTGCTGCTTCTATGTTTTTTTTTTTCTTTAATAAAAGGGAGGGAAACCCTGACCTGAAGAAATCTCTCACAATATTATTTTTACTTCTTCCGATTTCATGTTTAGAAAGTGTTTATTTTAACTTGGAAAAAAAAAAATTAATAGATATATATTTTTTTAAAACCAACGGGATCAGGGAGGATGGAACCTGCTTGCGGGACGGTGGGGACGGCTCCTTTGGTTGCCGCCGGCGGAGCAGGCGTGAGTGCAAAGGCGCCCAAACATCTGTGGAGGCAGCAGAACCAGGCGTCGCTCTCTCCGCTCCGCCACGCGCTGGCAGTGCGCAAGAACGACCGCGTGAGACAAAGAGGCTTTTCGGACACCGAGCGGTACCTCAGCGCGAGGAACATGGACCGGACTTACGCCGTGGACACAGGGCACCGACCCGGGCTGAAGAAATCCAGGATGTCGTGGCCGTCCTCCTTTCAAGGTCTTCGACGGTAAGGAGCAGCAACAACAACAACAACAACAACAACAACAAAAGAGGAAACAGCTCTTCCTCAGCTTGTTTCTCTTTAATCTCCGGCGGTGAAGATGGGCGTTGTGGACCTAAAATGATGTGCTTGTATTTAGTAGCAACTTTTAGAGGATTAGGTTTGGCTTTGTTTCTTTTTACGCACCCTTAGTTTTACATGACTTTTTTTAATGCACTAAGCAAAAAAAAAAAAAAAAAATATTCGCAAAGCTTTGATAAAGACGCGGGGACAAAGGTTAAACTAGTAAATGTCACATGCAGTTCGGTCGATAGCATAAAGAATAATGCAAAAACAATAAAAAATAAATAAAATAAAATGGTTCAGTATTATTAACCCAAACTCACTTAAAATGATTATAAATTTAAGCTAATCTCCCATTTGAAGTATTCTAAGCATTGAAGCTTTCAAATCCTTAGCTGGCCGTTTGATTTAGGTCAGGCAAGACGTGTCAGCCTTATGAAGACTGGGTTATAATAAGAAAACATACATAATTAAGAATTATAACAAACATATATGTAGATGCGTTTTCAGACTTTTGTCCCTGTAAAGATTCAGAGTCCTAAACAAGGGAATGTTGAAATTGAATAGATTTTCTTTGAGAATCTTGCACTGACCGGTCACTGACTGATACCTATTTCAGATTTTTTAAAAATGTTTTTCATTTTGGAAGTCTCAACTAAAGCTTAAAATTTTGGCTGATTTAGATTTTTTTTTCTTAATGACTACAACATACAAAATTAAATGCACTGCGGATAGTTTTATACATGCACGTTAAATACTGGAAATTAGTTCCCTCTAAAAAGGATGACAGCATGTACTTTGAAGTGCATGTTTCTTTTACATCCATCACAGTACACACAAATAAGTTGATAATTCTCCAACCTTTTTCTCATGAAAGAAGCTACAGCAGCTTTTCCCCTTTAAGTGTTAGTCCTTTAGAAAAGAAATTAACATGTCAAAATATGAACCAACATATTTCAATAAAGTACATCAGAGCACATACTGTTCTCAAGTATGTTTACAAACAAAATAATTGGAGTTCAAAAACAGTGAGTGAAAAAACTACACACACGCACGCACGCACACCCCCGCACACGCACACACACATATACATATATATATATATATATATATATATATATATATATATATATATATATATATATATAAGAGAGAGAGAGAGAGAGAGAGATCTGTAAGTAAATTGATAAATATATATCAATTACAGATCTCAAATCAATTTGCTTACTGATCTCAAATGAACCAAAGACATCAATAAATATCTTTGGTTCATTTAATGATGCCTCCCTATTGCTTTTTCTGCTGCAGTGACAAAGATTGCTTGGAGTAATTGTCTGGCTTTGAAAAGTAAAAGGTCAGAGGAAAGATTAAAATGGGTTGGCACCTGAACCCATCACATTTTGTCACCTTTTTCTGTAAAAATAATTATGTTAAAACGTGTTGTGCGATTGATGCTACTTAGGTTTAGTATCTCTACGCAGCCAAATGTTACTTAGTCCCTTGGCTGCCACTATGCTCTATAAAGAGAGGTGTTATTGCTTCCTTAATTACGCAATGACCACAACCTCTCCTGAGAGGGCAAACTCACTATATACGACGGTATGGATTAGAACAGCACACCTATAACATATGCTGGGTCTTTCCGTGCAGTTGCAGCTGTTGTAGTGAAACTGTCTGCATATCCAGCCTGACACAAAAGACAGCCTGGGTGTGTGGGAAAAAATTTTCTGCTCTAATTACTCACTTGTTCTGGGAAAGAAGGAAGAGTGGGAGAGAAAGGAGGGAGAAAAAAAAGACCATATGTAATGAAATCTGAGAAGGTCACCTCAAGCTCATTGGCTGGAGTGAACACTACTGATGGAAGTTTGTGTCAGATGGCTCGCCGTTTCCTGCGGTTGCTCTTTCTTCCATAAATGCAGGTTTGGATGAGTGATGCCTGCCCACCGGTCCAGTCACCTTGGAAGTCGGCTATAGGAAGCGTGTCGCTGGCACCTCTCGCTTCTCTGGTTGTCAGACACAGAGAGCGGATGCCTGGGACACAGGGTGGAAGAGCAAATTGGTGTGCTAAACTAAAAACGCCCATGTAATCTTAAATTGGATTAAGATATTTCTAAAATAAGGAATGCAGTTCATCTGCAGTGTGAACCACTGAAACAACATTCACATTTGCTTCACGAGGTAAATTAGGCTTCAATTAGATTAACCCAAACAAATCAGATTTCACACAGGAGGCTAATTGCGTAACAGGCACACATTGCTCTCCAGTATATGCACTAAGACCAGTCTAAATCCAAACCATGGGCCCCATGTACCACATCTTTCTTCGCTGTTAAAACAGACATTTAATTAGTTGTATTTTTATGTGCATCAGTTAGGTGTTTATCTTTCATTAGTTCTAGAACTGTCTCAAAAATAACTTTACATTACTAGGTAAAATGTTAGCGAGCCAGTTCTCATTTACCAACATGACCTTGCCAAAAGTCCTTTAAAGAAATTTTGCATAAACATGTGAACACATAGAAAGGTAAACACAAGTACGCAACATAGAACAATCATAAAAGTACGAGAGGAAAATCAAATAGTAGGGGTAAGTAAAGGAAGATTTCAGCGGGCAGTTGTGGGAAAAAGGTGACAAATAATGTGTGGGTACCTGCCAGTCTAAATGGTGCTGCTAAAGATTCATTGGACCAGGAAAAACTTTTCCACCTAGCTCTTGTCCAACTTTGGTGTCTGTGTAAATTGTCGTCTCCTGTTTCTTTCCTTGACAGGATTGACAGCCTGTATGATCTTCCTCTGCTGTAGTCAAACAGTTTCTAAGTATGGATGGTTTGGAGAAGGTGTTTTGCATACCTTGGTTAAAACAGGAAGTTTATTTGAGCTACAGTTGCCTCAACCAGTCTGCATCAACAGGGCATTGTTTGCCCACAAGCTGATGCTCTCTAGATGTTTTTTCTTGTTTAGTCTTTTCTGTGAAAAAAAAAACAAAACATAACAAAACATCTGTGGAAAAACCCTGGAAACAGTTCACAGTTGATCAACAGTTTTTAAAACACTCATACCAGCCTATCTGTCGCCAACAACCATGCTATGTTTAACCCCGTAACTGTTATGATGACATTGGCGTCCTTATGGACCCATTGACTTACAAGTAAACCTTTCGAGGGTGACAGTTAATGGGTTAAAGTATTTTAAGTGCTCTTTCTTCCCTATTCTGATCCTTCCACGTGTCATCTTCACCAGGCCTAAATAAATAAAATTACTTCGATATTTTTGGATTATTCATTATTTGGCTTAAAAAATGGCCAGTAAGTGCAAATATTAAAATAAAACACACATTTTGTTTAAATGCTACCTTAACCTGCCATTAAAAACAAAACACAAAAACAAAACTATGTGTTTTCATAGCAGGCATAAAGTTGTTCTGACTTCTAGGAAGAGAAAGGAAGCTTCTTTTGCTTCCTTTAAGGGATTTCTAAACCTACACACTGCTGGTGTGTGATGCATGTGTTGTTTACATTAAAATCCAGTTTCTGACCGACTGTTGCAATTAAAAAGACATCAGAAGGTCACATGTCTTCACATGCAAGCCTCTGCAATCGAATTATAGCTTCAAGTCATCCTAACAAGACAAATACGCTGATTATAACAGTCAGATACAAACAACTTCTGAGGCTGGACCCTGGTAGAAAGCTAATGAGAAGTGCCAGCTACTTGCTTAACACGTGTTGTTGATATTTGCTTAACCTATATGGAGAGACAGTTAATTTTTGCCTTGAAGGTACTTGTGTTGTTGCCGGTGAAGTAGCTGGTGTGGTGCAAAGATCAGCAGTCCTGAGGTCAAAGGACTGACATGTCGCAGTCACAGTCGGGCCATTGTTCTGCTCCAGGCTTTCTGTGAGACCTCAGTTTAAAATCTGGATCATCATTTGATGTGGAGGTGGCATCTCTCCCATTCCTCTCCTGCTACTTGACTGCTCCTGCCATGGGGACGCTGCAGGGGGTTTCATTATCTTTGGAGATGTCAGTGAAGAGGAAGATTATGGTTGCTTTCCTTTTTGTCCAGTCACAACTCAAGATGGGGTGATTAAGTGGGCGGCAAAATATCAAAACAAAAATGATGTAAGCATCTCAAAGAGAGAAGAGGTGATGGATAACGTTTACTGTATTTGGATATTTGTATCCCTTCACATAAAGATTGGAAGTCACTCCGCCACTCTCTGAGTCTGTACTGTACTTATCAGCCTCTGAATTTTCTTTTTTTTTTCACTTCAGCCAGTCCTCCTACTCTGAATGGCATTTGCAGAGTGAAGCTTTTAACCAGTACGAAGAATAACCCCTGGCTATGTCATTAGATCCCTAGGGTGTTCATGAGCGAGGCAGGAACTGCTATTGGGTACAAAGCTATAAATATCTGTAGTCACTGCCTTAATCACAGACAGTGCACAGGCTTCTGCAGCACTGCAGTTCAGATACATTGTATGGCGGCACTTCTCGGAGTGAAGCAAGTTCAAAAGGTCTAATGAACACATTGCGGTCATAAACTTTCCATTAGTTGAGCTCATCAGCAAACATTATGTAGCCTGGGTAATGAGCTGAAGAGCTATTATTTTCTTTCTTTGTGAGGTTTTCTGCCAGAGAACTAAAGGATTTAAGACAAGGAAGCTAATTATTAATTATTATAGTATTTCTGCCTCTTGTAAGATTTTTTTTTCTTGTGCTTATGTAGGATTTTTCCAGGGAACAGGTTCCAGCACTTAACCAGTGCTGGTACTAAAGCAAACATTTTTCTCAGATCAAAGAGCCAACTTGAAGTCACATCATAACAGGGCTGTAAAATAACCTCACAAAGTAAAGGTTTGATTGTTCCTCCTTTTTCTTCTGAATAAATAATGTGGAGGATGTTGGTGTAAGATGACAGTGCCTTGATGAAAGAATTTATACCCCTTGGACTTTTTCGAATTTTGTCCCACAATTTATCTCTAGATAAACCACCTCAACATGGTACAAACTTGTAACATGGGACAAAAATGATGCATGCTTTTCAGAGTGTTTTGCAAGTAAAAATCAGTTTACTCATTAGGTGTGCAGAGTTCTGAAGGCAATTGGTTTTAGTTAGGCATATCAAAGTATTGAGGGGTAAATACAATTGAAAAGCATGTATCTGTATTCTTCCACTTTTCTACTTTTTTTCTGGTCTGTTACATACAACTCCAAAGAAAGTTGGAGTAATGATTGCTGTTATATACCCAGATGGGCATTTATTCCACATGTGTCACAGAAGCAACTTTTTGGAAATTTTGTTAGCCATGTTGTGTTAGACCAGCAATGCACCACTGACAGCTTTATCCTCGTCTGAATGGCAGATGTAATTTATAAAATAAGACATCTTGAATCTTATTTGCATGCTGTTCACCCACTGTTGACATAAGCATTTGCTTAATTTTTAAATTGTGCAAAACAAATGACATCTTAAACTGATGTGACTTTAAGCATCTAATAACTTAACTTTCACAGCTCATCATACACCAAGTAAGTTTTAGAGCAGCAACTACGTGTAATGTCAAGTCTGTTGTGTATCTCTTTGACTATTTGAGCAGCATGGTGCTACACCAAGTTTTGTTTGTCAGCAGTTTGTGTTTTTTTCTTTTTTCTGGCAGAAAGTGGTAGGAAGAAAGTAACCCTGAACTTTTAGTTTGTTGTCTTAGAGTGCAGCAGTATGTCTATTGATAATTTTAAATAGCTCTTTAGAAAATATTGATTTAAAACCAAATTAGCTTGGAGACATGTAGGGTCCTCACACGTTTATTTTCTAAGATGCTGTGATTTCTTTGTGAGAATGTGTCAGTGTTCCTAGCAGTCACCATTTCCTCTTCGACATTGTGAAAAATCAGGCTCATACAAATGCTGAGAGCCACTGAACTGTTCTGTCTGTGGGGAACATTGTTACAGGTCCTCGTGTGAAATTTCTCTAACTCACGCCTGTACTCCAGCCTGTGCATAATGATTTGGGACACTGCACCTCTTTTTTGCTTTAGTAGTGGAAATTGATTTTGTCCAGGGGTAGCAACATTTCAAGTATCAGAAGTGCATCTGTCTGCAAAATTACATGCTCATATTTCACTATTGTGCTTAAGCTAATTTGACTTACTGTGTAGTTTATTTAGTTTCATATTTGACTGTCTAGGCTTATTTTCCTTATTTTTTAATTTATTTTCTTCTTAAAATCTCACATATTTTATCAGCTGTCTTAGTATAAATGGAAACATGAATTATAAGCACAGTACCTGCACCCCTGAAACAGTAAATATCTGTACAGCATGCCTTTATGTGAGTGAGTAGCTTGAAAAGAAAGCTTGAAAGATCTTTGTAACTTTTGCAATTTGGAACTTTTAGAAACTATTTCAGGCCTGGTATCTTGTTTCCTTTGATCCAGGGCTGAAGTTTCCCTGACTGATACTGAATTATGAAAAGAAATTGATTTAGTTGTGGAAATTACTGATTGCAGTCATTCTCACTAGAAATTTCATTGTGCATTTAGAATGGCATAACTAGTATACATCTAACACACAACTTGTCATTGAGCATTGACTGATATTATTTGAATACAGTGTAGACTGACATTTGTGCTCTTGTTATTTAATATTACAGTTTGAGTTGCATGTAATCTCTGAGCTACATGAGGGATTTGTGGATCACCGAGTATAGTCCCTTCAGGTTTGGCTCCTGTTAGTGAAAAGTCTTAGAAATCTATTAAGGACAGCACAGAACGTGAACAAGTCTAACATTAAAGAAAAGTCAGCAGCTATTGTGCACATGTGACCCAAATATAGATATGATATTCACAACACATACCAAATGCATGTCCTACTTTTATTTTCTAGGATGGTAACATGTGCCTCTTTTCCTTTAATTAAGCTGTTGTGTTGTTCCTTAAATGTTTAGAAATAAATTAACACAAAAGTAAGATGGAAAGACCTGATACAGTAAACAATGTTGAATATCCACAGCATTAAGGCCAAATGAAAAACTTATAAGCATTTATGAAAGAGTGAGATAATCCACAAATAATGTTCCCATTTGAGCTCTTACTTCTCTGAACGGCTGTCTAAAAAATGCTGTTGTTGCTTTCTTCCCCCACTTACTGCAAATTGGGGTCTGTTCTACTGCTTGATATTGATTTCAACACAAAAACAGCCATTGGAAAGCTTCACTTGGTTTTCTTCAGCTAACCTGACTGGAAATGGCTGCAGTTTAACTGTTATTAATTTGCATTTATATTAGGCTATGTCATCATGAAGAGCTTTTGGTTTTACTGATATAACAGTAACTTATGGGGTTGCTGATTTATTTTTATTTTTTCATGGTCAGTTACAGTTTAGATGGTTTCTTTCAAATGGAGCGCAACCAGCTTGAGTGACACATGCCTGACCTAGAAATAGCACATGTCATCCACTTATTTTTCTGGGTTAGATGTTGCATCAATACTTCACTCCTGGTTGACATCTAAGGTGTTACAAGTCGAGTGGCTGTTCATAATTTCTCTGGTACTTAGAGGCTTTTTATCAACTCTTAAACCTGAACACATTTGATCAATAAACTGCGTGTGTTGAAAAACTGACTCCACAGCTTTAGTTAGAACTCTTGCGCCTTTATTTAATGGGCAAGTTGCTTCTGATACATGTTTGTGAAGTAGTAATTGACACAAACTTTGTTCATTTTTCAGCTGTTCCAGTGTTGGAAAGGTGCCGTATTAATTGGCTATTTTTCAGTCAGTGAAAGAGGTCATGCACAACATGTTTTGCTTAATAAACAGTTAATATGTCCATACAAATCTGCATAAATGTGAAAAAAAATCCTACTTTGCATGACCAGAAAAGTGTGGCTGCTCACTGAGGAGCTGTCATCTTTTACTAAACCAAATGAATCTGAAATCAGGGGGCAACAACTAGGAAAATGAATGTTTAATGCACACATCAACCGTTTATAGCTGTGCTGATGGATGGAGCAGGTGAATTCTGCCTGGGGAACAAATCCATTAAATGTCAAAACTACACAATGTCCAGCACCTAACACAAGCTACTGTGTGTAATGGGCTTTGGGGAAACATTGTCTGTTAGAAGAGAGGAACTGTGCAGAAATGGTGAAATCTCACAACTCCAACAGTGTATGTGAATCAGAAAGGACATTTTTACCAGCAGGAACAGGCATTTGCTTTTCATAGCTCTCTCCTGGCGCTCGCTCTCTCTCACTGGTCATCTGTTGGGCTAATAAAATGCATGAAAACCATTTTTGAAGGACAGCCTTTCTTGTAAGCGGCTGTGAGCCAAAGGCTTTGTAGACTACCCGCTTGATGCCGGGTAATTCCCTTAGCTCTTGGCTGGCTGTGATGCTCTGATCATATTACACTCAATAGGGCGATAAAGACTGGAGCTGAGTGGGCAACTGGTCTGTTGGTCTGTGAGGTCTGCTAATTGCTTTGAGACAGATAAGACTTATAATTTTTTTTCAGGATATCTGAATGAGATGCACCATTTCTGACTTTTTTGGCTAATCTAGTTTTTGTAGATACCGATTTTGACTGATTCATATTTGTCTTTGTGGTGATTTATGTGGTAGAAATTTGCAAAAAAGTTCTCTCACCCTCCTGGACTGAGTGATTTCAGTACAACGCACCGCTTGCTCCCCAGTCTGATTTGAAAAAAAAAAAAAGTTCAACATGATCTCTTCATTCCAGCTTACAGTAACAGTTTGTCAAATTAACACAATCTCATTGAGTTTTTAAGCATTATAAGACTGCTGCATTTATCTCACTCACTGGAATGTCATAGAATAAAGCTCCACAGCCCTCATAGAATCAGTATTTCAGCATGAACATAAACAACTTACATTGGTTTATTCAATCAGTATTTATCCAAAACAGCAACAATTGATGACGAAAAAAGAGTCTCTTTGCCCTAAGATTCCAGGGGTTATGTATTAACAATATTATTTTGTCTTTAGGGTGAAGACAGAATAATGGGATTCAAATAGCTGGTTGGGATGTAAATAGTTGAATGTTTTTCTTTTTTGTTTGTTTCTTGTGTGAAGTGGTAATGCTATTGTGGGGAGTGTTCATTAAAAAATGATCAAAGTTTTTAGGTTTCAAATGGCTGGTTACCATTGATCTGGTCACCATTGATCAAACTAAAAAGGGTCAATTTTTCCATAATCAGTCGACTTGTTTTAATATTGTGTGGCTTTAGATATTTGTAATAAAGATGCTGAGAACTGAGAATAGTCTTGCTCCGTCTGGCTCTTTCAGTGCCATTAAAGTAGAACTCACTAGAAGTAATTTAGTCACTCACGGCAACTTATGGTGCCTTTAAAGCATATAATCTAACTCAGTGGTTGCAATAATTTAGTGACCTTAATATACATGCTAAATGGCATAAACATGCATTAACTAACTTCAGAACAAGTGGCACGGTTTTTGTACAATAGGAGAGTTTTATATTAAAGTGTTGTGAAAGATGAAAATGTGGTCAGCCGTAAACAGCTTCACACTTTATGCATCGTGAGTAATCTGCAGAACATTTCCCTCAGCTTTTAAATATTTGTTCAGCTTTTGATTCTTTCTTTTCCCCCAACAACAAATTGCTCTCTCTGTCTTTCTCTTTCTCTCTCTCTCTTTTAATCATTTTGCTCCCCTGACGCATTTTTTTAAATTACTTGATTTACTGACTCATACTTGCAAATAACTGGTTGATGCACATCAACTCATGCCAACATAGTTATTCCCCATTAACATATCCTCTTTCTAGTTCATTTTCTTCTGCTCTCACATGTTTATACCTACAGACTCCTCTTGCTCCTCATGTGAATTTCTGCTGAATGCGTTCCTGCTGAGGGCCTCATGTCTCCTGTCATATCTGTCTCTTCTCATTTCAAACACTGCCATACACACTCATGTCAACTGGCCCTCTCTGGTCATGAAAACAGCCCTGCAGTGGATGCTCACCTCCTGAACATCTGCTTCTGTTAAGTTTTGCTTATATGTTAACAAAGCCAAATAAATTGGCCTCATTTTTCACAACTGCTTTTATATTTCACCAAGCATTATACTTATTTTTTACATTAAAACATTTTTTTTCAGAACCAAATCAATTTCGCATTTACAAACCCTGTTATTACTCATATATTCTTTTGTTTAGATGTTTTCTGTACTAGTGGACTGATTTTGAAAGATATAAGAAAGATGGGAGGAAAGTGGACCCTCAAATCTGGGACTCTGTTTTGCTGGGTTAATCTCCTTCTTGGAACCATTGTCTGACAGCCTGTTATGCTCTTGCTGACCTCTTTTGTAAATATTGCAGTCATTATTTCTAACAACATTCAGTAGATGGATGAGTGCTGGTAGACTGCAGGCACTGGTGATGCAAAACTTTTTATGAATTGAGACTGGCTAAAGATTATTGAAAACATTAGGCTGCACAGTGGCACAGTTGGTAGAGCTGTTGCCTTGCAGCAAGAAGGTTCTGGGTTTGATTCCCAGCCCTGGTCTTTCTGCATGGAGTTTGCATGTTCTCCCTGTGCATGCGTGGGTTTTCTCCGGGTACTCCGGTTTCCTCCCACAGTCCAGAAACATGACTGTTAGGTTAATTGGCCTCTCCAAATTGCCCCTAGGTGTGAGTGTGTGTGTGCATGGTTGTTTGTCCTGTGTGTCTCTGTGTTGCCCTGCGACAGACTGGCGACCTGTCCAGGATGACCCCGCCTCTTGCCCGGAACGTTAGCTGGAGATAGGCGCCAGCAACCCTCCCGACCCCACTAAGGGACAAGGGTGAAAGAAAATGGATGGATGGGTCATTGACATTACTTGACACTCAAGAAAAATTGATATTTTTAAATTAATCTTGAGCCATGACAGACATTGGTTAAAACCTCCAAAGGTCGGTACCTATACTCTATTCTACTCAGCCTTCCTGTTATCCACCAAATGTTTTGCTCTCTCGCTCTCTCATAGCCTGACTTACCTGCAGATATGTCTTGCCATGTCAGAGAAAGTATAGTTTATTGTACTTCCCTGACAAAATGTTTTAAAAATCTAACTCAAAAAGGCTAACTTTGCATCATCTTCCATCATTGACATCTTCCACTCTGAAGATTGTTGTTATCTCTGGAACTCATTACCACCATACCTTAGAAACATAAAGTCATTATCAAATTTTAAAACCGAACTCAAAACACACCTTTTTAGATCTGCCTTTTCCACATGACACAATTGGTTTGCCTGATTTTACATAGTTTTTATATAGATACATTGTTTTGTTTTATTTATTTTTATCTACTTTTACTTGTTACATTTTATTTGTTTCTGTCACAGTTTTTTACTATTGTACGGTGTCCTTGAGTGCCAGAAAGGCGCCTTTGAAATAAAATGTATTATTATTATTATTATTATCTGCATGTTTCTAGGCCCTAGTGGACTTCCTGCGTTGTCCACTATATTATCCAGCTTTACATCACTCAACTCATTATGGCTACGTGGGAACAATTAACAGTTGTCAAAGTTATTGTTAAAAATGAAGGTTTAGTACTTTAAAAGCAACATTGAATAAAAAATCTAATTGGGGAATAAATCTCACTTGAAGATAATCATGTTGGCATGAATCATGTAGTAATTTAATGTCAACCATTGCCGGCAGTTATGCCAAATCTTCTGTGGTGTACAGTGTACTCCCCAAAAGAAACACGGGGTCATCTTTAATTTGCATGTTGGATACTTTCATTGAGATGTGTGTTTGTGTGTGTGGATGGCATGTGTGTGTATGGATGTGGTTGGCTGGGTGGGAGGTGAATAGCTAATCTCATAGTGCATGCATAATTCATTGTGCATCAGTAATGTTGAGGTTCAGTGTGACAAATGGAATATGACATTATGTATAGAACTATCGAAAATAATCTTTCTTCATTCTGAATTTATTGGTCATATTAGTATCTGTTTTACTTTACATTAATTACGTTAATGTCAATAACCATGTTTTATTTGCAGTTTAAATTGAACGTTATTGCATTGAGACAATCAAAGGGATACTCAAAGAATGTATGGTTATGTTCCTCATTCAGGAGAAATAAACTACTTAATCAATTTGACTGGGTAGAAGCAGCTCATACATAAATCGATACATTTGACTGTGACAGGGCAAAGTTATGCTAATATACTATTCTGTCAAATTAATAAACTTGACTAAATACCGTTTCTAATTTTCCGTCTGCCGGGGAGCTACAGATACAAAAACATTACCATGAGCTCTAAAAAGAAAACTAAGTTGCTGAAGTTTTTGTGGTAAATGTGATGAACTTGAATACTTAAATTCAAAATGACTAAGTCAGGCTTTCTGTAAAGGTTTCAATTTCCCTTTTCATTAACCCTTCAAACCAAAGGGAAGTGTTAATTTCAAAAGGGTTTCTCTGTTGGAGAAGCAGTGAAATATTGTAACTGATGAGTAAGATTCATGTCACAATGGGGATATGACTGACTAATATATTGGCATAGCTTTATAGTCTTATTAACAGGAAATAGATTTCATCTATTATAATGAGTGAATGAAGAATTGGTCTTGATGGATACTGCCACTCTGCCTTTAGTTAACCTATTCATATCATGTCCATGCCTTTTTCTAGACATCATCATCATCATCATCATCATGGACAATAAAATTGAATGTCACCTGCAAGGAACATCTGAATTTGATTGGTTGATCTGCTTTATAGTAAGAGAGAGAAAACTGAAATGATGTTAGAAATGAAAGCAAACAAAAGTCAACTTTTGACATTTACAGTCCAGATGTTGCAGCAACAAAGGACATCCTTGTTATATACTGTATACATATATAGGTATAAATCTATATCCATATTATAGACCATATCAAGTTCTCTGTTTTTTATAAGAAGTGTCTTTCTGGCACTAGTGGCCTTTATTTGCAGCATATCTCATTGGAAATAGGTAGAGAGAGACAGGGGAAAGGCAAACAGCAAAGGTCTCAGAGTTGGGAATCAAATGGATGACTGCATTGTGAACTAATTGCCACTATATGGGGTGGCCACTCTACTCCCCATGCAGCTCGTTATTGCAGATCCTCATTTAATTTTTTCCCATGGCCTCAAATGAATGAATCATGTTTGACTATTCACAACACTGAATTTGTTTGTTACTTTTAACAGCAGGAATTGATTATGTCTGCGGGTTATGCCCTTTTAACAATCAGAAATGCACCATCTGCAATATTCTTCTTGTAGAACTATGGTGTTTATTTAACTCTCCCTCGTTTCCTTCCTCCATCACATTCAATCTACAAAGAACCATGTTGTGTGACCGCAATACCGCCTATGAAACATGTAATGAGGTAAAAATTATGACTGCTGAACAATATAAGGTAAAAAGAAAGCACAGAGCCAGAGATTCTGCCTTGAGAATTGTTGTAACCAAGTTTGTTAAGGAATCATTTGAGACATATAGGTGTCTGATTCATCTGTCTGTCTAATCAGTCCATACATGGGTTGAAATTGACAATGTGGTTAGTGATGGAGCAACTCTGGTAAGGTTGAAGATCTTTTTTTTTTTTTAGGGGGTTATAAAACAGCTACAGGTAATTGTCAGGAGCTGGGTTTGCCAGATTTAGAGGCTGGGATCTCTTAAGTACACTCACTCCAGACACTTTGCAGCACTGCATCAAAAAGTTGGCAAATATGAAATTGTAGCTTTAAAGTTAGTTTTTTTTTCATTATTTTAACATGACTTTAGTAATTATGGACAGTGTCTTCGCACAAGATGTTTTGCTGTTGAGTTGAGTACTACAAGTGAGAATTATGTTATTGTTCGTACTTTTATGTTTCACATATTCAGTTGGCGTGTTGGGTATGTGTTAAAGTAAATGTGACATAATGGCTCTGTATCCCCTTACTAAGTATAACTCTGAAGACAGACATTTGCCACCAATGTCAGTTTCTTTCCTGCTGACTGCCTAAAAACCCCAAATGTCTGAGAATGAAGCTTTTCCCCTTCACACACTGTGACACTTGACAATAGACCATCAACCGCCTTCAAAAATGTCGACAACATGATTCCCTATCTGTCAGTCTCATAGATTTGGAGATGTCTTGATGGGGGGAAAAGTGTAGAAATCGCCCCAGCCTGTAAGTAACCATCTGATAAATTACTGACTGTAGTTTCCCTCCAGGAACTCCAGACCTTGACTTGTACTGCTGATGTGATGTTTACAGTTGGGGACTGATTTTATGTTAAAATAGATTCATTAGTAAAAAAATGATGTAGTCATGTCAAGTTATAGGGGAATCATAATCTGTTGGAATTCCCCTAAATGCATTCACAGAAGGTCATCTTGCTCATTTAGGGAATGTTACCATAGCCACCTTGATTTGAGGGGTGCATTAATTTCTTGATGAGATCTCATGAGGATGCTTGAAGGACAGGGAAGAAAGTGCACTAAGAAAGAAGGATATTTGCAGAGAGTTGGCAAAAATGGAAACAAACTTGCATAGAGTGGTTTCCATTTTTGTTAAGTAGGTGCTCACATTTTCAGGACATACTTTTTTTTTTTTACTTTGAGGCCTAATGGGAATGGTGGCTGAATTTATAATTTAAGTGCTTGTGGCCTACTTTGAGCTGAACTGCTGTGGAGAATTCCCTTTTTGAAGCGACAGAAAAAAATATCGACCATTAGCTTTAGAATGGTGGATTTTTCTCAAGGTCCCACTCTGTATTAAGATAAGAATAATGCCTCACTAAAGAGACAAAGCTGTCTTTTTCTAAAACTTGCCATTGCTGGCAAGATGCCTAGGTCATTGCTTCTGCACTTTCACTGCAGTAATGGAATGTTTTAGGTCTGCAGTTCTCACTACATTGTTAAAGTGCTTCCAAGAGGGACATTGTGATCCTAAACTCTATCAAACATCTTGCTTGGGTGGTCTAAACCTAAAGAGGAACTGAAATGTTTTTTTAAACAAAAGTAGAATATAAAAGTATAAGTAATAAGTTAATACTGATTCAACGCAAGAGGCTCCTTTTATCATGATACTTAAAATTGAACCCTTGATAAATGAAAATATTCCAACAATGCATAGCAATGAATTCTTATCTCATTTTCTTTAAAAAACCCAAGATGTACTGTGCAAAGACAGTAGTTCATCAGTGAAGATGTGTGATGTTTTGGGCAAAAACCTTTTGTCCACATGTGCTTTATTTTGACATCCATTTTTTACCTGAAAATTGTAGCTGAGCAAGGTTGTCAACGGGAATTCCCAAATGACAGAAGCTTCTTCCAGCAGCATGATGCTCCCTAAGACACTGTCAAAATGCTGCAGGAGTGCTTTGAGCAACACAACACATAGTGTCAATTGCTAACTTCTCTGGATGTGATTTCTGTTGAGACTATGTCGGATGTATAGGGCAAAAAAGGCCTATTAGGAGAGTCCCAAGAGTAGGAACTGGGGAAATGTTGGCTGATATAAGGAAAGATTGTGAAAGATTAGACTATGCTGACAATCTGCCAAAGAAGTGAGACTTTGGTATTGTTTTCATATCACATCCTGTTATATTTTCTTATTTTACCAATAGTGGTGTTTTACCCTTAAAACACATATTTGTTTTTCTCAAAAGATAATGAAATAATACAGATTAAATTTTTATTTTTATTTACATTTTAGAAAAAATTTGTCAAATTATTTATACTCTACTCAGTGGAGTCTTTTTAAACAGTTCAGTTATAAAATATTTCCTTAAACTTAATAATTATTATGAGAGAATGTTTTTCTACACATAGATCTTGTACTGATTGCTTGGTACAAAGTTGCTATAAGATTATCATTGTTTGATTACCACGGTTACCAGGATTTCATGGTACAAAACTAACTCAAAGAAGATTTTTTTATCACCATGTCAATGCCTTCATTTAAAATCACCTACAGACTAGATTAGATTAACAGTTCCCCAACTCTTTAGTTTCAGCTCCTTGAATGTTTGCGTTTTTTGCATCAAAACATATTTCTGGGTGTGCAGGAGCAGATGAAGGGTGATTACACCATATCACTCTACCCTTCATATAGCTGGAGAAATCTCTGCTTACTAATTCCTTTTTCTGGCATGTCACAAAAAGGACCTTAAACTGTCAAAATGGTATGATGCAGATTTTTTTAGGTTGGAGACCTTAACTAATTTTCAAGACTTGTTTATGTGGTTAACCACTAAATCATGCCTAGAGTCACGTCTGAAGGACCTTTGACTCTGAAGGATCAGGGTTGATGGTGAAGGAGCTCATTAAAATTAAGTGGTGCATTCCTAAGCTGCACTGGGGGTCGCATCTTCACAGAAGCACATATTACTGTACTTTCTCTCTGAGGTTAATGCTCTGCAGCAAATGTTTCACTTAGTTTTGAGAGTAACAAGACCAAGAAAGCAATGGAAATGCACAAAATAGAATTATTTCAATTATTCCGAAAAATGCAAATGTTTTATGTGCATTACTAACTACTATCTTAACACCCGAGGCAACAATATACCACCAGATCCAGGGTGGGAAAAAAAGAGTTGGAGATGAGATTTCCTTTCTAAAAATGTCTATGGTTGGAGTTCTTGCTGATGTGTAGTCTTCTTGACTTTCCTGACAGTTTAAGTTGAGATGACAGAGTGTACCAAACTGAAGACTGATAACACACAGTATGTACTCTACCAAATAGTTTAGCACAAATCAGCCCAGTTTTGGTGATACACCCAAAGCACTCAACTGAGATAAGCTGACATATCAGTCAAAGTTGGAAAAGTTACAGGATAACATTATATAACAGCCATGTTCATCATACGTCAACTTTTGTTTTAGCTGCAAACTGCAGAGCCTTTACTATTGAGAAAGGGCACCCATTTTTATTTCAACCATTGTTGTAAATTCTACCTCTGCTATCAAATTACATGACAACGTTCCCATAAAATCCCAACATTTCCTTCTCCTTGCACCACAATATGGCTGTAAGGTGATGAGCAGCACAGTTTTTTAACATTTCACATGCTCTGCTCCATATTGGGTGAGGTATGCAAGTAAGCTTATTTCCCCTGAGTCTCTGTTTAATGAGACTGTCCTTCATATTGGGGCAGTATTTCTTTTCTTGCCCTCTACCGTCAACAGAAAAAAGACTCTCTGAAAGACTGTAGCTTTCTGTTGACTGTCCCTTATGTTGAAACAGATTATGACAAATGGTGTGGGTTGTCTGTGTGTAATTTGCATGAACAAATATATTATTGCTAACTTAAGTAAAAAAAGAAGTATTCTTCCACTCAGTTTTTGCAAGTTTTGTCCTTGCCTGCTTGTGCGGCGTCCTTATCACAAGGACATTGCATGATGCAGATAATGAGTCTCTGCTTTCTGTGACTGCTAATTTAACAGGGGTTTATAATTTAATGATAGTGAGATAAATGTAGTTACTTTCCTAAAATAAAATTGTAACTCCTTATCACCTTTATTACTGTAGCGATTTCTATGAATAGAGCACCTTCCAGTCTCTGGCTTTCAATCGTGTACAAAGTGATTAGCTCTATCCTATTTGTCTTAAGTTGTAGTGATTGTTGTAGCTTTATGACCTCACTTTTATTCAGTCAGACTAGTCTATTGATGAAAGAATGACATTCAAATTGTTACACATCTGTGTTTTCAAAGTTTCATTGATCTACATTCTTGCACACACAAATGTTTCCCCCTGTATAAATAGGTCATTTTATTAGGTACTTATTGCAAGTCTTGGGTTGGATTCAAGTTGAACCATTTTTTACCGTCAGAACTGTCTTCATTCAATGAAGTACTTGGATGCATTCCTCAGAGATTTTGGTTCATACAAATGTAATTGGATAACTACATTGCTACAGATTTTTCGGCTGCACATAAATGATGCAAATCTCCCATTTTTCTACAACCTAACGGTGCTTTGTTGGACTGAGATGTGGAGACTGTTGGAGTAAAGGGAACACATTTCCATGTTCAGGAAACCAGATTGAGAAGATTTGAGTTTCATAGCAAAGTGTATTATCTTGCTGGAAGTGGCTATCAAATGAAGGGTATGCTGTAGAAATGAATGAAGATGAACATGGTCAGCAACAACTCAAGTAGGCTATGGTGTTTAAAAGATGCTTGGATGACAATAAGCGGGCATAGACAATGGATATATTAGCTATGTTTTTCTTTTTGTTTTTTGCATACCTTTACTTTATGTGAGTGAAATTATTTCCTCACCTTCTCTTGCTCTTGCTTTCAAAGTCTCCCTTAATCTCCCTTCGAGCAGAAGCATTATATATATATATACATATAGAGATCTATATATATAAAGATCTTACTATGGTTTTGTATCTGTGCTCCATGGAGATTCATAATATTGTCTGGTGATGAAGTGAGCTCCATATGAGAGAGATGAGAATTCAAAGTGCAGCAAATGTGCAGAGGGCATAAACCACCATTGACGGCTAAACTGCAACATGGGCTTGACAGTCTGTTTTAATAGAGTTTATATAAATATGTAATGCAGGTACTAGAGGTTTCTAAGAGATTTTTTAAGTCTAATTTTGCGGATAGTGCAGGTTGGACCCGTTTGTTGAGGTTGTGTTCATATGTTCAAATTTTGGATGTAGAAGATAGAAAATGTTTACCTGAAATAAAGTTTGTTGATCCATACGTAAAAATTTAAATAACTATAAATAAATGCAAAAATGAAATGATTATTATTTCATTAATCACCACACAAGAATATTTCAATTATAATAATATCTCTTACTTTTTTCATTTCTATGATATTTGAATTTAAGATTTGATACATATCTCTACAATTTGAGTTATATTTGCTTTTTGGAGTCCAGGTAAAAAGAATGTTTCACAACACAAGTTTGTTTCTGTCATTTAAGTGCCTTCTTACTTTCAGACAAAACAAGCCTAAAAGTAAAGTTTTCTATTCTGGAGCAGCAGAAGAACAGAGCTTCTGGCAGACTAATCCTGTAAACTGTCACTTGACTGCACCTCTGGTCAGGTCAAAGAAAATAAGAACAAGCTACAATAATGGAAAAAAAAAATTGATAAGAACCAACAGACACTGAGACTGAAGCGTTTTTAAGAAGTAAACTACAGGCGAATATTTTGAGGACATACTGTTGGATTCATTAAGAGAACAAGAAACTGATAAATTCCCCAAATCTCTTAAAGCTGCAGTATGTAACTTGAATAAAAAAATATTTCTTTACATGTTGAAAATGTCACTGTGTTGTGACAGTACTGTATGAGTCAGATGATCTGTGAAAAAAATCAAACTCTTCTGGCTCCTCCCAGCTCTAACTAGAAATCAATCAACCAGTCAGAACCTGGACATGGGGTCTTAACGCTGTCAATCACAATCTCGTGTGGTGCTGCTCATCTCCAGCGCCCCCTCCCTTCACCTGTTGTGAATGCTCAGCCTAGTTAGCATGGCCACTGATGACGGCGGATAAATGGTTTTCTTGTAACGCTAATTCTTCGCCATTAACACATTTAGCAGCGAATACATGAAGATGAATGACAGCGTTAAGAGTGGCGCATTTCTTTAGACGGCACTAATGGCTCACGGAGGAGGTGGAGGATCTTGGTCTCTGTCTCATAACGTACTGTCACGACATGGTGACAGTTTAACAAATATGTAAAAAACATTCTTTATGAAGGTTACAAACTGCAGCTTTAAAGAAACTGAATACTTTAAAAGAAAATCAAGAATAATTACTGAGATAACAGCATTGAAGCCAGTAAATTTGTGACTTTGCGATGGCAAAGTAAGTTGCCCCTGGAGTCTCTGAGCGAACAGTGAAACTTGCCTCTCTTCATGAGTGTCTGGTTGCTATAATTGGAAACTGTCTTGTCAGTGGTGTTGTTGAACAGAAGCATGTAGACAGACTTGACAAAAGATGGCGTTGCTCTTGGTAAAGCTTTTCTTTCTTGTGCGTCTTTATTGTGCAACTTGGTGACTCATGGCTTGTGAGACAGAGAAAAGAAAAGGATGGTTCTTATGACGAGGTATGTAATCATCTGAGCTTGTTAGCTATAAAGGTCATGAACTACCAAATTTGCTCTGATAAAATGTAAAAAAAAATGTATGGGCAAGCATTTCTCTGGATGCAAAAAATAAATTTAAAAGATTTTTTATTTATTTCTTCTATTATCAATACTGAAGAGAAAAGTCCTTCTTTCTGATATCTTAGTATGTGGCTTGATAGCAGTTTTGATCTGTGAGGAGTGATTTCTCCAGCTCTAAATACAAACGTATTAAAGAACCATTGTTGATCAAGAATAAATCAAATTGGTCTTATTTTAAAACCAAAATGGTATTGATAGTTACAAAAAATAAAACAGTTTTTACAAACTTCTAAAAGTTTGGAATAACCCTCAGATTTACCTCTTATTTTTGAACAAACACAGAATGAATCTGACTTGCTGGATAGCAACTAAAGGTGTAAGCCTGCAAGTTGGCAGTTCATTTTGAGAAGCAATCTCTTCCTCCTGTTTCCCACTTTTACCTCTTCTATTTCCTGCTGGTTTATATAAATATATATATAAGAACAGAAAAGTCAGATTCTAGAGCTTTGTAAACCCTTAGAAAAGACAAAATCTGCTTTTCAGTGCTGAAGGTTTTTGTTTCAGAAACCAAGTTATCTAATCAATTATAGACTGTTTTTAATGCTTGTTCAGGAGCAGATGCATAATATTTGAAAATCATGTGATGAGGCTATTTTTCATTAAAAAAACGTAATAATATTGCGTTAGAATTTTGATCACCCATCTCTTCCCGTGTGTGTGCCCAATACTTTCCGTGGCCTTTAGCAGCATGGGTGAGGCATGGCCGTCTACTCTGATGAGACTACATCCTGCAGAATGAGCATATTAATAATATGCAAAGTGGGTTTTTAGCCTATTTTAAAGAAACTCTGTGCTTTAGTTGTGCAGCTTTCTGGAAGTTCAAAGAAGACTTACTTTTTTACTAACAGCCTGATTTCTATGAATATAATGTTGACTGCACATTTTTATTGAAACGGGATTGAACAGGATGGTATAATTGCTCAAACTAAAGTTGCATCACTTTCTCAACAGCTGGGAGCCCAGACTTTGTGCACGAAACAAGTAGCGTAGAACAGGGGGATTGTTTTTACCAGACTAGTGATAGACCATCACATGTTTTTTATTCTCAAAATATTTTAATCTCTTTTAGATAGGATGAAGGGCACAGTTTTTCCATTCAATTTATTTAGGCAAGTTGAACACATGAAGAAGCCATAAAAACATCCCAATAGATTTCTGGTTGCACCATAAGCATCTTCTTTCAAGATTGACAATTTTCCTAGCTTCCCTCACTTTTGACCAGCTTCCCTATTGAACAAAAGCATCCCTACATGGACACTTTAAAAAGAAATCTGGCTAACAAACAAAACAACCGAAAATTGTGTTTTGTTTGATTTCAAAACAGCTGCATTCGTACTGAAATTAAAGCAATTATTATCTTTCTAGCTAACACAAATCCTTGAGGTGAGTTAAATCTAACTTTTGTTTGGAGAACTAAATCACCTCAGGGTGAACCATATTCTCACAACTTTGCAACTTCATTCAATCCAAAATGTATCATGTAAAAAAACTTCAAAAAAAATTTCTCATCTACTTTAGCTTTTACCTCAATGATCAATATTTATCTTCTGTTTTAATAATCACATAATTACAGAATACTGTGAGCTCCCATATGAGGTTCGTCGAAGATGGCACTCAAGGTTTTGTTATTTAGCATTTTTCTTTTATATTAATCCGAGAATCACTTTGCATTTAGCTTTGTTTTAAGGCACTATGCAAATACAGTGATTGCATGCTTGCTTGATTTTTACAGAGGAATATTGTTGATTGTGTTGTATGCTCGATGGGTACCTAAGAGGGCCGTAGTTTCAGATTAAAGCTGCTCTGAGACTCTATTGGTAAATGTCATCAAAAGCAGCTGTGGAACTGAAAGCATTCAGGCTTCTGAAAGCTTGTGCTCTTCTAGCAAACAACATTGTAATTAGTTTCTCTGTTTCCCCCTGACCAATATTGAAGAAAGCAGTGCATTAAAATCAAATGAATGATTTTAATGCACTGCAGTGAAAAGCATTGCACAACACTCACATTGAACTTTGCTTTGAAAAGATGATAATTAACATGAGTGACAAAGCATCCAAATCTCTGTGGACAAATGTCTGCTATAGTTCCTACAGTTGTTAGAAGCAAATATCCCATTAGTATTTTGATTCATTGCATAAATCCTGCAGGAAGTGATTAGTTTGTTGGGGTTTTTTCTATTGTTAATTGAGCTAAATATTTGCTGTCGGTTATGTCATTAAAAAAATCAGGGAGGAAGCTCCTATCATAAAAAAAAAAAAAAACATACCCTCTGCTGGTTTAATGAGTTTTGCCCTCACTCGTTTGACTTCACTTTGTGCTAGTTGTTTTTTGAGTGTGGCTGACATTCTTAAATGTTAAATGTTAATAGAGAAATGGATACAAAAAGGAGAAGTAGTCGAAGAAGCTGGAAGGTGAAACTAAATATGTGAGCTACTGGGATTTTGTCCAAGGGTATTTTGCAGTGTTAAAAGGCTTGTCTCAGTGAAGAAGCTCTCTGCATGTGGTTACCTATGTCTTAACTTCCGTGATGATTAATAAAGGCCAGTTGCTTGTTTGCTCACTATTTAAACTTTGCTGCAATGTGCAGAGATTTTTATTATCCAACAACAGTTTAAGTATTAGGTTAAATTAAAATAAATTCATACATTTTTGTAGAAATACTAAGATTAATTTGCAGTGAAATACAAATGTATTTGTTAGTAATGAAATGACGGAAAGTGTATTTGATTAACTTGAATCTTGTGCGAGACAGTGAACAACAATTATATAACCGACAGGAACCCACTTTTTTGGGCTACGTTGAAGATACAGGGGCACTGTACGGCTCAGTAAGTAGAGTGGGCACAGCATGAGCAGAGATCACATGTTATCCTCAGTTTCCTGTCAAATTACTGCTCAATAAAGCCCACTAATGCCAAAAAGTAGATAAAACTGAAGCCATAGTGAGCTGCAGGGAAACTATCGCGTGATTTGACTCTTGTCAGGGAGTAGTAAGGTTTTGTGGGGTTTATTATTGAGGTTTTACTTAGTGGGTAAGCATATTGTTAAACTAATAATTAGAGTATGAACATGTCAAGAGTCAGATACAAATGATCTCCTGCACCATATCTTTGACGTGATAAAGTAAAGTAAATACGAGGTGATGATGTAAGGAGTTTGTTCTGTAATCGGTGGGTTGCCTGTTCGAACCTGCTCCATCTGTCTCAGTCGTGTCCTTGAGCAAGATACTTCATCAGCTTTGGCTGCTGGTAGTGGGTGGTCAGAGGGCCTGGTGGTGCTAGCATGGCACCACCAGGCCCTCCGTCAGACTGCCTCAGGACAGCTGTGGCTATAATGTAGCTCACCACCATCACTATGTGAATGTGTGTGTGAATCTTCAACATTACTTAAAAAGTAGTATACCCCATGGGATAACATGAGTTTACAGTATCCCATTAAATTGTTTATTTTATTATCGGAAAACCCTGTCTGCTTTTAAATAGTGTAATTTCTAGGTTAATGTTCTTTGGACAAATGAGTATGCTTTGGATTATTCGGACACCAGAAGAGAGAACACATATGTGGCATAAACTAAATACAGCACTCTGGTAAAATAAACTCCGACCTATTGTAAGTCCCAACAGATCACCTCCATAGACTGCCCCATATCAGAGGATGCCTGATAAAAATGTAGGTCCATATGTAAAAAAAATAAATAAATAAAAAAAAAAAATAATAATAATAACAACTGAAACTTACAACATTACAGCAATCCCAAAATGTACCAGTAAATCCATCAAGGACTGGAAAGAAGAAACGGGAAGTCAATGTGAATAAATGGCTACAAGGAGTAAGTCAAGTTATAGGATAACAAGATGTTCTAACCTTTACGTGACATTTAGAACATCATTGTTTTTGATGGGGGTTTGTCAGGTCTGGTTGGGGTGGCAATAAATTCACTGAGGTGGCAAAGAAGAAAGAAGTTTTAACATGTGCATATGTATTCACCAGTGCTGTGGTCCTCAGTCTCCTAGAAAGGGACACCCAATCAGCTAATCAGCAATACAGCCACACAACCAATTCCCCAGCTAAGAAGCAAGCACAAACAGAAAGCTGCAACCACACAGGCACTCTGTAAGCAAACTGCAGCTCAAGTGATTCAACGTGTACTTAGCACCTGAGCTTTCCAGTAAGTCCTCCAGATTGTTTTCTTCCTCCTTATAATGGTCTGGTTGATTAAACTAACCACAAGCCACAGTTGGGTTCTTTTTGTCAGTCCAGGAATCAAATAATTAATCCAATTTTGGAACCTGTAAAATGGGATTTTTTCCCCCCGTTTTATTATGAATATGCAAAGATTTAGCTTCTTGTATGATCAAATATTTCTCATATGCTTTAAAGCTAGGAGTTTTAGTCATGAGGCGAGGCTGTAGAGCAAAATTAAATGACTAATTCCCACATATGTTCTTGTTGACAGAGTAGAATTGCTTGAGTTGGGTCTGATCTGAAAGCCAACCAGTGTTTCATACTTTCAGTTGATCAAAGAAAATCTAATTTTAGTGTGCTTATTGCAAATATTTCACTGCTGAATGAATAGCTTTACACAAATGAGAACTGTATATTCACGAAGGAGCCTGAGAGCAAATAAATGAATAAGTTACGACCCTGTTACTACTTGTACACGAATGCACCAGCAAGCAGAACATCAGAGGGGTAGAGAAAGGCTCAATGAGAGCCGCAGTTGTTGTTTGAAGTATTAAGAGAGAGCATAAATGCCTCGTAGCTTTAAATTGAATGAGAAGAAAGTGGAGCAGATGTCAGAGTTGTAAGTAATTGGAGGGGGAAAGAAAAAGCACTGTACGTCTAAACAAGCTCTGGTGAGTAAGTTCATATTTCAGTGTGAGAGACAGGTAAACGGAAACAATTTGTAGAAAGTTAAATTTACAGCTTTATCCAGTTTAATCACAATCTTCAGAAAGCTTTGTCATTTTTGGTCTTTGGATCTAATATATATATATATATATATATATATATATATATATATATATATATATATATATATATATATATATATATATATATATATATATATATTTTTTTTTTTTATTATTATTATTTTTTTTTACTTGGAAGATAAGGCTTAACATACTTTAAGAAGTTTTTGAAAGTCTGGATTGCCAGTTAGACATCTCCAAAGAAGGAATAGAAAACTGGCCACTAACATGGCCCCTTAAGAGTCAAATGAAATGGGCTTTAATAAATGAAGCTGGATAAGGGAGTCTCTCCGCCACATGAGGCATAAGATATATAAAGAAAACTCTAAGCCGGCTACTGCCTTTGCAATGTCTATATTAATGTCTGTAATGGATCAACTGATGGGTCTGAGGCAGCTGCTCATTCTTCATTTCAGACGGAGCCCTATTCTGACATGAGTTTCATCCAATAAAGGCTTCATCAGTCTGTAATTGGTTATTACCTGGCAAAGTAGGTACTAAAAAGGGGCTAGTACCACATAACCATCACTAATGGAAAACCCTAATAACCAAGTAGAAATGATTTGCGCTGAGTATGCACTTGTAGAAAAGGTTCATAAAACTGCTTTAATGCATCATTATAGCCATACATTGACTTGTCGTGTATATTACATTTTCTTTCTAAATCCTATTTTAAAGGTATTATGAAGTGGTGTATTGTTTCTCCTACAAATATAAACTTATAATGAAAACACAGCTGCTTATTCTGCTTTGTTTGTGTCTGGGTCAATGACATGACAGAGGTGTGAAAAGTGACTTTTTGACCTATTTTGAGATATATGCAGAATTTGAGTTGCAAACAGTTTACATGTTTGAGTCATAGTTTAAGTAATAACCTGCCATGCCACAAACCATTGGGGATGTTGCCATGGACGACATAGTGATTTTACAACACAGTGACGCTGCATGAGGTCTCAACTGATACTACTGGGGTTAACCCAAAAAAAGCTTATCTCTTCCACACTGCTGAGCAATAGGTTTTTTTGAGTTCTTCTCTCTGATGTTTACTAATTATATACTGTAGAGAGAACGGCACTGCACCTGGATTCATTTTAGGGCTAGCTGTTAGGGTGAGGCTCATAATAAGTATGTCTACCTGGCGATTATTTTTGGCAGAGATGTAGGGGCAATGCATCAGTTCAACAGGAAAGATTGGTGCGATTTGAAAACTGATGGGAAGCATCATTCAGAGAAGCCGTTCTTTTCAAAACAGTCACTCAGGATATTTGGTGATGAAATTTAGTTATTCCACTCTGCTCACATTATTTTCCTTCAAGAAAATGTCCATGTGTTTCACTGCTTCCAAATCTCTCTGAAATCCATGCGATTTTCCCAGATACAGCTTAAACATTTTGCTGTAAAGAATAAAAGTGCAAAGGTTTTAAGTCCATTTAGGCTTAACTATAGATATGATATTAAAACCCTACTTGCTATCTGATGGCTCTCTGACTTGAATGTGAGGACTTTTCCTTGATGGCCCGAACCAACGCTTGGAACAAAAATTTGATTATTACAAATTTTCCAATAAAGTCCCATACATTTTCACCAGAGCTCTTCTTAAAGAACATTTACTCTCCAGTCACCTGTGCATAAAATTCTCCATTACCAACAGATGTGAGACAACTTGTCAAAACAGGTTAAGCATAAAATACAGAGCTGATCTGCTTGTATTGATTTCACTGCATCAAGGTTCAACCTGTGGGAACTGTGACTCTCAGATCATGTGAGTCTCTCATGCACAGCCCTGAACTTTAGCTGAAAGAGATCTGTCATAAATAAGAACAGGATAATAAGATAATACTGAGGCTCTGCGGTGTGCTTAATGGCTACAGTTTTTCTTTTATCGAAACTGTGGTGAAATGTTGGTTTATTTTTACGTTTACCTTAAAATGTTCACATATATGTGTGTTTGTTACGTATTCTCTAGAGTAGCGGTTCTTAACGTGGGCGGTTCCGCCCCCCAGGGGGCGTTCAGAGGACGGCAGGGGGCGCTGGCGGACATTTGTACAAAAGGAGGTCGCCGGGATGCCTTTGGGGGGCGTTTGGTCGAAGGTAAACTTTACACCTTAAATCCACAACAATACCAGTTTAGACTTTGAGCAACTTGGTAAAACTGTATTGTGTAACATTAAATCATGCTTGGCTGCAACTGTATCGATGGCAGCTCTTCTATTCAGTGTTTGTAGCTTCATGGCTCCGCTCCGCATCAGTTCAGCGTTACACCGGCTGATGACGCTGCTGTGATTCACTTTGTCTGGTATTTATGTAGGCTACGTTTTGGCAGTTCTGTGGTCATGTGAAAGCAGCAATTTATATTAAAAAGTTTTTTATTTCCGTTTGAAAGCTGCCCGCTACCATGGAAAGACAACAGAAAATCGCTCTTATAAACATGTAATTACTAAAATCACAACTTTGTATCCCTCTGAAAAATGAACCCATTTAAATAAAGAAATCCCTCCATGGGTGATACCCCGATAGAGAGCCTTCATTTTATAGCGTTAACACGGTGCTGTAAGTGGTCCGGTATGAAACGGTGTGATAGAACAACACAGCACTTTTAAATTTCAATAATCAGAATACCGAAATTGTTTCCGTTGTTTTAAAAGGTTTATGTCAGACTGCCTTTCCCTTTCCCCCATCGATGCTTCCCGACCGCCCTGCACCTTAGGGAGTTAAAAAGTAAAAAAATAAAAAAACGCCGCGCACATTGCGCAAAACTCTGAAACATGAGAAGCGGGCAAAACGGAGCGAAGAACTACATTGTGTTGAATTATGGCATAAAAACAGAGAATCCGACACTGAACAGTGAAAAATCAACACATGATGTGATACACATGACAATTAGGAAGCGCAGCAGGTGATGAATGAATATTACTGGTGGTCAATAAACGATCAAATAAATCTAGCAACAGGAAAGAAACTAAAATGGACATAGCAATAAACCGAGAGGATAATACTAATCAAAGGAAACTAAATGGAAATGAATGAAGAACCAAATGCAAGAATAAACTAAGAAACTAAAGTAAACAGAGGAATAAACTGGTATGGCAAGAAGGGTTTGGTGAATGCGCATATGCAACTGGGGGGTTGGGTACCTCAAAAAAGGTTAAGAACCACTGCCTTAAGGTAACAATAGAGGAGGAAATGAGGATAAATATCCCTCTCCTCCTCTCCATCCCTCTTCTTTTTTTACTATCAGGAGGTTCAGATAGGGTCAGGCCCACCACATCTTCTGCAACCACAGCGGTGGCAGAGCACACAGTAGGAGGAGAGCAAATAAAGGAAGCATTAGATGAGCAGTGGGAGGTGGAGAGGTAAATGTTGCTCCTCTCCAAGGAGTCGGACGCTCCCTGGAAAGAAAAACAAAGCGTAGGACATTTGCATCTATAAAGGCACACACACTCACATGCAACTGCAGTGAGTGTGTGTGCCTGGAATGAGATTAAAACCTTTATCTTCAATACTGTTATACAGTGAATCCAGTATAGTATGTCCTTGAAGGGTTGACTCTCAATAATTCGGCAGATGAATATTACATATGTTATCATATTTCTGCCTCAGGAGGAATACAATGATTTAAAGTGGGCGGAAGAAAATCTTTATTTCTTCCAAGCGTCCCAGTTGTCTCATTCATTTTATGAATTATCCTCTCATGGCAGCTGGCGTAACTCACACTCTTAGCTACCACTTGGCGCCCTCCTCCCATTCACACATCCCCAGTTCAATGCTAAGCCTCTTTGTCTTTTTCCCATACACTTGTAGATTGTCCTGATCTCTTAATAGAACCTAAATGTGGACAGGTAGATCCAGCTTGCAATCAGTGGACAAACTAATTATTTAAATATTTTAATAATTAAATGTGGCCTGAATTCAATCCTTATAGTTTTACATAAAATTTTATCTTCAGTGAAACAGTGAGTTGATGTCTGCTGTTTGTTTTTACTGTACTCTTCTGGGCTTGATAAGATCAGCAGACATAAATCTCTCAGCTTTAATGTTCAGCTCTCTTTTATTCCCATCACTTAGTAGTTCACATGTTTTACCACTGTGCTCTTTGTTCCAATGGTGTAAAATCTGAAAGAAGTGCTTGTTTAAAAAAAAAAAAAAAAAAAAACGTGGCATAGAGTTTTTGCCCGTTTCTGCCACTTTACTGAACTTGTAAAATTATGATTAAGCTTGCTCCTGGAAGAGTCAGTCATGTGTATCTCAATAATCCTGAGTTTAGCGCAAGTGCAGGTATTAAGATCACAGTAAGTTGGCCTGCAAAGTTACATGTCACGATTTGCAATAAACACAAACAGCTACACAATGGCAGGCGTTTTCTCATTTGGGGTCATCTTGGTTTTGCTGCATTTTCTCATCAGCTCAAAAACATGTACATTCTGCCATTGTACCACTTTGTTGATTTTCCTAGTAGCTCAATTTTTAACAATGATGAGTTCAGTTCTTGAAGCCAGTAACACCACCTAGTCAGTCAGTGATTAGCAGTTTTCACACTTTAAGCAACTTCAATACTTTGCTTGTATCGTCTGCAAAAAAGGATAATTCCAACCATCAGCCATCAATTTGTGATCTTAAGTTCACGTGCCCCCAGCTGCACAGTGGCACAGTTGGTAGAGCTGTTGCCTTGCAGCAAGAAGGTTCTGGGTTTGATTCCCGGCCTGGGGTCTTTCTGCATGGAGTTTGCATGTTCTCCCTGTGCATGCGTGGGTTTTCTCCGGGTACTCCGGTTTCCTCCCACAGTCCAAAAACATGACAGTCTGGTTAATTGGCCTCTCCAAATTGCCCCTAGGTGTGAGTGTGTGTGTGCATGGTTGTGTGTCCTGTGTGTCTCTGTGTTGCCCTGCGACAGACTGGCGACCTGTCCAGGGTGTACCCCGCCTCTCGCCCGTAACGTTGGCTGGAGATGGGCACCAGCAAACCCTCCCGACCCCACTGAGGGAAAAAGGGTGCAAGAAAATGGATGGATGGATGGAAGTTCACGTGCACTTATATACTAGGCCGAGACAATACTGTGATGAAACTCTAAATAGTTTCAGAAATGAAGGTTGTTTTGTATTTACTCAAATTCTTCATCTTCTATAACATTTTTGATGATCTGAAAAGTGTGACCCAAAAATTGCTAAATACTCAGACACTTTAGTAAAACAAGTTTTAATTAATCATTTTCTATCTAGAAATGTTTTATTTCAAATAAATATGAACTTTTATTCATCTCCATAGTCATACATATTAGAGATGTGCCGATCAGGTTTTTCCTGCCGATACCGATCACCCATGAGGGCCGATCACCGATACCGATCACCGATACCGATCACATAATTATTTATTTATTTTTTAAAATCAAAAACACTACCTGTTACATTATGTGGAAAAAGGAACCATGAATTCACCTTAATTTAGACGACAACTTGTTTTTAATAACTTTTTCCAAGAAGAAAACTAAGCAAAACAGGCATTCTGCAAATTGTACTGCTATCGATAATACTATCTTTAACATACTGATAACATATGAAGGCTCTGAAGAGGCTAAATAATGCAAAGAGCCAAAATAAAACCTCTCAACATTACCAAAAAAATTCAAGTAGAAAACTTAATATTCAAAGGCAAATACAGGTTCCATTACAATAAACAATCCTGAGTTACTGAATGAAAACTTCCTGATAGCATGGCGGCTAGCTGATTACTGCTAGTTCTGAGTGGCTGTTTCTGACTGAGTGGAGTAATTATGCAGAGCAGGGAGGAGATCGATTATTTTTTTAGAGATTATATGTCTCATGTTAGTGTAACCCGTAATTAGTCAATTAGTCAGACTTTTATTTTTACGGGCCCACTTCCTGTTTTGCCCCAAACTCTTCAACTTATTTAAAGCCCCGCCTCAGCGCAGTTTAAAACACCACCTGTTCCACTGTGATTGTGACTGGCTGTTGGCGTCTTGCTGATCATCTCTCCTTGGAAAATTCACCCAAATCTCTGAAACTGATTTGAACTATTGGTGAGTTTGCTGTTTGATAGCAGTATTGTTCAGCATGAAAGTTTTGCTCGATGGCTCATTGGAGCATTTTTTTATTAGAACTGTGGCAGTTGTTACCTGGGCTGTCACCGGGATTCACAGCTGATCGCAGTCTAGCACTCTCTGCTCAAAGGTAATTGTTTTGTGCAAGATTTCTTTTCCAATTTCATTACTTTTGTAATGAAATTGATTGAAAATAGGATGTAGCTACATTTAAATTGATATTGCGCAGTATATTTTCTTTTTCCTCACACTGCTTGAGTATTTTGAGTTAATTTATTTTCTCTTGATTGATATTTTGAAAGTGAACTTTGATTTCAACTTTAACCTTAAATGGATTAGTTTGAAATATGATTATTCTTTTTGTTTATCTAAATTATGGTTAAGTTAACCTGACTGAAATGTTTAGTTTAATTATTGAATTTGATATTTATTGTATTTGTGTGTTTGCACATACTTATTGTTGATAAACCGCCTAATGGTTTTTTTTTTTGGCCTTTTAGGTCGGGTTTTTTTTTGATGGATCAGATTCTCAGATCCACTTCTGAGCAAAGGATGGCGAGCTAAGGACAAGAACTTTGATCTTTTGAATTTATTTATTTTGAATTAATTTGACCCTCATTGTGTATTTGTAATTGTTTGTTGTTGTTTTTTTCCCCCCTATCATCAATACAAAAAACACCAAAACTAAAACAGTGATTGTCTTCATTCACACCTCAGGCTCCTTCAAGAACCATCTTCTGATGCTGCTTTTGTAGCCGCAGTTAGCTGCGTAGCCCATAACTGTTACATTCTGTGGCGAGCTAGCCAGGAGCCTGATGCTGTGAATGTTTTGGTGAATGTATTTTTCTGGTTGTATTGAAATATGGATTTCTTTGAAGGAATTGGCATCAATGTTGCTCATTCTGTCATCGTTAGTGGTGTAACAAACACTCAAGCAGATGATGAGATCATCAATTATTTACGCAGCTATGGTGAAGTTAAGGTTTTTACTATTACTGCACGTGAGAGTCCATTTTATAAAAACCTGGCCATTGAATTTATTAATCCTGCAGATTTGGAAAAGCTAAAATCGCTTTTACCATATATTTACCAATCTGAGACTGCAGATGATGTTATATTCGTTGTCAAATTACTTTCAAGAGAGTGCCTTGCCACAACCACAGTGGACACTACCTCAGCCCCTGATTACCTCCATGAACTGAAACGCATTTCCCAGCAGAGTGGACAATCATTTGATGATGTTTTGAGAGGAGTTTTTGAACAAATAAGTGCTCATTTAGGTATAGCGGCTACTGGAGGGGAGCCTGACGAGGCTGATGATGATGAGAACACAGTTGAAATACTTACGACTGACAGAGAATCCAGTCAGACTCAGCCATTTACTCTTCCCTCAAACCAATCAGATCAGTCCACCACCAACCCACAAAGACCACAAACTCAAACAAATCCAGCTACAAGTGTGGGGCCGAGAATTTCTCTCTCGGGGAATGATCTAAACCCTCCTGGGGTCCAAAGGGTTGTAATTGAACACATTGTGCGCAGAGATGATGTCAATCTTCAACCTCTGTCTTCCTTTAGACTACGTACCTTCTCAGGGAGGCTTCCAAAACCTCAGCATGAGGCAGATTATGAATCTTGGAAGTCTCAAATAGAAATGTTAAATGCAGATCCAGGTCTAGCACCTCTACATGTTACCAGGCGCATTTTGGAAGGTTTACTACCTCCAGCTGCTGACCTAGTGAAGGGTTTGGGGCCTAATGCCCTCCCTGCAGAATTTTTGCAAGTACTTGATTCTGCATATTCTACTGTTGAGGACGGAGAAGAGCTGTTTGCAAAATTTTTAAACACGCTTCAAGACCATGGGGAACGACCATCTTCTTATCTGCAGAGACTCCAGTTAGCTCTCAGTACAGTGGTGAAGCGTGGTGGGATTCCAGCAACTGAAATGGACAAATATTTGTTAAAACAATTTTGTAGAGGTTGCTGGGATAACGGCATGATAAACAAACTGCAACTAGACAAGAGAAAAGACCAACCACCTTCCTTTTCAGAGTTTTTATTAACACTTAGAACAGAAGAAGACAGACAGTTGGCAAAAGAGATGTTGATGAAAAAGCATATTCCATCAGTCAAGCACCGTGTTAATGTACAAGCTCATACCACCAGTGCATGCTCATGTGGCCATCTGTCAGACTCGGGTGCTATTGAAGATTTGAGGAAGCAAATGCTGAAGCTGCAGAGTCAAATGTCAGCCCTGCTGTCCAAAGACCCCAATGCTGCTAAACCAGAAAATCAGCAGAAGAAACAGAAACCAAAATCTGGCCAACCCAGTAGTAGGCCAAAGCCCTGGTTCTGCTTTAAGTGTGGACAGGACGGTCACATTGCTCCCAACTGTTCCAGTCAGCCAAATTCCAGCCTGGTTGAAGAAAAGCGCCGCCAGCTGAAACAAAAACAGCAGTCCTGGGAGAAAAGTAAACCATCAAACTAGAAGCGGTTCTTACTGAGGGACAAGTAGGAGCTGCAACTAGTGAATGTCCCCACAACAAAGATTCATCTTCATATTTCCCATTACCTAAAGGATTAGTGGGCACAAGAAGTACTGGTGAGGTGAAGATTAAAGGGATCAATTTTCATTGCCTCTTTGACACAGGTTCCCAAGTCACCACAATTTCGCATTCCTTCTATAACGCCCATCTATCAGATCATAAGATAAAACCATTGAATGATCTTTTGGAGATAGAAGGTGCAAATGGTCAGAGGGTGCCTTATATTGGATATGTGGAACTCTGTCTGACATTTCCCTCTGAGTTTACAGGAGAAGAGATGGACATCAACACCTTGGCCTTGGTTGTTCCAGACCTGCGGTCATCACAACCTCCTGTTCTGATTGGCACCAACACTTTGGATGTTGTTTATGACCAGTGCTGTCAGTTACAGTCCGAGTTCCATCCTGTGCCTTTTGGATATAGAGCAGTGCATAAAATTTTGGAGATGAGGCATAAACTAACAATTGATGACTATCATGGCATTTTAAAAATGCAGTCATCCAGCCCACAGGTAGTTCCTGCTCAAAAGACTGTTGTGATGGATGCTCTCCTGATATGCCCATTACTGCAAGGAGAAAATGAAGTAATTATTCAGCATCCTACCTCTTTCTCTCTACCTGGTGGTTTGATAGTAAAATCTAGCCTTATGGATCTACCTCCTGTACAGCCTGCTTCACTGCCTGTGGTGATCACTAATGAATCTGACCATGACATTGTGATTCCAGCTAGAGCAGCCATTGCTGAAGTCAGTACCATCCAGACCATTCTTCACAAAGAGCAGAATGTGCATCAATCTTCCCAGAGTGCAGAGTCAAATCCAACCAAGATGAATTACAACTTTGGAGACTCTCCGCTTTCAGCTGAATGGAAGCAACGCATAACAACCATGCTCAACAGTATGTCAGATGTTTTTTCAAAGCATGATCTTGATTTTGGTTGCACAGATAAGGTTAAGCATGAGATCAAGCTGTCAGATCCCACTGCTTTTAAACAGCGACCAAGACCCATCCACCCCCAAGATGTGGATGCTGTGCGTAAACACATTCAAGAACTGCTGCAGTCTGGTGTTATACGTGAATCTAACTCACCCTTTGCTTCTCCCATAGTTGTAGTGCGGAAGAAAAATGGTGCAGTACGGCTCTGTATTGATTACAGAAAGTTGAATGCCCAGACCATCAGAGATTCATATGCTTTGCCAAAGCTGGAGGACACATTTTCGGCACTGTCCGGCTCCAGATGGTTCTCCACATTGGATTTGAAATCGGGTTACTACCAGATTGAGATGAATGAATCAGACAAGAATAAAACTGCATTTGTCTGTCCGCTTGGATTTTATGAATTTAACCGCATGCCTCAAGGAGTAACCAATGCCCCTAGCACTTTCCAACGTCTCATGGAGCGGTGCATGGGAGACATGAATTTAAAAGAGGTGCTTGTTTTCATTGATGACTTAATAGTGTTTGCACCAACTCTAGAGGAGCATGAACTCCGGCTGAAGAAAGTTCTTCAATGCCTAAAAGAATTTGGATTGAAGTTGTCAGTTGAAAAGTGTGTTTTCTTTCAGACATCTGTTCGCTACCTTGGACATGTAGTCTCAAGTGATGGAGTGGAGACGGATCCAGACAAGATTTCCACATTAACATCTTGGCCGGTTCCTCAGAATCTAAAAGAGCTCAGATCATTCCTTGGTTTTGCAGGGTACTACCGCCGCTTTGTGGAAGGGTTCTCATCAGTGGTTAAACCTCTCAATGAGTTAACGGCTGGATATCCACCCTGTCAGAAAAAATCAAAACGAATGAAGTTGCAACATTACCTTGACCCCAAAGAACCTTTTGCTGCACGCTGGACAACTGCTTGCCAGCAAGCTTTTGAAGAGGTTATCCAGAAGCTGAGTACGGCACCAGTTCTCGCATTTGCAGACCCAGGTAAACCTTACATCTTACACACTGATGCTAGCTCTACTGGCCTTGGTGCAGTTTTGTACCAAGAACACGATGGGCGAAACAAGGTGATTGCATATGCCAGCAGAGGTCTGTCCCGCAGTGAAAGTCGCTACCCTGCCCATAAACTTGAGTTTCTGGCTCTCAAATGGGCAGTTACAGAGAAATTCTATGACTACCTGTATGGATCTGATTTCACTGTGGTTACAGATAGCAACCCACTGACATATCTGCTAACTTCTGCTAAATTGGATGCTACAAGCTACAGGTGGCTTTCTGCTCTTTCAACTTTTACATTTAAGATCATTTATCGGGCTGGCCGGTTAAATGCAGATGCTGATGGTCTTTCTCGGCGACCTCATGCTGAACAGGTGACTGATCCTTTATCTCTGAAGGAGAAAGAGAGAATATTGAAGTTCACTGAACAACATCTGGAGCATCCATCCTGTATTTCCATTGACCAGCATTCAGTCCAAGCAATATGTGATAGACAACTGGTGTACAGCTCACCCAACCTGGACCAGGTTGCTGCTCTTGTGCAAACTCTCTCCATTAACACTGACAGTTTACCAGACAGTTTTATTAATGATCTGCAGTTCTCTTCACCTGTTGTGCCATCTTTTTCTGAAGGTGAAATTGCTGACATACAAAGAACCGATCCAGTCATTCAGCATATCATCGCTCAGTTGGAACGAGGGGAAAACCCACCGCCATCTCTGAGGGAGCAGCTCCCCGATCTGCCATTACTCCTGCGAGAGCTTACACGTCTGGAGCTCCATAATAATGTTCTCGTCAGGAGAAGGAACATTGGAGGTGAGCTTACTTACCAACTTGTACTTCCAGAGGAATGGCGGGCTGAGGTCCTCAACCAGCTTCATGACCAGATGGGCCATTTAGGTACAGAGAGGACTCTGGACCTTGTCAGATCACGGTTCTTCTGGCCACGAATGGCAGTTGATGTCTGTAACAAACTTAAGAACTGTGAGAGATGCATTCGAAGAAAAGCACAACCTGAGAAAGCTGCACCCCTCGTTAACATTAAAACTTCAAGGCCACTCGAACTTGTTTGTATGGACTTTCTGTCAATAGAACCAGACCGAAGTAACACCAAAAATGTTTTAGTGATAACTGATCATTTCACAAAATATGCTGTTGCAGTACCAACACCAAACCAAAGAGCTAAAACTGTAGCAAAAGTGCTATGGGAGAACTTTCTTGTTCATTATGGACTGCCAGAGCGTCTCCATAGCGACCAAGGGACTGATTTTGAATCTCACACTATCAAAGAGCTCTGTCAAATCACAGGAATCCAAAAGATTAGGACCACACCTTATCATCCCCGTGGCAATCCTGTGGAACGATTCAACCGAACGCTCTTAAACATGTTGGGTACGCTGCAAGAAGAAGACAAAACTCACTGGAAAGACTTTGTAAAGCCGTTAGTACACGCTTACAACTGTACTCGAAATGATGTCACTGGATACTCCCCGTATGAACTGATGTTTGGTCGACAACCCCGACTTCCTGTTGACTTGGCTTTTGGACTTCCTGTGTCTGAGAAACAATCTACATCTCATTCACAGTATGTTGAAAAACTCAAGTCACACCTCAAAGAAAGTTACAAGATTGCAACTGAAAACTCTGAGAAAGTTATGTGGAAGAACAAACTCAGATTCGACAAGCAAGTCACAGCTGCAGAACTCTCAGTTGGAGATAGAGTTCTGGTTAGAAATGTCAAACTACGAGGCAAGCACAAGCTCGCAGACCGGTGGGAGTCGGATGTGTATATTATTCAGAAGAAAGCCGGCACTCTTCCAGTATACACAGTTAAACCAGAAGGCAAAGATCGTCCCGTCAGAACTCTCCACCGTGACCTGCTGTTGCCTTGTGGCTACCTGTCTCCAGCCTCCAAACCAGAACAAATAAAGCCAACGACTGTGATTGTACCCGTGACTCCAGAAAATATAGATCTTCCAGATCCTGAAAATGAAGAAGTATTCTTACCTGATTTATCTGATTACTCCAGCTCTTATCTCACCAGAATTACAACTGAGGTTGACTTACCTGCTCCCGCATCTACTGTCGCTCCTATGCCTGTGGATCCGCCCGGCCAGCGCTCACAGGGTTCCATGGAAGGAACTGTTGGTGAGGAACAGGAAGTGGAGTCTGGACCTGTACCTACTGCTGAACTGGACATGGAGCAAACAGCTGAAGATGAAGCAGATTCTGCTGACTCGGAGCCTCTCGAGGAAAACTCCTTCTCTCAATCAGGACCTGTCTCTCCTCACTCAGAATCTGCATCCTCTCCAGAACAAACCAGCCTGTTAAGTGATTCTACTGCTTCAAAACTCTCCAGTCCAGATCCGGAACCACCTGTCCGATGCTCGACTCGAACACGTCAGCCACCATCTCGTCTGCAGTATTCGAAACTTGGGCATCCACTTCTGCAAAGCATCCAGTACCTGTTTCAAGGACTCAGCACAGCCTTTACATCTGCTCTGGAACTGGATGAGACCTCTGTAACCTCTGCATCATGTGACAGTGTGGTGTGTCACCAGCCGCTTGCATGTGCGAGGACGCACATGAGTTTAGGGGGGGAACCTGTAACCCGTAATTAGTCAATTAGTCAGACTTTTATTTTTACGGGCCCACTTCCTGTTTTGCCCCAAACTCTTCAACTTATTTAAAGCCCCGCCTCAGCGCAGTTTAAAACACCACCTGTTCCACTGTGATTGTGACTGGCTGTTGGCGTCTTGCTGATCATCTCTCCTTGGAAAATTCACCCAAATCTCTGAAACTGATTTGAACTATTGGTGAGTTTGCTGTTTGATAGCAGTATTGTTCAGCATGAAAGTTTTGCTCGATGGCTCATTGGAGCATTTTTTTATTAGAACTGTGGCAGTTGTTACCTGGGCTGTCACCGGGATTCACAGCTGATCGCAGTCTAGCACTCTCTGCTCAAAGGTAATTGTTTTGTGCAAGATTTCTTTTCCAATTTCATTACTTTTGTAATGAAATTGATTGAAAATAGGATGTAGCTACATTTAAATTGATATTGCGCAGTATATTTTCTTTTTCCTCACACTGCTTGAGTATTTTGAGTTAATTTATTTTCTCTTGATTGATATTTTGAAAGTGAACTTTGATTTCAACTTTAACCTTAAATGGATTAGTTTGAAATATGATTATTCTTTTTGTTTATCTAAATTATGGTTAAGTTAACCTGACTGAAATGTTTAGTTTAATTATTGAATTTGATATTTATTGTATTTGTGTGTTTGCACATACTTATTGTTGATAAACCGCCTAATGGTTTTTTTTTTGGCCTTTTAGGTCGGGTTTTTTTTGATGGATCAGATTCTCAGATCCACTTCTGAGCAAAGGATGGCGAGCTAAGGACAAGAACTTTGATCTTTTGAATTTATTTATTTTGAATTAATTTGACCCTCATTGTGTATTTGTAATTGTTTGTTGTTGTTTTTTTCCCCCCTATCATCAATACAAAAAACACCAAAACTAAAACAGTGATTGTCTTCATTCACACCTCAGGCTCCTTCAAGAACCATCTTCTGATGCTGCTTTTGTAGCCGCAGTTAGCTGCGTAGCCCATAACTGTTACATTAGGACAGCGAAAGTTTTAATACGTATGTAAAATGTATTTTTTAAGTTAGATGCTGCAGCTTTAAACAGAGGTTCGGTGTGAGAGTCACTACCAGGTGGAGCAGAAGCGGCACTCCGTCTGTCAAATATTACTACCTATAGCGCGTAGCAGCGGTTCAACAGCGAGAGCAGAACCAGCGTCTTACATCGCAGCTCGAAGACTTAAATAATTTTATGGGTTATTTGTTTAGCTTTCTGACTGTCATGCTAATCCGGGTGAGTGTTTGTAGCTGTGCGCTGCTTTACCTGCTATCAGATCCTCCATATGTCTTTTTTACTGCAGTGAGCCTCGATGTAGCCAAACTGTAACCAAGCATTTTGACGTGCTTCAATTTTCTGCCACAACACGCGAACTTCCCCATTCACTCAGTGCATTATTGTTCCACATCGCTTAGGATTTGTTGCTGCGCGTTTGAGCAGTGTGAAGGAAAGAGGAGACCAGCTGCACAGGCAGGCTGCGAAATGAGATGCAGGTGATCGGTATCGGCAACCAGAGCCAGTGATTGGCACTGACTCAAGAGCCAGTGCCGATCGGGCTATTCCTTGAGCCATTCCTTGAGCTATTACTTGAGCCCGATCATGCACTTTTTCACGAAAATCGGCCGAGTATGATCGGTGACTGATCGATTGGCACACCTCTAATACATATGGAAAGATTTTTCTTGAGGATAATGTAACTCTCTGAAGACAGAATTTTTTTTTCTTTTTTAATTGCATATTTGGAAATATCAGCTGTTTGTCTTTTGTTTTATTTGTCGTGCAGTTTCTGCAAGTCTGGGAAAGGCAGTTTTTTTGTTGTGTGGTTACAATGTGGTTACAATGGGAAATCTTTAATATGATTACTTTTGGTTGATTTGGTTCTCTATATGATTAACCTTTGTTAGGATACATCTGAAATTTTAAGTTTGACCTTCCTATTAAACAACTAAAAAGATTAGACCGTTGTAATTCAAGACATCACTGAATTCTGCCTCAGAGCAACCAGTTGAAAACTCCTTATAGAAATACAACTAACACATTGACTTGCCATCATGGGATAGGCAAGAGTGTAACTAACAGCATTAACACATCCCTGGTCAGAGAGGCAGCTTCACAATACCTTAGCCGCAAGCTCCACACAAAAATTCATAATAGAAAAACCCAACATGGCTGTTCTTGATCTTTTATTCACTCTCTGTATGTCTCCAGAGGGGCCTGTGTTCAGTCTGATAACTTTTTGATGTGACTGCAGGCGGTTTTTGCTCAAAGACTGCTGTAGGCTAGTGGCTATTATTTGCACAGAAATAACTGAATTTGACTGAAATATCCAATGTTCATTGCTATGAATATGTGAGGATCACAGTTTCAATTATTGGGGTGCTTATTCCTTGTCTGAATGGATTACACATATTGAAACATACGATTGTGTATGTTAACTACTGTTGTATATCTTTGGATCTTATTAATCAACTCTGTATGACAGCTTGTTTAGAGTTTCATTTAAGGACTTTTTTGTTTACAACAAAGAATAAACTTATTTAAAGTATCTATTTTTTTTATTGTTGAAAGAATTTATTTTAAGCTTGCCATTTTTAGTCTCTTACTCTGACCTTATAGAGACCTCAAATACTGTATTAAAAATGTATTTGAGGTGGGTGTGGTGTAGATATAAAGTGCAACATTCTTGCGATGAACAGCACATTATTATCATGTAAAATAAGTTCTTTCTGAAAGCATGTTAATGACACAATCAATCATTGCTGAACCAAGAAATCTGGATTGTTCTGACTAAAGACGTATTGATCAGGCTTTTTCTAGCTGATTGTAGATTTCTGGCTGTTTCAGGATAAGTTTTGTTTTGTTTTGAAAGTTATAGCAAGGAAACTACAGGGGCGCCTCCCATCTCTCTTATTAATCAAATTCTGTTTTTGTCTGTCATTTTAACCAACTTTAATCTTCCAGCACTGTTTGGAAATGAGCAAAACAACAAAAAGAATAGCATTTTGTGCAACAAGCACGTAAAGCACTTAAAAAAGCTGCTGCTTAATTCTGCAGGATCAAAGCATCCATCCTTAACCTTAATCTGATTTTCCACATACTCAAAAGAAAAAGCATCAAAGAATTTGAAAAAAAAGTAGGAATTCATTGTGATTTTTATGAGCAGGGGAAGAACACCAACACTTTTCAGTATTTGACCTGCTGATCACCAGTAAGAAATTATCAATAGAAAATTGGCCAAGTTCTATTTCTGGATAATAGACTGATGCATCACCAAATCTGACCTTGGAAGGTCATGATAAGCAACAACTACTGCCTGATTCACCACATTAAATAGTACCGTGCTGTTTCTTATACTGCATTGTTCAGAAAGATCAAATCTAGCGGTCGGTGCACAAACACATCTTTACATTATATTAATCCATTTCTGAAGCCATGTTAAACTCCATGTTTCCTTGAGCCTGTTATTAGTAGGTTCAATTTGATTATCCACACACATGACTGATTACAGCCTGACCTGTTGAATCAGGATAGGCCGTCAGGTGGAGTATTATGTATTTTTTTTTATTTCAGGCTCATTTTATACCACAATTAAGTAAATGTCACCTTCTGTTGCTATAAAAATAGTGCATGTATCAAGAACAACTTAAAAGATGTTTGACTTCAAATCATGTCCGCATCTGGCACCTTGAAATAGGCCTCTGTCACTTTAAGGACCTCCTACACTTTCCGACTCTCCCCCTTCAGCACATCGTCACAACACTGCTTCTCCATGCTGTCCTTCCATGCTGTTTACAACTGTTCTTAGAAGTGTTGTAGTTTGTATAATAAGCTCAGCAGAGGCGCAGTTCCGATAGGTGTTTGCTAATTGCTGCTACCGCTAGTCTGGGGAAATGTGTGTGAGTTGAGGAAGTGTGAATTTATGTGGAGCAGGAAAAGGACTGGTGACTCTAAATAAAATCTGTTTGCATCTTTAAAAAATTCTTCACATCAGGCCACGATCTACAGAAATGCTATAGTTACTGACTCCTGTCAGTCTTGATTGAAACGCTTAGTCCTTTATTTACCACATTAATTACTGCTATGCTATTTTCTGCATGTGAATTGTCCAGTTTATGTCCAGTGCTTCATAAGGCAAATATTCATATGCAGAACTGCCATCCTTCCAGGAACCACTGTGTTTAACACCATGAGTTATTTTCTTCTTGCGTTTTCTTCTACCCTTGCTCCCTTTCAACCCCTGTTCCATGTCCCTGTGGTCATTTGTATTCATCCACTTTCATTTGCTGTCACCCCGCTTCAGTTACAACGTGCTCTGAGCTCCCCTCTCGCTTGGCAAGCTGTTCTGCAACTTTTCCACCCTCGCCCCCCATCAGTCCCCTTCAGTTCTTTCCCCCGCCCTACCCATTTTCTCTCATCATGGCTGGCTGGTTCATCACGGCACTGTGTCACTCACTAAATAACAACTCTCACCGTCCTCTAAAACAAGCACGACCGAACCCGAGACACCATTCAGCACACGAAGAGATTTTGGTGGATCCTTTGAATCAATCCCCGTCAGGCTTTTTATTATTTCTTCATTTTCTCCTGGCAGTGAAGCCTGAAATACTTCCTGAAGGTTTTAGCTTAATGGGTGATTATTCAGTCTTGATGCACACTCACTTTGAGTGGGCATGCTTTACATTAGTAATAGTTTTTCTTCCCCTTCTCTGGCACTTCATGGATGACTTACAGATTTGGCTAATTAGAGATAAAACTGGAAATTTGCATTCTCAAATACAGTTTTGGAAATCAGAGCAACAAATGATGCCATCACTGCTACATAATTATTTTGGTAGACATGAACCTCTTTGCACATCTGCCAAAATGCATGTGTGTGTGTTTTAAGCCTGCAGAGACAAAGGGTGTGACCTTTAACTGTCAATGGGCGAGGGACCACACGACTGTCCCTCTGAGGGCTGGGTACTGCTGCTCCAGCCAAAAATCTGTCCAAAAAATATTCTCGTTGGGCCAGAGGTACCAGCTGCACAGAATAGTAGCTCATTGTTTAATGAAGAGATGAAAGCATAGAAAGCAGAAATGCAAAAAAGTGTGAAAAATAAGATATATTCATGTATTAAAGGTAACACACAAAATACCTTTCAGGTATGGAGTTTCAGACCTAGAAAGAGACAATCAGTTCCTTCGTATGAATAAATGTGAAAACGATGTCAGTTCTCACATTCTCTTTGCTTTCAGGTGACATTTTGTACGATTGCACCTAACATGATTTTGATGATAAAATTTTGCTTTTTTCTGCCAGGCCGTTATCTGTGGGGTAGAGATGCAAAGCTGCTATAATTCTTTTAGAATGCAGTATCATGGAGATCATTATTTTCTGCATGAAACCCTTGGGAGCTGCTGATAATTACTGTGGCACGATTTGTCATTTGCAGTAACCACACCCCCTTCCTCCACTTGAAAGAAAACAAGTTAATTTGGCAATTGTGGTTAAAATTTCTTAAATTAACCCCATTTAAATGTGTAGACATTTTCACACTGTTTACAAAATTAAAAGGAAACAGTGGCACTGTTTGTTCATGTTTATGTTAAATAATGAGTTGCCATTTTGCAGTGGTGCTACTACATTCCTCTGAATAAAATAGCAGGTATGGCTGATCAAGGTCTAAATACGGCAGCATTTTTACATGACAAAGAGTAACAGAAGTTGCAATAGTATAAACATCCACATAATTGTTGGGCGCAGCATATGGGGGACAGCTTGCCTTGACATGAATGAGAAGTTTTGCTGCATGTTTCTGATAATTTTTGAACAACTGCTGCCATCTGTTGGCCAAAGGTAGAAACTAAACCAAGATATTAAAAAGTGATTTCTGTGGTACTGTCTAATTTGCTGCTGTCTGAAATAAAAATGCTGGGACCTAACGGAACTTTTCAGTGTACTGATGATTTTCTGTAGTAGACCAGTTTCACAGGAAGTTCTGCTTCTGAAGTAGGTGATTCTCTTAATAAAGAATTAGACTTTTAATGTATTTTTTAAAGTAAATATTTAGCAGCAATGCGGTGTTTTCAAATGCGGTAAATAATTTTATTTGCTTACATGCACATATTTGTCAGCTGCAACATAACTTCCATGTCATGTTCCGCAGCTCAGTGATAATCTGTTACTTTTGCGTTCAGTCTTCAGAAAATATAATAAATACTTACAGCATTTTGCTGATGCTGCATGGTGCCGCAGTGGTTTTCACTGTTGCAAGTAGTTCTGGATTTGTATGGCAGCTTGTGGTCTTGCTGCAAGGAGTTTGCATCTTCTCCTCTTGCATCCATGCATTTTGATCAGTAGCAAAATATATAAAAAATAATATAAGAGATGTATCTGTTTGAAAAAAAGAAATACAATTTTATTTTAATTTAAAAAAATGGCTAAGCAAAAATTATGTATTGGCTAATATTAAAATGACTTGGCTTATAATAAATTTCAGCATATAATCTTAAAATTTTAAAATGACTCATGAGCTTTATTAACTAGTTGGAGCAATGATGGTAATTTGTTTCACATTTAAATAATTTTCTGCCTTTAAATACCTATTTTTACTCTGTGGCTTTCAACTTGAGTGGAGCTTTAATTATGATTTAATTTTATTTCTTAAATTAATTTATTACTTGCTAAATGATTTTTTTCCCCGCTAACATGTTTTGCAGTGTTTCCTGAATTTCCATCCATCCATCCATCCATCCATCCATCCATCCATCCATCCATCCATCCATCCATCCATCTTCTTACACCCTTATCCCAGTGGGGAGGGGAGGGTTGCTGGTGCCTATCTCCAGCTGTCAACAAGCGTGAGGTGGAGTACATCCTGGACAGGTTGCCAGTCCAATGCATCGCAACACAGAGACAGACAGGACCAACAATCATGGACGCGCACACACACACGCACACACACACGCACACACACACACACACACACACACACACACACACACACACACACACACGCATGCACGCACACACACACACGCACACGCACACACCTAAGGAGAATTCATACAGAGGAATTAACCTGACAGTCATATTTTTTGCCTGTGGGAGGAAGCCGGAGAAAACCCACGCATGCACAGGGAGAACATGCAAACTCCATGCAGAAATACCCCGGGCCGGGAATCGAACCCAGAACCTTCTTAAAATAATTGAGAAAAAATAACTCAAATTGTGTCTGAATACATTATTCCAGTTTCCTGGATAGGGAGTTTTTAAAGATGTCCACTTGAGGGAGACAAAGTTGCATCAGGAGAGTTGATGTATTTTATCTGTAAGTGAAGTTATATTAGGGCCTGCAGTAACCTACAGTAGCCCTTACCTGTCAAGTGATACTTGTTAAAATTGAATTTCTAGTGATATCCTCTGTGTGATTTTAAAGTGTGTGACACAGTTTGCACTTATTCATGAGCACTGTCACATAACCCATCATATGTCTGAATGCTGTAAATGGTAACTATAGCAACAGGTAAATGTAGTAAATCTTAGTCATCCTTGACAGCCTCATGTGAGTGAACTCTGCCAGTAGCGAACCAGACTTCAGGCTGTGCTCACTGAGGTGACGGCATGCTGTGTGCTGCCAAAAGAGAACCGCCCAATCTGTTGAGATTAATAATATTTGTAAATGCAATTTCTTTCCCACATAAGATGCTGCATTGGTGAAATTGGTTTTGTTGTTCAGAGACTCTGGCAGTTGTTTTTCTCCCTAAGGTGTTTTGTCATGCCTTCATCTGAATTTCTATCAAGTTATGTTACTGCTGACCTGAAATCGATGGATAGAACTGTCCTTTGGAAGATTTCTGACCCACTGTGCTAATTTGCATTACTCCAGCTTTACAGCAACATTTATTTAACTTCAGTCCCATAGCAAAAGTAATTAAACTAAAGGAACTAAACTTAGTTTTTTAGTCCATAGCACCAAGAAATTATTTCTTCTGCTGCATTTTCATTGTACAGCTATGTTTGAGTGTATAGATCTCCTTCACTTTCTGCAGATTGGCTTTTCTCTTCTTCCTTTTGTTCTTCCAGCCTTCAGTTCTTGACAAATCCACTTGGCCGTCTCCATCTATGTTGCCCTTGGTAACCAGGGGGAAATGCTCATGGACGTCATGCACAGCAACAAGCGGCGGTTATGAGAAATATTTTATAAAGCAGAGGAGGGGAAGAGAAAATCAGTCAGGAAGCAGAAGCCAAATGGAAAAGTGTGGAAAGGAAGTGCAAAAAAATAAAAAATAAAATAAAATCTGAGAAACATTACGTCTAGTGATGGATGTTTTCTGGCTGATAAAGAGTAATAGACTTAAGTAGCTCTGACAAAAGCGTGGTAATTTTTTGGGTTGTCATTGGGTTTTAATATAACATTTTGGTGTGACTATGTTGACCAACAAATTTACAAAAAAAAGTCAATATTAATTTGGATTGGGAAATTATAGTATGAGCTGCCATACTGTAATCATCAGTGTTTACTCAGATTACAAGTAAAAACTATGCATATTTCTGTGTAGCTTGGGTTATCTAAGTGACGGTTGCATGAGAGATCATTGCCAACGGTGACTCACTCTTTATGGAGATTAGAGAGTCATGTGAGTCTGTCTTTCACAGCTCCTCCTATAAATTTCTCCTTTAGTGACACCGAGAAGCTTATCATACTCGCCTTACTCAGACATAGCAAGACTTGTAATCAATCTACTCCATTTACGGTTCCACAGTTTCGCTGATGTAGCTTGAAAGTAAGATCCTACAGAATGTCCACATTATGGCTGAAGTTTACAAACACAGCTTTGACTATGTGAAACTTCCCTCATGTGTCAAATAAAACTGCAGTTGCTCCGGAGTAATAATAGTTAAACAGTTAGGTAAATAGGGAAGGATTTTTAACCGGCATTATGCCAAAGGAAAAAAAGTATGAATCTAGATAGAAATATTTGTGTCAGTGTCGGCTTAAGAGTATGGGATTTCTGTAGACCTGGCTTTAATATTATAAATATTGCAGATGAAACAAGGTAAAAGACTCCAACACAACTCAGAGTATATAGCTTCTTAATTTAAGAGCCATTTGGAAGCATCACAAACTTTTAATAGCTGGATAACTACCAAAGCTATCTATTGATGGAGAAAACCTGCAATCTGATGCTTAACAGATCCCCGCTCTAGTTTCCACGTCATTTCCAAATAGCTGACATTCTTTCTTCTAAATGAGAAATACAAAACAGACTACTAGTGCAGTAAAGCGTGTAACAGAAGACTTTACTTTTTGAAGTTAATCAGTCTCTCGGACCTGATGATCAGTAATCCATGACTCCCTGTCTCCCTAAAGTATCAGTATGACATGACTTGGAAGCCTCTATCTTTTACCCAATTTTCACTAGGTTGAACGAAGACTTCGGGGTTTTATTTTTATCTTGCCGCAACACATGGAGGATGTAAGGAGATTGGTAGGGGATGTAACTTCATCTACAAAAACCATTGAGCCTGCACCATTGAGGAGCATCTTGGACGTTACCAATAGTATAACAACTAAATGCTATACTTACCCAGTTGATTATTAGCGATGGCAAATGTGATCTCTAAGATCTTTTTAGTCCTACCTTTTAAAGCTGAAAATGCAGATTTAGCTAAAGGAGAGACTTTCAAATTGCTTTGAAATTACTTTCCTTCAAATTACATCACTAATATTATTTATGTAAACTCTTTGGTATTGCTTTGCTTAATGGTCCAGGCATGTTTTGCTGATACTGTGGAGTTTACCTGATGTGTAGCACCACATGTTGTAATGTCTCAGTTGCCTTGTCATTTAAAATGCTAATGATACATTTTGCTGTAGTTTTATTTTTCTTTTTATATTTAAAGCTAAACTTTGAAACTTTGAAATTTTAGTGTCGTGAGTGCCCCTAGGTGGTCAGATAATAAGTAGCTGAATTAATTATCAAATTCCAGCCTTTCAGATCTTTATAACCGCAGATTTATGTGGTGATTAAATTACTTAGGCTACGGTGTTAATGCTGAGAAAAGTGATGCTGGTACATTATTTATTACATTTATTTTTTTATTTTTTAGCTTGAAAACACTTTGTGTCAGTCTTATGTTAAAATATAAATACTCCTTATGCCTACTGTCCAAACTATACAGTACAAGGCAACTATTTTTTTAATTACCATACCATTTGATTTATAAAACTCTACCAGTAATATGAGAATAGACCTTTCAGTGGGATAATTCTCTAAAACATAAAGAGAGATCAAGACAGAAATGTGTCATAAGTTACAATACCAACCTTCTTCTATGGCCATAGGTTGTCAGACTTAAGTTCTTTGTAGCTTGTTTAAACCACTGAAGAGAAGGGAGAATGGTGTGTATGACCTCTCCCTCTATCCTTACATTACATGTCGCTTTGGCAAAAGGGACTTGAATTGTTGATGCCACCAGACATCAATTGTGTCACCAATGATTTTGTTGACAGTTATTTCTTGATGAGGGATTTAAATGTACAATTTTACAATGTGAATGAAGTTATTTACCTCCTTCCACATTCTTCCTGGGGTTGTCAAACAATAATGATGGAGAGTGCCGTATGTTCGGAAAAGTCTACAATATTATCAATATACCTTTAACCAACATTGTAATGACAAAGTGTGTTGGATGCTTTTAGAAATCACCCTTTCTCAGTGTATTCCTAGTTCAGCTCGGTGTTCATATCTAATATTATCTTTCTATTGCATAAAAATATATTTAATATTGAATCAGCAAAAAATTAAACTGGTCAGCAATCTCCCCAGACTGTTATAATGATGTAATGTTATGAGAAATTCCAGGTTTCTGTTCCAACTTTTCACTTTGTATTTCAAACATTCTTGCATGTTATGTTATACAAACAGAAGTTATAACTTATAAAAGCTAAGCTTACCTAAAATTTTAACTCAATGTTTTTACTACATACCTACTTTTTAAGAGTGAGAATATTTCAGCATGTATCACATGGATCAAATAGATTTTCCTTTCCTTATACAGCATCTAAATATGCTGTTTGCAAATTTCACAAAAATTCTAGATGCTGCACCCTCATCATTTATTGATAAAATAGGATACCCATGGACTGGCTGAGAGCTATTAGTCACAGAAAAGGAATCCTTTGATGTTGGTGAGTGTCATCTATAATATCATGTATAATCACTTGTGCAGATTCAAAATCAGTCAGGGAAATATCTCCATATGAATTGGTGCAATACTTAAGTGGTGTTCCAGAGGGCAGTTTCTAAACCTTGGCTCACTTCCTGACTCCTGAGTTTGTTGCATAAACAGGTTGAAGAGAAGTGACTCCAAAGCTCATTTCCCACTGACATCAGCTGAACTATTAATGCTTCCGGATGTGAACATTTTAACATACCGAACTACATTTGTGAACACAAACATAAGTAAATTACAGTACATTAACATTGTTGTGAGCATGTAAACACCAGCGCTGATGGTGTAGAGGTCATTCCATATCACCACTGTGCTTACCACGGTAAGCAAAAGGAATGCATTAGTCTTGTTTCCATAAAGCTTAGGAATGTAAATGGTATTCAATGAGATTCAGTGTTTATGTTTTTACAGCTATATTTTTAGTTCTTTCTGGAATGCTTCATTGGGAGTTGCTTTTGCTCATCAGGCAATATCTGACAGCTTCCCAAAAATACTGCAAAGAGTAGGACTAAGCAGGAAGTAGCATCGTACTGCACTATTGGAAAGCCAAAGCGCAACATATTTATTTGAACTAGATGCTTGCAACCTTGATAACAGAACGTTAAAACAGGACACCGGTTTTGATAGTTTTGGCTATTGAAACTTGACATATAAATGAACAAATATTTTTGATCACGATTACATTTTTCTAACATTACAATTATACAAAGTCTCCATAACTATAAGTGATCTTTTACATTTTAACTGCTAAAACATACAAGTGTTGTTCTACATCATAAGCGAGTTGGCATCCAGCTAACTCTCCAAATAAATATATTACTGATATTGAACGTCAATGAATAGCTCTTGAACTGTAATATCCTATCAAATATTGCCATTCAGCAGTTTTTTGTGATTGTGATTTTCTATCAGTTTGTGTTTTTAATTGTCTTTGGAAGGTTATACATCTTTTATGTAGTTAGCACCATAAATATAGCTAAAGCCATAATTTCCCCAAATCATTATTTTAACTCAAAGATTTTGAAAATGTTTCCAAAGGTTGAAACCTCAAAAGATAAAGAAAGGGCAACTCCATTCTAATACAGTCAGCCTTCTTGTTATCTGCTGAAAATTCTGCTCTCTCCAATTCTCTTGCGCCTGAATTCAGGAAAACTTAACATGTCACAGAAGAAGCAGTTTAATTTTTAATAGCATCTTACATCTCTGTGCTTCATTTGATCTCATTTTGATATTACTTTTTCCTGCTGTAATATCTACACCTTTCTAATATCCAAAGAGGATTCTTGCAGTCTTACTATAACAATCTGGTAAGATCCAAGCCTCCTCATGTCAATTCTATACTTGTATGACTTCCATAAAAAAATACATTTTTTAAGGATGTAAAACGTTTTTAAAAGTTAGAATAATGGTTTAACGAATGCTCTATGCATATCAAGACACCAAGCTTAAGGGAGAATAGGATCTCATTTACAACACAGAAGCCATAAAATGCTCTGGACATTTTATATGCAACTAGAAAACAAACACTATGAGGGAGTAGCAGAAGAATAGGGGTGGGTGTCACTTTTGTTTTGGTAGATCTTTTGCATGTGTTCTTGTTTTCAGTACTGTGTGCAAATACTGATTCAAATGAAATGGTAATTTGTGAATATACAGAGAGTCCTGGTTCTCACACAAGGAAACTTGTGTGGGGTTACTGAACTGAATTCAATGAATAAAGCATGCCTTTAAAGATAATTTTTTTAAACTGTCACTCATGCCCACCATCTCTTCATCCATCCCTCCATGTTCCTCACGGCTTCCCTTCTCTCTGCATACACACACAAGTACGCTCTGACGTTCTCTCTCTTTTTCTCACTCCCTCCCTCTCTGAAAAACTCACACACACTCATGCTCTGCTCAGCTCTAAAGGAGCAGTAGCTTATAAACTGGCTGCAGTAAGCAGTCATTCTCTCAGTGAAGGGAGAGAAGGGAGGGAAAGAGAAATTGCTTTGACTGAACGGACCAGCACTCTGCTGACCTAACTGGACTGGGTCATACTGGGATGTGTTTTTTTTTCTTTTCTGTTTTTTTTTCTTTATTGTTTAAGGCATGTGTTTCTATTGAATTTTGCCAGGCAGGTCCAGGCTCAAATAGACTGAATTAGCGAAGTTCAACTCTTTCTGGGCTTTATGTTGTTGGATTGGGAGGAGTTCTCCTGCAGGTCTGGAGGATTGAGAGCTAGATATGGAATTCCCTGCTTTTTGCATCCCTCTCTCTCCCTCCCTTTTTTTTCATCCTGCCTTCATCTTCTCTCTTACACTTTCACTGCAGACATCCAGTGTTGAGCAGACAAAGGCAGCTGGCTTCTGTGCTTCTTTTTTGTTCATGGGGAATAAGGGAGGAAAGGGAGCTCCCCATCTCTTTTAATTCATTTGCCTTTGGAAAAAGGAGATGCTGGTTTGAGAAAATACCAGCAGATTTTTTTCCCCCTCACTTTATCAGAGAGAGGACTTTTGGATTATTGCTGTTTTTATCATTTAACCTGACACTTCCTTAGAAAACGCACGACTCTAGTGCATTTGTTCTTTATTCTTGCCATTTTTCTCAACGGTCCCCACGTCCCATCCGCATTTCTGCTGGTGGAGGCCGTGGTGGTGAAGCCGGGGTAGGCATGGCGCAGCAGGGAGGCACAGGGGTGGCCCACCAGGACACCCTGGCAGTGCCGCCCATGCCCAAACACTCCGGACTGAACGAAGACCTGGTGAAGATCCTGCGGGAGAACCTGCTGCAGCCGGAGAGGCCGCGGGGACACCGGCGGTCGCCGTCCTCCATCTCCCCACGCCTTTCTCCACGCAACTCGCCGCGACTGCTCCGCCGCATGTTGCTCAACAACAACATTCACAAGCAGAGGCGCTTCACTGTTGCACATACGTGGTGAGGGTCAAATGTCCAGCATGGTGGCTGCATGCAGAGTTCCATGAATCTGTTCTTTATTTGGAAAACGTGTGGTTTTAGCTGCACCCATTGCAAACTTTCAAGCATATAACTTTGCTTAATACTATGTGATAGGGAAGTTACAGTGGAATGACCCCTATGAGTCATTAAACTTTGTTTGCATTTTAACTTGAACACAGTGAGGAACAAAAGAATAATGTGTTGGCAAATACCTCTTCCAAATTCCTTTTTCTGAAATCTCCTTGGAAACCCTCTTCTCACCTTTTGATAATGAGTTTCTGCTTTGCTCTTTCTCACATAATTTCTATTCCAGTGTCTCTCCCTCTCTCTGCTCTGTGTGTCTATTAGCCATTCGTACTTGTCTTTCCCTTTTTACGTCTATCCCCGCTCCCCATTCCTGTACTTTCTCTGCAGTTGTGGTCTCTTTCAGTCAAAATAAAAAAAAAAATCTGTCTTACTATAGTAAATAACGGAAACCTACTACATGTATTCCCCCTCGCTGTGGTTTTCTCTCCACACCTGCCTGCCTGCATTTTTTGACTATTAATTAGTCTTCTATTCCTGGCCGTCTGTCAGCCTCTGTTGCATTCGCCCACACGTCATCCTTTTCTTCAAGTCATATTTGTTCCTCTCTGCACTCTTCCCCTCCTCCCAGCTCTGATTTCCCCCCTTCTAACCAATTATGTCTCCTCCTTTCCCTCCAAAACACCTTCCCTTTTAATCATCCCCTCTTCATTTTTCATCTCCTTTTCCATTCCATTTTTTACCTGCTTTCTCATTTACTGTATGTCTTGTGTTCCACTTCTTCCTCTGCAAGAAGAAGACGACTTCCTTCTGGCATCTTTATCAGACATGATGCAATTCAGAAATTCCTATCTTCACAAACACATCAGGAACCTGGTTATTTCAGCCAAGTGATCAAATTGAAATTGGTAATGTCCACAGCACAAATGGAGGTCATTTAATTATAACTGCACTCAAAAATGGGCTGGTTGGATTTCATTTTTGTTTTTTCATTGTTCTTGATTTTAGGTTACATACCACCAACTGTTTTCTCTTAAGTATAAGGGACGTCTTGTTGTTTGTTTCTACATTTTTTACAAATACATTTTTGAAAAGATTAGCATGCATTTCAGACAGATCCCCTAAGACAATTAATAAAAGCACTTTTTTATGAAATTGCAGCTGCAGGTCTTTTAGGGTATTTCTGTGCACCTCAAACTGATTCTGATTTAAAATAGTCTCAAGACTTTAAATACCAATTTTAAGTCTTACAACAGATTGTCAATATGAGGTCCAGACTTTGGTTGGGCCATTTTAACACATGGATATTCATCCAAACGATTGTAATTCTGGCTGCGTGATGAGAGCTTCTTGTAAGATGAACCTTCACTTAGTCGTTTGCCGGCTCTCACAGGTTTTCTTCCTGCATTGCCAAGTGTTCAGCTTCATCCATCATCCCATCAACTCAAGCTCTCTGAGTGTGCTGAAGCAGCTCATTCCCAAAGCATGATACTGCCACCAGCATTATTCCAATATTATTTTCCAAACCCATTTTATTGCTCTGATTTGCAAGATCCAGCAGCTGAAAGAAAGCCTATTTGGGGTCTTGTACAGTATCATCTTTCGACCACATAGAAGTTGGCATGAAAGTCAAGCAGCCTAATGTTTGTATCTGACCTGAGTACCTTTCACATATTTTTTTCTATTTGTGGAAAACTTCAGAAAGTGCTTCTTTTAGTTCTTTCTCAACAACAGTGTAGCTAAGAAGCTACACTATTTGTTCTCTAACCAAATGGCACATAAGCTTTCATCTGCCTGGTTGCTTTATGTTTGATGCTTTCATGATGTTTGTTTAGCACGTTGGTCAGTCTTGCTGTTTTAAAAGTGCTTATAAGTAGAGTTGGATTGGTTTTAAATATGGAGAATAAATTACACATTGGTGAATGGTGAAATATTTGTAAAAAATTAAGCTAAAGACTATTTGCAATAGACTTTGTGTGAGGGTATCAGAGTACAGGGGCCTGTTTACAAAAGTGCATGCCAACATTTTTGCAATATGCATTATTCTAAAATCCAAATAAAATGAAAAGAAGTGTCTGCAACACGACATGCTAAAAATGTGAATATTTTTCCATTGCATGCAAATCATCACCATGTCATTTAATTCTTAAACAATGACAGACTCAGCGAGGGATAAAATTAAAGAAAAAAAGACAATTGAATTAAATCAATTCAAGAATAGAAAAAAAACTGGCAACTGAAAATGCAACTCACTTAGAGCATCTAATACCACCAGCAAAATATAAATCTTTATCTTGCGAATGGAAATCTTTGGATTTTTCACCAACAATCAACATCTTGATTTTTTTTCTGAAGAATAAAACATGTAACAGTCAGATATAAATAGCTTTCATTTATATATATATAAATGTGTATATATATATATAAACACATTACCTACACCTTCCACTGTGACTGCGACATCTTACACAGAGCACCAATAAAGCTGTGAAAAATTTGTCACAGGAGTCATTTTCGAGGTTTATCTGCCATTTTTATTTCGCCGCACCTTCTGTCTGATAGAATGTCCTATTTCAGTCTCTGTCATACAGGGTTTTTCTTATATTTTATATTATGAATGTTTTCTCCACATTTTTATCTTACTTCCATCTATCTCCAAATTTCGGGGAAATTTCAGGACACAAGATCATGAAAATGTAATTTTATTCATACTAGCAGGTTTGGCTTAGGAATGTGCTGAGGTCTGAATAACTGTATGCATTTTGAAAATCTGACAGATACCACTGCATTTGGCATTTCTTCTCAAGTCAAAAACATACTTAGTTTATAGTCTTATAAAAGTGTTTACTTTAGCCTTTAGTCATTTAGAAATGACCTTTGTACTCGAGACAATTGCCATGTATATATGCTACAAGTTTCTGTAGGCAGTTATAGGTATATTTTTAGATAATACTTTTCTAAAGGTTGTTGCAAAAAGGACAATATGTGAGAGAGGGCACAGTAGGAAATGAGTAATAAGAAAGTAGAAAGAGCACTTAATCAGAGAGTGACGTGGTCATGCCCTTGTGTTGTCTCTTGACATTTGAAAAAAGTGACTGAGTGAATGTCACAGAGAGATAAAGTAAGCGTAGGAGGTTAGGAGAAAACTAGCCTGTACATGTGTAAGCCAGGGGTAAAAGACAGAAACAATTTGTCAGAGAGAAGAAAAAAAAATCCACCGTGAGACGCCAGTGAGTGGTGTGGATGTTGACAACTGCAGCGTAATTTACTCCAATCACATCCTCATTGTTTTACAGCTGCAGGGAATCACAGGACCACTATGGTGTAAATCTGGTGACATACACTGTCCTCAGTGGCTCTGCTCCACACTTCATTAGCAAGAAAATCCTTCTCCATGGGCCGATTGGCCTCATGTACAGCTTTATGGACTCAACTCCCTGAAAACCATTCACAAATTGCATTACAGCTCCTCTGAGAATGCTTTGGAGAAAGCATCTCTAGGGCTTATTGGCTCCTTTGCCCCTAAATAAATTAATTGCATGTAATTGTTAGCATTGATGCAAGAAAGATATGTTGCATGTTTAAATATACTATTTAAAAGTGATGATGTGAAGTTTATTTCCTAATAGGCTTAGCAACGTCATCATTTCACTTTTTTTTTTTTTTTCTAATGCATATTTTTGCGATAGACAGAAGCTCAAACATAATTGTTGAGCTACAAGAAAACTGATGCATGGCTTTGAAATGTTTTATAAATGAAAATATAGGTTTTCAGTCATAGATTTAACAATTACTGGAAGGTGTACAGAAGTGCAAACTTTGGCGTTGTATGTTTTCAAATATCAACACTGAACTTTTTGGACATACTTTCTCAACAAAACCCATCTTGGTCAGATTGCATGTCATATGTGAACAGCAATTTTCAAGTTTTATCAAAAATTCTGAATTGAACTTGGTTCTCTGCCAATCAAAGACAGATATGCTTTATCTAAATCATTCTGTTATAACTCTGTCTTTGTATTTATGGATGTTGTCCCCTTGGAAGATAAACCTCTTCTTCCAATTTGTATGTATGACGCGGCCACCACACTATTTCATATTATGGGGTGTTCATCATGTTAGTGTTGTGCATGTAGGCCAGAATGTTTAATTTTGGTCTCATCTTAGTGGAGCACCTTCATCCTACATGCTTGTGGCAAACTGCCAATATCTGCAGCTCTTCCAGAGTTACCTAGGGGCTCTTGGCTTCTTCTCTGATTTATGCTGTCCTTGCCTGGGCAGTTGGTTTGTGGTCAGCTACGTCTTGGCAAGTTCGCAGTGATGTCATGATTTTGCCATGATCAGACAGTGTATTAAAAAGGAATCCAAGAGATGCTTAAAGATTGAGACATTGTTTTCTTGCCTGATTCTACTTTTGCCGAAAGAAAAGTTTAACTTTTCTTTCGGCAAAGACACTTCACACATATCTGCAGTTCAATCATCTCAATTGCAGCCAATGCAACTGACGTTTTCTTGTCCAGCTTTCAGCAGCCTGTGCAGTCCGTTGTTGTAGGTGACCAGGAAAACACGGAGTGGAGTTTTGGCCATATGAGTATTCTCATGTCAGTCAAGTGGAATAGTTTCCTTCACAAACCAAACCAATAGAAGTAGTGCTGAGGGAAGTACATTTTTATGGTAAATAGGAGGGGGCCCAAATGAATATTTTTGAGGATACTTTCCCTTCATACATAGTTACTGCAACCCCAATGAAACATACAGATTTATTCCCTAGTAATTTTCCTTGTCTTTCCTATCAGGATGGTATTTCTGGCTTGTGGTGACTTATAGTGATCGAATTATGGTTTAAATAACACTTTCTTTCTTTCTTGCTAATTCTGTCAAATCTGAAAGCAATCAAAAAGACAAAGAGGCCAGTTATTTTAAATTTTGTATTTTTGTATATATCTATCACTGATTTGGGCTGCACTGTGGCACAGTTGGTAAAGCTGTTGCCTTGCAGCAAGAAGGTTCTGGGTTCAATTCCCGGCCCCGGTCTTTCTGCATGGAGTTTGCATGTTCTCCCTGTGCATGCGTGGGTTTTCTCTGGGTACTCTGGTTTCTTCCCACAGTCCAAAAACATGATTGTCAGGTGAATTGGCCTCTCCAAATTGCCCCTAGGTGTGTTTGTGCATGGTTGTTTGTCCTGTCTGTCTCTGTGTTGCCCTGCAACAGACTGACGACCTGTCCAGTTGACCCTGCCTCTTGCCCGGAACGTTAGCTGGAGATAGGCACCAGCAACCCTCCCAACCCCACTAAGGGACAAGAGTGTAAAGACAATGGATGGATGTATCACTGAATTTATTTTCTTGAGTTAAAAATGAAGATGTCCTCCCACATCTTCTTTTCCTACATTTTTGATATTAATTTTAAGTATGGCGACAGATAGCTGTTATTGACTTTGCCTATTTAGAAAGACGGGATTGAAAAAATAATATTTTCACACTGAAAGCTATTGACTGCTCTCTAAGCTTTTTAGTGGCAGTATGCATACAAAGCCAAGTCTGAACAGCGCATTTTTTTTTTTACCTTCAAATCACAGTTCCTCACGACTCCATTCTCTCTACTGGAATAACTCAGATATTATGTTTTCAACTTTCCTCCTCACCGACCCTGAGGTATTTTTAATGTTGTTGCACAACAGTTCCTGATGGTGCATTGCAACATTGCAATGTCTGTTTATGTAAGAGGAAAGGGGAAGATTCGCAAAGGGGGGAGAACAGGTGGCTCCAACTGGTGAATGAAGTGTGTCTGGTGTAACTAAGTGATCCAAGTACGGCGCTTTTGTTAAAGACTAAATGTGCTTTTGTTAAAGGTTAGAAAGAAATAATTCAAAAAATTGTGGAATAACAGATAGACAGATGTAGAAAGAGTGGAATGATGTGAGATAGCTTTTATAAGAGTGTGGGAGTAGAGGACCTAAAGCTAAATGTGGTAATGCTAATCTAAGCAGAGCATGAATCTCTTCACTTTTTTACTTGGTTATATAATCTCTGTTGAGTGGTATGTCTGCACTGGTTTCACTGTTGTTTCTACTGTTTTTGTTACATTTATCAAATCTCATAATAAACTCCTCACAGTCGCTGTTCAAGATCTCTTATAAAAAAGATGTAGCATTTGATTGACATGTTTGATAAAAGCATTTAAATCCACTTAAAGGGAATCATTGAACCAGTGAAACAATTCACTGCGCTCCTGCCACAATCTGCTACAGCCACAGGCTGGGTGTTTTTATTTATTTATTTATTTTTGCATTTCTGTAACTTTTTGAAAAAAAAAACACTTTTTAAATGATGAACAAAAATGCACATATAATATCTGAAACTGGTTGAGTCGAGCAGTGTGGCTGCCATGATCCACGGCTCTTTGTGTTTGGGGTTTCACTGTAGTTTTTCTAGTAGTTGATGATTGTTACTAATGGAGTTCTACGTCATTTAATTGATTTGAGTTGATATTCTTAGTTCTTGGTTATATTCTGTTCTTTGTGTATTGATTTAGATTGTCACATTTAAACACAGTTTACACATTAATACATTCTTTCAAATTACATTTAGGTTTGATATTACAATAACCAACTCTGTTTTTAAATTGGTGTTTGAAGCAAAATTTGTAATATTTAAACATTATGGTATCCTGTATTTTTAGCAATTCTTCAATTATTTTTTCTTACTGTAACAGGAATTGATTGACTGGTATGTAGAATGTTATGTTTTCTAGAAAAAAAACAAAAAAAACAAAAGGAATAATATCTGCCTATAAGGTTTAAATGCATGCTTGCATATTTAAAATCAACACATCTATGACACATCTGGACCAAAATACCCTTTAGCAAACCCCTCAAGGCTCAATAACTGCTGCAGAATCTCAAAAATGATTCCAGATGCAGTTCTGTTAATGCAAATGAAAAATGTGCTGGTTCAGAAACTCCATTTCTCTCTACCCTGAAGCACAGATTTGCTCATCAGTGTGTTCACCTGTTACAAATGAAAATCTCATACAGTCTCTCTAACATGAGTCCACGGCGAGTTTTCAGCCACTGCTAACTGGGCGTTCAGGTTGAAGAAAACCTCTATTTATAAATAATTCCTCGTGTATGAATGATTATATCAGTTATGTATTAATATTTTATGTTTTGGTGATCTCACTTTCCTTGACTTGCAGTAGTATTAAGATGGTGTTTCTGTCCTGCAATGCCGTAAGCTGGGTTCTCCTACTTTTTAACACCCAAAACACTCCTCTCCCGCCGCCAGAATGGAATGTCTCTGATTTGCATACATATGAGCTTATGTTCTGTGCTGCCTGTGCACCGCTGGTGCAATCTTCACAATACATCTGCACAGTAGAGTCTTTGTTTGCAAAAAAATCACGCTAATTAAAGGCATGCAAATGCATCTGATCCGGACCCTCAGAGTTTTATCCGATAACAGATTGCATGAGATTCTGGTGATGTGACTCAGATTTGTCTTTGTGTTTTGAGGTAATGGCAGAGTTAGAGATGGATGACACGAGCAAGAAAGTGATTATGTAACTGTGTGACAGTATGTGTGAAACAGAGATGGATGAGTAAGGACGAGGGGGGTATTACTTTATGGTAATCGACTGGAGATTTTTATCAAATTACATGAACAATACTTTTAAACTTAAGTATAGCTATTCAGACTCTGCTGTTGCTCAGTAATTCTTACACATATGACATGAAGCTTAGGAAAATGGAAAAAAAACATGTTTAATATATGCAGCTCTCCTTACAATTATCTGAATCACTGATAAAGATTTGTCTGAAAATCTTTTTATTCATTTGAATTCAGTTCAACTACTAGTCAGAAATACCCAGTTCATATTTAAACATGTACAATCCAATACAGTACACCACCAGTGATTCAATAAAATAAACAATACATCTATTTTAATCCTTTTTCTACATTACCAGGAGTGATCAACACAATGTGGAAGCGAGACTTCTGCTGATAAATTTGATTTAAGGTTTCATAAGCTTATTGCATTAAAGTCTGATAATAAACTACATCACAAGTGGATCATTTTGAAATTTGAAAATGCAAGAACCTTTCTCCCAGTCTCTGCTTCCATGCAAGATGATAGTTTTTTAATTTATTCAGTGTTTCCCGGCAGCATAAGGTATAAGCGCTACCTGAACAACAAACATTGATGTTGGGTTTACTTCCATTACTCATGTTGCTTTCCTTAATTTGGAAAAGGGGAAATTCCTACAAAAATGTTTTAAGTTTTATACATCCCCGTTATGCCAAGCTCCTGTGAAGTATTTTTTTATTTTTTATTTTTGCCTTTAGTAATCCTCCTTCTGCTTTTTATTTTCCTTACAACATGATCATCAATCCTGGCATTTTGCCAGAGGTTGTCAGGCTCACTTCTACTACATGCCAGATCCTATAATGCTGTGAATAGCTGCAGTGATGTGCGCTTCCTCCAGTATGTTTGTAGATATGAAGACCACCCAGTCTGAATGTTCCCGTTCCTGATCCAGAATACAATTCCCTCAGCTCGTCTCATCAGGTCTGCCAGTGAGCTGAAATGAGAGAGGCTATGTGCATTTTGATAAGCATTTGCATCCAACAGGTCCAGACACTAAGGTGTATTTTAGCGGTAGATGCTGCACTTTCAGATTTAATTAAACAAGCAGAATTAATCTTTTCTGAAGAGGCTGCAGCTGCAGTGTATCATCAAAGGCCTTTTGATATGCTGATATGTTTTTGATTGAGCAAAATGCCTGGAAGATTCTGCTTGTACTTGCGCAACATGTCCAACACTCGCAAACCTGTTTGTCTAATTGTGTTATTCACTTCTTATTTGTACATCTCCAATTTCATTGGCAGCTTTTTGTTAAAGTGGTCACTCTGCGGGTTTTTTCCCTTTACATCTTTGCTTCTGTGTTTAGTTGTCGTGCTTGTATCCTTTCTCCGCAAACCTTGTCTCATTACACCCAACCAGACCTTTTGACTTCATTACTAAAGAAGAACTCAGTGACCTATTAGCAGGCAGCAGAATAGCCTCAGGATGGATAAGAGGTGTAAGGGTAAGCCTTTAATGGTTCCAGAATCTTTGTAGTGGATTTCAGATAGCTGGTTTCTGTCCTATTTTTTACCTCTCCAGAAGTTCCTCAGTAAGACATGAAGACTTAAGA